>NC_143027.1:74725000-75080000 GCF_057628025.1 Oncorhynchus mykiss | reverse complement strand
TACACTCCCTCCCCACACATTCCCCTCTGTCAGAATCAAGACCACATTATTCTCGCCTCCTCTAGTATTCCTACTTCCCTCCCAAGCCCAGTTCCTTTAAACTGTCATGGCACTTTATTGAGAGCAGAGAGAGAAGCAGTGGCTGGGAGACTGGGTGGTACTGTCAGACTGGAACAAGTGGAACAGGGGCTATACAGCCTGTTTCACCTGGCCTCACCTCTATAGAAATCTTTTTTTTTTTGTGAGAAACAACAGCCCTGGGCTTTGTTCACATCACAGAACTATATTATGTTTTAGACAGAATTTTCACCTTTCCTCCACTGTATATTAAATGTTCAGTCTGGGATCTTAAGCACTTACAAATTGTAATATATTGTACAAATTGTATTAAAAATATATATAGAATAATTTGCAAAGGGAGAAAGACTGGCTGAAATTATTCAATAGCTTCAAAGCATCACTTTAATGATAAATCGGTGGGGATTAATTCGATTAGATTTCCAATGTTTTAGTAATAAAACAAATGACTGCTGATATTGACTTATAGAATGTGAAAGTAATGCTAAATAATGTTTATAATATAAATTGATAGACAGCTAAAACTAACATGTTGGACATTCCTCTCAGATGAGAGGGAAGATCAAACTTTGAATCAATCATCTATCCTTTGTATATTTCTACACTGTGTGAGTTCATACGGCGCAGATACTGTACACATGATGCTATGGTGTGCAAATACAAATCATCATGTACCTTGAAGTCATCTGGGAGAAGCAGTTTGCAGGTCCTGAGGAAGCTGAGAATGTAACGGAATATTTCTCCATCCCTGTCGATGAAGTAGTGCTGCTTCAAGCTGTCCAGCACGATGGGCTCTGTGCCATTAAACAGACGGCTGATTCTGGAAATTGAAACACACACATATAATGGAATGAGGTTGAGTTGAGCGGCTGCCTTCAAATCTATGAAACAATTACCCTCCATTTATTTTTTCCATTTTATTAGCTCTAAGTCTGAAATGTATTAGCATCCTGGTTGAAACAAGGGGCTTAAGGCACATTTCCTGTGTTCCAGGCCTGTTTGAAGTGTCCCTTCTGCTGTGTGATTAGGACAACATACAGTGTCTCAGCTGGTACTTACAGATATTAATGTTATGGGTTCAGTTTAAAGCTCTATTACTAAAGGGTAAATAAAACATTTAACTGGGGTTTGCTACAATGAAATATGATATATGTTTCTCTATAGCATTTGAATCCATGATGCTCTGATACCTATTTGTGTTTTGAATACAAATGTTCTATTGAATTATGTATTGATTTGGTTCATCTTTGAAAACAAATGAAAACAAATATTCACTCAAAAAGTAATTTCTCTAAAATAACTGACGCAGATTTTCCATTAGAATGCAGAACAACAGAGGGAAATTCCATGAATTATGGACATAACTTCTAAGTAATAAGACACCTGTAGATTGCCAAGCATCCATCCATAGTCGGCCTCTCGAAATGTAACCAGGAGTGAATAAGGAGCCTGGCTAACACTGGAAAATGCAGTAATCTGTTAGCTTTCACCCACCATATACTGTCGATAAGATGCCTTGAGATATGGTTGGACAACTACACATTTCTCTCATCTCTTGTGAGGTTGTCGAGGTCCAGATGTAAGATCTTAATTTGATCACCCTGTTGCAAGAGGACTTTGCAGGAAATTAAAAATGTGTAGTGTATTTGACATTTACAAAGGCTTCTGAAGTTTGTAATGTCCACTTTTAAATTTTAGACTTGATTTTCCCTTACAAAAAAATACCTTAATTATAATCCACATACAAATTTACATTTCCTGTTGCTGTAGGATTCTTTTCCTGATGTAGCAAACTGGCCCAAATTAAGATCATACATCATTAGCTACTGTAGCTCTCAACCATTAGTTCATTCATTTCACCTCAGATCTGCACTAGGTGATAATAGCTAAAGACCTGGAAGGAAGAGAAATAGGACTTTTATGTTGGTCATTATTAGAGACATGATTGACATGGTGTCTCTATCGCTGTTTTACTTAAGTATTTGTATGTGTCACTCAACAGTTTTCTGTAGAAGTGGCAGTCCAGGTTGGAGAAACCTTTAAAATGGTTTGACTGAAACATTTCCCTCCTCTCTCCCAGAAACAGCTCTTGGCAGAGAGAAGGCTTCTCTGTTATCATCGTTCTGATGTAATCAGCTCTTTAATCATGCTAACAGCTTTTAGGTCAGCTGAGTACAGTTAAACCACAAAGAAGATCACCAGAAAGTCTCATTCTCACAAGCTGCTTTTGCCCAGTGACTGTTAAATCCTGTTATAAGGCATAACACAAGAAAGAGAGATGCTATGGGAATCTACACACAGAGCTGTATTACATTTGAGTCATTTAGCAGACACTCTTATCCAGAGCAACTTACAGTTAGTGAGTACATGCATTTTCATACGGGTCCCCCGTGAGAATCAAACCCACAACTCCAACATTGCAAAGCACCATGTTCTACCAACTGAGCCACACGGGACCATTTTGCAGTTTTGACTTTATAGTTTAAATCTCTAAAGCGAATTGCATTGACTTTCCCTTACAATCCTTTGCTTTGTAAAGACGCACACAGTGACTGTATCAAAGGGCTTCATCAGGTATAGACTGAATCCTATCATGTAGAATTTGCCATGTTTTTCCTTTCCTGTTAACTGTATAAAGAGAGCCAGTTCAAAGATGCTCTCCCTCTCTTTCTCTCCACTCACTTTCCCTCCCCTTCTCTCTCTCTTTCTCTCTCTCCATCTTTTCCCTCTCTCTTTCTCCCTTTCTCTCTGAAAATCGATGCAAAATGCTTTATAAAAAACCAATACTCATCTCCCTGTTATGCCCGAGGTGTTCCTTTCTCATATGGTCTTGCAATTCTTCCAGCTAGAATTTCACCATACCCCTCCAGGCTAACTCTGTTTTTCATCTCCACTTTTTTTTTTTAAAAAGCAATTAAAATGCTGCCTGTTTTTCTTTTCTTTCTTTTTCCCTCTCTCCCTTTCTGTATCTCCCTCAGTCTCAGTGTTTCCTTTTGGTAAATCACAGATTGGGGGCCCTCCGCACCTGAAAGACGGACCCCCGCACTCACCCAGCTTTGTTTCTGTCATGTCAGACAGGTAGAGAGCTATACACCATCCTGCCTGCCTGAGAGAGAGAGAGAGAGAGAGAGAGAGAGAGAGAGAGAGAGAGAGAGAGAGAGAGAGCGAGAGAGAGAGGGGGAGAGAGAGGGAGATAGAGAGAGAGAGGGGGAGAGAGAGAGGGAGAGAGAGCGAGAGAGAGAGAGAGAGAGGGGGAGAGAGAGAGGGAGAGAGAGAGAGAGAGAGAGAAGGGCAGAGTGGGAGTTTGTGAAGGACTGGAGCATCTCTGATCTCACATCCCAGCGGTGCTGAGTAGTGGCAGCGTGGGTGCACAGGCGGTAGGTAGACATCTCATGGACCTACACATGTCAGACTAACAGTTTAGAGTCTGAAACTCATGGCTAGGGATGTGGGTGGGTCAAGACAAGTGCAGCTTTTCACTCTCTCCAAAATGAAAGACCTGAGCTGTTTTCAATAGATTCCCAATGAATTTTGACATACATTGCAGGACATCTTACATATGTCTGTGAAAACAAATGCCCAGAGTGTGTTTGGATGAATGTATCAAGCCCAACTTCAAGGCCAGTACACTGGCTGTGTGAATAGATTTACAAATGGGTAGGGATGCCCATTGTCAAGTGTACACAGAGATTAAAATTGAAGGTTCAAACATTACTGAACTCTTACCTATTTCAAACTTTAATGAATGATGTTGTTCATGTGTAAAAGACATTCATAAAGGGGAGTAATAGTGCGCTTGGAGAGTGGTATATTGAGTGAATGTAGAATAAGTGGTATAGTAGCACACTACAGTGGTTTTCAAACTGTGGGGTCCACCCCCCCCCCTCTTAAAAAAAAGAAAATTGTAGAATGCACAAGGTGCAATCATGCAACATCAGTATTCCTCTTGTCATGTCACCCATTGTATACTTTAGAGAGCTATTTATAACTTGTCAGAAATGCCCAGATCAACTAGCCCATGTCAGCTAAAGGTTTTTAGCTAGGTTTGTTTGCCCATAGATATTGTTGTGATGTTTGAGTCACTCAAATACTATATGAATACACATGAGACATGGCAAAATGTCTAGAATTGCAAGAAATTGTGGTTTATAGCGGCAAAATGCTCTCTCCGCCAACAAGAGGAGTGTGGGGGGAGCCCAAATGCTGGAGAACCCCTGACATAGTAGACAGTACCAGGGGTGGCTGCATGTAGCTTAGTAGTTAGAGCGTTGGGCCAGTAACTGAAAGGTTGCTGGTTTGAATACCCATGGTGATTTTTGGTTTTTATGCTATATTATATGCTATATGCCATCGCTCATAGATAATGGAAACCAGATGAATTATCAAAATAAGTAATAACTTGTGTCAAGGGTTATTTCAAAATAGTTTCCTTGTCTGTGTAATATTCTTCTCGTTTACTTTCCTCAGCCTCAGTAGAATGGAGCTCTGAAGCTTATCTCCTTAACTGTGAACTCCCCAGAGCGGGTATCAATGTTTGATGACCTCTGTCCCTTACTGCAGTCTGTACAGAGGAAGATGAATACCCAGACATTAGTTACTAGACTAAGTTTCTCTACGCACTCTGCATTATTAACGCAGCAATCTATTAAAAGTAATCATCAACTTACAATTCTTTGAACCTTGTTCTTTAATTGTCAAGATTCAGTGGATCATGGATGGCGGACTAGGACTAGACTCCTCCATGCACACCACACCGGATGTCCTCTAAAAAGACTGCATATAAGTCTGGCTATTGCAGTGTAATTGTTTTGCTTTCTGTCAGCCATTATCCTAATTCACACAAGAGGGCTCCTCCTCCACTGGCTCCAGAGGAAAGTGCACCCCTGAGGCAGACTGTGAGGAACACTGACGAGGGAGGGAGGGAGGGAGGGAGGGAGGGAGAGAGAGAGAGAGAGAGAGAGAGAGAGAGAGAGAGAGAAAGAGAGAGAGATAGAGAGAGAGAGAGAGAGAGAGGGAGAGAGAGAGAGAGAGAGAGAGAGAGAGAGAGAGAGAGATAGAGACACTGGCTCTCACATACACAGTGGTATCCTGTCTTTACTCTTACTGTAAAAGCACTGCTTCTGAGCTCCCTACTATACAGCATGTTTGTTACATTTGTATGGCTTTTCACCCTTGTGTATAATGTCTATGCAATGTGTAACATCATTATGCAATATCATCATGTGAGGTCAGTGAAGGCTCCTCAGAGGAGGAAGGGAAGGGCCATCATCAGTGAATTTCCTTTTTTTGTTTTTATCAACAATGTAGGCTGTGTGTAGCGGTTATGATATGGTTTGGCATGCAAAGGTTTTTTGCCTGGTCACATACAGCTGATGTGTTGTGCATTGAAGTCCACAAGCGAAGGGAAAAGATAAGAGGAGGAGTCTGCATCGATGTGAGAAGGAATACAATCTGCCTGCTATGAAAGTGAACTGTTTACACATGATCAGAAGTGTATTCATTCTGCGGATTCTGTTGAAAAACAAAACGGGGATAAACATACCTGAATTTGTCCAACAGAAACTCTTGTTTGCAACTGTTGGACTAATGATTACACCCTAGATCAGCTAGATATATTGAAAGGGTCATTGTCTGTCGCCTCAAATTTTTCTCTCGACCTGTGTGCACCAACGTTATAAACGTTCATTCATAGGCTGTTATAGCAACCTCATGATTGGTATAGGGAAATTTGAGTATCATGTTGTAGCCTAAACCTATCGCTGTTACATTGAATTGGGTGAATGGAATATGAATGGCAGTCATCCAATATGCTGTAACAGAAATAAGGGCATGCTCATTAAAAAAAACGTCGTCCCTCGTCTTAAACGGCACCGACCGCCACTGTGTGAGGTACATGGTGGTGTAAAAGTTACATGATAAATAGTATAGACATAAGTGTAACACAACACGGTATCATTTGGTTCATGTACATCCAGGGAATATGTGTTGTGGTACAGTGAGTGTATATGAAACAACCTGTATTTGAACATCTGGAAAGTCATCCAAATATATCAACTATTGATTTACTGAAATTCTAATTCTAATGTCATAAAACGGTGGGTAATATGCACATAATGCTAGTAATAACAAAAATGTTCACTCAGGTATTGTGTACCTGCAGTGTCTGGTCCTGTCTTGCTGTCCAACCCTCTTAAATGAACCAAACACAGCTTATAGCAATGACAGACATGACATTATAATACTAAGGATAAACAATGGCCTATTATAGGCATGAAGATTTTCTCACAAGATAAATCATGCTGGTTTAGGGACATAGAAAACAAAGTAGCTGACAGTGATTTCCTGTCAGAGCTGTGTGAATATCCAAGACTTATGTTGATACATTTCCTCTAAGCATTTCCTTAGATCTTCCTACAAACTGATGTATGTTTACCTTGGCTTAGCTGAAACTCTGGCTTCAAGTAATAGCAATTGTCTTGAGCATGTAGCTCATGGAATATATAACATAATGGGTCATTTCTATAGAGAGCATGAACTAACTTCAGCATTAACTATTAGCTTTACTATAAAGTTGCATGGCTGGTTTTTAGTTGCAAATCATTTGGACATGGATTAGAGATGTTTTTAGATAAATTGGTTATGTTACAATAATGGTGAAATAACAGCTGACATTTTCCCTCTCCATAATGTACAATTAACGTGCATAAACCTGTAGCATAATTTCAGTGAATGAAAGAGTCAGCAACGGCAATTAACACATTTCCATGTGTAATAAACATATTATAATCAAATACAATTCAAATGAGGCCATATGGAGGTTAGGCTATCCAATATACCATATCAAACTAGAGAGAAACAATCATTAAACCAATCAAGTATATCACTGATATCAAACACTTGTAATGAGGGGTTTTGAGCATCATGTCCAATCAAAAGTGTAACTGAGTACAATTACTTATTTAAGTTTATGGTGGGAGACAACTTCAAATACAATATGTATCAGTAGGCTACACTCCTATATAAAAAAAATGTTAAAAATGAATCCTACAACAAAAGCACCTTGGGTGGCACATCTTGGCACTGTGGATAATAAACGAGACAAACACATTTCACTTATTGAATGAGAATATCCGGTTCCTTACCTTGAGTCTGGGTATTTGGTGAGAGTAGCCAGGCTACTAGTATACATGTGTCCCCCGACGTCAATGTGAACCGGAGCATTCGACTTTGTCAGTTGAGCCGGTAGAGGGATTCCTTGTGTGGACATAGGAGATACCGGGGACCGGGTCAAAGACAGTCGTGACATGCTTCTTCCTTCCTGAAAACAAGTAAATGGAAAAGCCATAGACATCATAAATTACTCGGGTCTCAGAAAGTCTGTATCTTCCACCAGTGCGATCCTGAGCCTTATCAGATCACTTCCATGTCTGTCTGCTCGCATATTTAGCTTACAAATTATTGCCACCGTTCTAATGAAGTATGTTTGCATCTTTTCATTCAACCCCGGGGGGCAGGATAGGAGGATGATTATTACGGCTCCAGAAAGAGGAATGCTAGGTGTCAGCCTCTAGGGGGATAAAACAAACTGCAATATTCTAATTAAAGGTCGTGTTATGTGTTAGACGTGATATGCCCAGACACACCAACCACCAATCTGAGAATACAGAATCCAGGGCATTTGTTCTCACTGAACTCTGTTCCTGAACCACACATAAGAAAACATTCACCCCTTACAAGACTGTTGTGTTGTTTCTTTATTTGAACCCCACACAATAATGTCCTATACATGGAAATGTAATAAAAAAGTTACTGGTGCATCAAAAATATAATCTCGTATCATATGAGTCAAGGGCAATTATATGTATCTAACACAATAAAACATAACAGGACCAATCAAGATGTGAAGACAAACTACTTAATAACTCTATATAATATCTGTCATGAAAATTAATGTACATTTACAAGGTCAGGAGTTTTAATTAATTGCTCGGAATCTTCCAATGACCTTTTAGAAAAGCGGGCACGCTTTTGCCACATGTTCAACTGAGAAAGGATGCAAGTCCTCAGGCTGGTGTGAATATTGGGTATGTTGGATGGAAGGCATGAGAAACATATGACCACTTCATGAATGTCAACTTTCCATTACATGAATCCCTCCCAAACTATTCCAGAGCCCCTTCGTTACACCCCTTCGTAACATCCAGGTAGCATACACTGGGTTGGCGTGCTTCAGGCCACAGTGCAGTCCGAGGCGCATGGATACAGCGCGTCGGAGTTGGGTTAAACAATGATGTAGGCTATTAAACAGACATGTGGGTGTTGGGGATCATAGTTCCTCAAGTTTGCTTACAACCAATCACTACAATCGAATTTAATCAAGATTGATCAAAAGTACATGTTTTCCTATGGGGATTTACTTTGCATTTTGCGAAAATTACGCACATGCCTGTCAATTAAATCCCAACATCTCAACTCACAAACGTTTAATTAATATCAGAGTCAGTTTCATTGGAAACAGATATAGTTAGAAAATGTCAAGGAACTTACATTAGGATGTGGTTTCATGAAAAAATATATATCCATCATGTCTGCAAAAATGGCGGGTCGCTGGAATAAACTAAATTATTATAACTTGAAAGAAAGGCATTTCATCAACTTGTTCTTCCATGCAAGAGCACATTTACTAAGCTTTGAATTTTAACCATAAAAGGTAAACAGAAGACAGTTGTTAGGGCTCATTCAGCCCTTTGCTCCAGGCGAGATGCCCTGGGGCACAAAGTGTTGTTGAAGACTACAGAATGTTCCAGGGTGTTGCCCGCCTCGCTGGATACACCACCAAGCCTTCAGGAATAATGATCATTTAATACGACGCTGGATGATACATTTCAGGCCCCAGTGAAAGAAAAACTTCAAAAGACTTAAGAAGTTTTTGGCGTATGAGGCTATCCCACCTCTTCATTTAGCCATGGGCCACAGTAACCAATACCGATAATATTGTTGGGGGAATATATACCAGATATGAGACACACACACACACACAGGGTTAAGATGGGAGGAGTTGAAGAAGTGGAGGGTAACGTGAAATATTGGAAAGCATATTGTTATTATATGATCAATATGGGGGTAAAGATGATCATTATTAAAAGGCTATAAGCCAATAAACTCGATGCCCTTATAGTCTCACAAGAGTTCTCACATAAAAAAAGACAAATACCGGAACTATTACCATTGACTCGTTTGAATGAGATCAACTGATGTCTGTTCCCTGACTTTGTGTTATAATAGTTTCCTATTGACCAACATTCCAGCTGTAGTAACTATAGCCAATAAGCGGGTTTGAAACGTTCACAAGAGTTGGGTTTCACTGTGGGCAATGGTGTACCAAATAAATATATTTGACAATTGTACAAAGTAAAGATCAGAATGTCCATAATTGTTATAAAATAAAATAGCCAAAAAGAACATGCACAGTCGCAGAGATCCATAGAGTATCCACTTTTGCCCTCTTGAATAGTTTACATTGATGCGCACGGATAGCCTACTTCTACCAGATGCACAATATGGCGTCTTACTCATTTCTACCATCATGAAATTAAGATTCAGAGACGTTTGATTCAAAAGCGAACAATGCGTAAAATGAATGCGTAAATATGCCAACGGCTTCAATACACAACAAGAGAAAGACAACAGCCTAGACAAACATTCACACCTTTCCCAGACTGGACAAAACATAGCCCTACTACAAGTGAAGTTATTCCAAATTACCTGGTGTTGAGTATAGTTTGTTCGCTGATGCTGTAGGCTATCATACCATGAGGAAATGCCGTATCTTAATATGAATTTAGTCATACCGTTTCAAACATCGTAGGAGTCCGAGGGAATCCGTTCCAGTATCTATCAGTCCCAGCTGATGACTGCGTTCCCCTTTTTCACATGCCCGGAGTTTCGTATAACTAGAGTGCCATCCAATAGCTGACCCAAGCATTCCTCAAGTAGAATCCGCTCCTTTGGAACGAAACTGCCAACACTGTATCCACAAACTGTTCTAAAGCATGTGAATCTAACAGTGAAAGCTACATTGATTAAAAAGAAGGGTCGCTGTGGCTTTAAAGATCTATAGCTGATGCTGGCTGACTTGCTCAGACCAAGCTCTGTCCACAAAAGCGGCACAGGAAGAAGCAAAGCAGCGTTCTTACCTTATACATAGAAGAGACCTCTCCTTTCCCCTTTCGGTTCTTATTTGTATACACTTAAAAATTGAGTCGGTCAAATCCTGCTTCGTATTTTAGCTTCTTGAGTGTCTTTTTGCTTAATAAATGAAACTGCCAGTCTGTTATGAGAAGAAAGCCAATAATCCTGTCTCTAAATAACAGAGCAGCGCTAAAAATGAATTCTTGCTCCGGGCTGCCCAAACGCCTCTGGGGCAAGGATTAGGCTACAATTAGCTCTACTCTACTCGCACCCAGTCAGATTTTAAAAACGAAAAACTGATACTCTCTCCCTTTTACAAAAATGATGTCTATGACCAGATATATTAATTAATGCTAGGTTTTTCGTATTTTCCGGTAAAACATATAAATAGACCAGCCCCTATAACGGTTTAACGTTCTGGTGTGCAGGGGGTAACGGTTAAGTGCTATTCAGTATCAAGCAAGTGTCACGTCGCTCAATATATTTAGAGCAGGAAAAAAGCAGATTTTAATCATTGTCATTTCGTCTGATGTAAAAATCCCCCAGGCATTTCCAGCTAGGCATACATTTCCATTGTCCAGTTAAATAAGTAAAACAGGGCACGCTTCCCTAGTCGTGTACTTACAGCTATTATCAAGGCACACTAGTAACTTGTTGACAAAGTGTCAATAAAATAATCATATGTAGATTTCCTTGGATACTTTTCATGCGGCGATTTTCCCCTGTCCCTTCTCCACTAATGTCTCCAGTAGTAACGCCAAATGTCCTGTAGGCCATTAAAACCAAATGACGTCTATCGACATGCATTCTGCTATTGCAGAAAGCGCCCTCACAACCTGCCTCCAGCTAAACGCGCCATTTCAATTATAGCACAGGGCTAGATGGAGATGTCTGCAGTGACAATTTCCTATGCAAACAGCGAAGCAGACTGCTAGCCCAGTTAGAGGATTTTACAAATTTACCTAAAGATGCATTGTGTTAAATGTCGGAATTTTTATTTATTTTGTTATATAAAACGCTACAATGCCCCCCCAAAATTATATCAGCGTTGCATCCCCATTATAGTAGGCTAAAAGGCACTCTGTGTAAGTCAAAGTGATATCTCTTTGCTCTGCCTCCTTCCTGTGCAGGTGCTCACATAGGCTTGTGATTATTTATTTATTTGCGTGTTTGTTTATTTGCGTGTAAATAACTGTGAATAATTGATGCATTGAACACGGTAATTACTGTAGGCCTACTGTGGAATTCAGACACTCCACCGCGCTCAGCTATTATTTGGTTTCTTGATATTTGGCGCCAACCAGTGTGGGAAATGATTATTGGTCCAAATAAAAAATAATAGTGAAGGAATATAAATAATACGGTGAATTCGATTGCGATGAGAGCTGCCTTTTGCGCTCCAATTTGATTGATTGATTGATCGAATTAAAACGCGTCACGTAGAGGAAGGAGGTGGTTACCTTGTTCATGTCTGGTGATTGGCGCGCCAAACGAAAGAATTGGATAGAAATCAGAGCTGCCTTAGGAAGCAGCCCCCTAACAGGGCAAGATAAACTTGCCCTCTGGCATACATTTGTTGTCTTCAGGAGTACAAATTGGAGGCAAGAAGGCAGGATTTTTTTCTCATTAAAGTAACAACCCTGCAGTTAGTTCAATTACACGAAGTATGCAGGGATGTTGTAAATTTAAAGATTTAAATAGCTTACAAAGTTGCCCTGGGCCCCATCAGTTAATTTCCTTAATTTATGGATTTTAGCTGAGTGTCTGATGTGAAAAGAAGAAGTAGGTCAGATTGAAGATTTGCATGTAGTGTAGACTTAATACAGGCCTCATATATGGCCCTCTTGACCACTAGAATAGCAGATAAATGAGTATTTGGAGTTCACACACCAATAACAATGTCAAAATATTGTAAGTGAGTCTATAAAGGAATCAAATTGAGGTTATTTATTCAGTGTATATAAGTCCAACCTTGAATGAAAAATATCACACCACTTGACCACTTAGTGAGATACTGTAGATCAAATTAAATTGTATTCCCTTCAAAAGCCTACACACTTCAGGTATTCAGTAAAATGAAAGTAGCCTACAATTACACAAAAACAAATGAATATTAATACAGTGCCAGAGACAGTACTGTGATTGTATTCTGCATGATAGATTCTGAGTGCAGTGTACGAACACCAGGAAAACAGAGAAAGAAATAATGAGTCAGGATTTGCTAGGCCTGTTGGAGAGATCATATGTTAATGTGCTGTATGCATTCATTCATGACCCTATGAGAATAATAAGAGCCTGGAGGTTTAAACCAGGTGTCACTAATAGTGATTCCTAAATCGACATGTTGAGGACTACAATATTGTGCTATTCTATTAACCAGCATTTTGTCCCTTTTGTAAAGGGTTATGCCTGGTTTGTATGATTTCATAGACCCATAACAATATTAATTTGATACAGTGTTTATGTGTGGTTTTGACACACAGTAATTGGAATGCTTTTTGATTTGGGTCTGTACAAACTGTATGTGAGACTTTGCTCTTGGGAGATCCATTTGTATGATGTGATGTGGGGTATGGGTGCACAGGAATTAAAGCATCCATCTAATTTGTTATCCTCTGCACTCAGCATTGTATAAGCATTATGTTTGATTGGATGACATTTCAATCCAGTGCACCAGGAAACATATTGTAAAGGCCATTCCATTATTTCAGATGTTTAATGTGCGTCTGCATTGAGGGAAATAGTATTCGAAATCTTAGAGGGATATTGAGAAAACTGTTTACATATTTGTTGATGGTACTCAAGACCATATTAACCTGTTGAGCTAAAGTCTAGAAATATATGGAAGTCTTCAGATCTCAGTTAAGGTGGCAAACCCAGTCTGCTATACTGTGACACTTCTCCCCTTTGGCTTATACACTCTCTGTATAGACATCACCTGAGTTACAACACGTATTTAACAGGCAGGATAAACCTGGATCATCGGTGTAACACAAGACACTAACCTGTTCACTATTCTGCTCAACTGCCTTTCTGCTCCTGTAATGTTCTGAGAGGTGCAACACCTGCTGGGATCTTTGAAACATTGTCAAAGTAATGCATTAGAATATTCTGCCTGACCACAAATCACACATTTTGAATTGAAGTGTTTAAAAAAAAGTTGGTTACCAAATTGTTCTGTTCATTTATGCTTTAATGAGGGTCATCCAGTGAACCCTGTAACTGTGTGAAACACTGAAGAGGAAACAGTTTGCAGTCGTACTCACCTTATCTAAATACCTGCTTACTCTTCACAACTGTAACCTAACCCGAGTATTGCACCCCTTTTCGACACTCCTCTGTTTCCCCTGGCAAGTGTGGAGGAAGTTTTAAAAGAACATCCAGAACTTGCTTT
Source organism: Oncorhynchus mykiss (assembly GCF_057628025.1). NCBI lineage: Eukaryota > Metazoa > Chordata > Actinopteri > Salmoniformes > Salmonidae > Oncorhynchus > Oncorhynchus mykiss. The sequence continues at coordinate 75,066,337 of NC_143027.1, read as the reverse complement.
TAGTAATATGCATGCTTTATGGAGTCTCGCTCCTGTCAATTGCTCCATTTCGCAGTCATTTGACATTCTGCTTGATGTTGGCATGTGTCTGAGGTGCAGCAGCGACACTCATTGTTCATCATTTCAAAGACAGCATGAGAGGTACCAGTTTATTCATAGAATTTGTGGAATTGTGTTGCATATAGACAGAGACACCTTTTAACAGGCACAGAGTGATTCCCCCCAAGTCCTAAATGTTGGCAATTAAGTTGGGAAAAGTGCAGAACGAGGATTGGTACTTTATCCTAGTCTGATGCTGCTGTTGAATGTCAACTTAGTTTTGCAGACTAAACAGCATTTACTTGGGTTGGATCAAAAATGCAACATGCAATTTATTGTCTTGAAAAATGCTAATAACATTTCTGACATGGATTGGCCTTTAACCTAACCCTAACCCTAACCCTAACCCTGACCCTAAACCCAACCCTAAACCTGACCCCGACCCTAAGCCCAACCCCAACCCTAACCCTAATCCTAACCCCAACCCTAACCCTAACCCCAACCCTAACCATAACCCTAACCCCAACCCCAACCCCAACCCCAACCCTAACCCTAACCCTAACCCTAACCCCAACCCCAACCCTAACCCTAACCCTAACCCTATTCCTATCCCCAACCCCAAACCTAACCCTAACCCTAACCCCAACCTCAACCCCAACCCCAACCCTAACCCTAACCCTAACCCTAACCCTAACCCTAACCCTAACCCTAACCCCAACCCTAACCCTAACCCTAACCCTAACCCCAACCCTAACCCCAACCCTAACCCCAACCCTAACTCTAACCCTAACCCTAACCCTAACTCTAACCCTAACCCTAACCCTAACCCCAACCCTAACCCCAACCCTAACCCTAACCCTAACCCTAACCCTAACCCTAACCCCAACCCTAACCCTAACCCCAACCCTAACCCTAACCCTAACCCTAACCCTATCCCCAACCCCAACCCTAACCCTAACCCCAAATCTAACCCCAACCCTAAGCCCAACCCCAACCCTAACCCTAACCCTAACCCTAACCCCAAATCTAACCCCAACCCTAAGCCCAACCCCAACCCTAACCCTAACCCTAACCCTAACCCTAACCCTAACCCTAACCCTAACCCTAACCCTAACCCTAACCCCAACCCTAACCCTATCCCCAACCCTAACCCTAACGATAACCCTAACCCCAAATCTAACCCCAACCCTAAGCCCAACCCCAACCCTAACCCTAACCCCAACCCTAACCCTAACCCTAACCCTAACCCTAACCCCAAATCTAACCCCAACCCTAAGCCCAACCCCAACCCTAACCCTAGCTATTCAGCTATTCTTGTTTTGGTTTTATCACATTTCTATTTTGACATTATTTGAGTAATATTTTCAATTTAAGTATTGATAAAGAATCCTTTCTAGTGCCATCATGTGGTCGTCTATAAGATTCTAATCACAGGGGAAAACGTTCAGTGCTTCAGTTAAATCTCTCATCTTTTCACCTCTGTAGATGACAGGTCTACGTTGCATTCAGAAAGTAATCAGACCACATCACCTTTTCCACATTTTGTTATGTTATAGCCTTATTCTAAAATGTATAGAATATTTTCCCCCCTCATCAATCTACACACAATACCTCATAAAGACAAAGCAAAAACAGTTTTTTATACATTTTGGCAAATTTATCAACAAAAATCAAACTGAAATATCGCATTAACAAAGTTGTTCAGATCCTTTTCTCAGTATTTTGTTGAAGCACATTCGGCAGTGATTACAGCCTTGAGTCTTCTTGGGTATGACACTACAAGCTTGGCACACAACTGTTTTTGGGGAGTTCTCCCATTCTTCTCTGCAGATCCTCTCAAGCTCTATCAGGTTGGATGGGGAGCGTTGCTACACAGCTATTTTCAGGTCTCTCCAGAGATGTTCGATCGAGATCAAGTCCGGGCTCTGGCTAGGCCACTCAAAGACATTCAGAGAGTTGTTCCGAAGTCACTCCTTCGTTGTCTTGGCTGTGTGCTTAGGGTCATTGTCCTGTTGGAAGGTTCAACTTCACCCCAGTCTGAGGTCTTGAGCGCTCTGGAGCAGGTTTTCATCAAGGATCTCTCTGTACATTGCTCTGTTAATCTTTCCCTTGATCCTGACTAGTCTCTCAGTCCCTGCCACTGAAAAACATCCCCACTGCATTATGCTGCCACCACCATGCTTCACCATAGGGATGGTGCCCGGTTTCTTCCAGACGTGACGCTTTACATTCAGGCCAAAGAGTTCAATCTTTGTTTCATCAGACCAGAGAATCTTGCTTATCATGGTCTAAGAGTCCTTTAGGTGGCTGTCGTGTGCCTTTTACTGAGAAGTGACTTCCGTCTGGCCACTCTACCATAATGGCCTGATTGGTGGAGGGCTGCAGAGATGGTTGTCCTTCTGGAAGGTTCTCCCATCTCCACAGAGGTACTCTGGAGCTCTGTCAGAGTGACAATTGGGTTCTTGGTCACCTCCCTGACCAAGGCCATTCTCCCCCGATTGCTCAGTTTGGCAGGGCGGCCAGCTCTAGGTAGAGTCTTGGTGGTTTCAAACTTCTTCCATTGAAGAATGACGATGGCCACTGTGTTCTTGGGGACCTTCAATGCTGCAGAAATGTTTTGGTACCCTTCAACAGATCTCTGCCTTGACACAATCCTGTCTCAGAGCTTAATGAAAAAAATCCTTCAATCTTATGACTTGGTTATTGCTCTGACATGCACTGTCAACTGTGTGACTTTATATAGACATATGTGTGCCTTTCCATATCATGTCCAATCAATTGAATTACCACAGGTGGACTCCAATCAAGTTGTAGAAACATCTCAAGAATGATCAATGGAAACAGGATGCACCTAAGCTCAATTTCGAGTTTCATGTCAAAGGGTCTGAATACTTATGTAAATAAGGTATTTCAAATAAAATATTATATACATTTGCAAATCTTTCTAAAAACCTGTTTTTGCTTTGTCGTTATGGGGTATTGTGTGTAGTTGGATGAGGGAAAAAACAACAATTTAATCCATGTTAGAATAAGGCTGTAAGGTAACAAAATGTGAAAAAAGTGAAGGGGTCTGAATACTTTCAGAATGCACTGTATACTACTACTAATATAGTGTACTACGAGAACTATTCTCTTTAATTCCTAATTGTGGGACTTGATCAATAATTGTTTTGAAGATGAAGGGACCAATATAAAACAAATACACTTTCCTTTGTTACTGGCTGGTGTCCACTATTTTATTCACAGTAACAATGTGAACAGTGTGATGCTTCCAGTCATATCTAATATACATCACATGTAAGGTGCCCGGTTAATGTTGCCTAGGGGGAGAAAACCAGAATTAGGGGGACCCAGAATTGTCATTAGGATGCATGTGTTAAAATGACACCAACCCCCTAACCTCGATTTATGCTTTACATTTATGATAATCCATCACTCCACAGCCATCTTCTGAATATTCACAATGTATGGGACGTGTTTTGAGTTCATTCAGCAGTCAGGGATCCTGTTTCTAACAGGGAATATAATATATTATGTCCCCTTGAGGGCCTTTCTGCTTTCTCTCTGTCTGTGGGTGTGTAGTTCTGTTGTTGGGGCTAGTAATGGCCCAGGACTGAAACTTGGAGTCCTTTTGTTGAGTGTTCAGCCCCTAACCGCAACCAGGGCCTGGGTTTGATGTGTCTTCTGAAGGCCAGCTGCTTTGTCAACACTCAAGCCTCCCTGACACTGTGGGAGCCCAGGGCCCTGGGGCACTGGGGGGGGGGGGGGGGGGGCTGGTGAGAGAGACAGACAGACAGACACAGGAGGGGGGAAGGGTGCGAGTGTGGCCATTGCCCGAGGCGAGAAGGGGGAGTGTTCTGTGCTGTGCAGCAAGCTGGCTGATAGGGACTAGAGCTGCTAGCTGATTACATTTGATGGTCACAACATGCAATCCCACCAACTTCACATGGAAAAAACAGTTTTGCACACTGAACATGCAACAAATCATCATGTTTTTGTTTCATCCTCATATAGTATATTACATAGTACTACTGTATATCATCATAGTGTTGGAGTTTGCCTTTGTTACAAGGAGCAGGATAAGGCATTTTAGACCCTAAGTCATTAGTGAGTGGTTATTATTAGTCAGATATTATCATTAGGAAATCCTCAATATCAATTTTGGTAAACAAAGACAATGGCTGCTCCAAAACCATCAGTAGCATTCCCAACAGTACAGTAAACCTCAGTTACAATAGAATATGGTATGTGTTTTCATGGGCCTGTGAGTCTGTGATGTGTCTCCTTTGAGCAGTGAATCACACTGTGAATGTGTTTGCAGTGATACAGACACTTGGCCAGAGGCACTCTTCTCTCTCAGGGCAGCAAGGCAAGCCTCTCCACTGTGCCACACTGGCCTGATGTCAGGCTGAAAGGAACGCTAGCCGGCCAGGGCACATTCACTCTCTTCCCCATCCTGTGGTCATAGATGTCTTTCAGTAACACGTTAAGTCGCCATTAGTTACGCTGGGTTTCCATTGAGAACAACCATACAGTGTGTTCACTTACACATCTTAATGACCCAGTAATGTACGGTCTCAGTGCTGTTATCCACTCTGTTTTATCCCTGACCTCATCCTGTCAGGTCCCAACTCAGAAATACATCAAGTTATTCTACTTCTGTGAGTTCACATTAGAATAGCAGAGGTTTCAGTAGCCAGTGGACTGGACTGGACTATGATAGTGGGTATTAAAGTGAATATGTTTTTTTCTTCAGTTTCACAGAAAATATAACCACATCATTTTGAGGCACATTTGAAATGTGAATACTTCTATAAGGATCCTCAGAAACCTCAATAAGTTACTTGTGGTGTATCAGTTTACTATCTAAGTTAACAGCCTGAAAAACTACCAGCCTTTAATTGCCATCCGTGAATACATCAAAAACATTTAGTTATTCTATATTGTAAAGAGTCTATATATAGTGGTCTAAGACTGTACCATCGTGACCAAGAGGGACGAGACAAGAGCTCCTATCTCCTGCCCTGGAATGAGTTCCTGTTTCTGTGGTGGTGCACCTGCTCTCTCACTCCCAGGCAGCCCTGATACACAGAGCCCTAACCCCACAGGCACTCTCTGGTAACTCCTGTCTGATTAGCTCCTCAGGAGGACATTGTTCCAAAAGCAATTCACTAGACTAGACTCCCCAGTATTAATTTAGTCCCACCAGAAAGGCCCATCCATCCTGGGCGGGACGGGCTCTGCTCTGGGCCTATCCCCCGGCCTGCTAATAGAATGCCACCTACTGCCCTGTCACTATAACTGATAGTCCCAGGTAGTTTGTTGCCTCCGTGTGCGATTCTATCCCATCAGGCAGTGCGATGCGGGTCCCTCACTCTTCTTCCTCTCTTTTCCGTCCTCTCTCTGTCAGCAGTCGTTCACTTGTTCAGGGCCAGGTGTCTCTCTGTCACTCTCATTCCTCATTCTACTTGATGGAGGAGATAGACAGCTAGGAAGGAAGGTGTCAGAGAATGGAAATGATTTACTGAATGCTCTGCTCGGTATGTCTCTCTCTCCTTGAAAGGAGCAGTAGAGGAAGGCATAGAGGGAAATAGATGCAGGGCTTTTTAGGTGTGTGAGATAATGATGCTGTGAGCCACGGGCAAGAAAAAAGCCTGAGTAAAACAAAGTATTTCAACCTTGTTAGTGTGCTGTAGGTGTTATTCAGACTGCAGTTTGAGTACTTCAGTAGACATGAGACAACTCTGATCTGCAATGATTAAAATCTAGGGAGACTTTTTTTCAATTGGTAAAGGAACCCTGCTGATTTCTGCATTGTGCTATAGAATACCTACATATGTCGGATCTTCATTTTTATCACTGAGAAATTGTTGTTGAGAATTTCCTTGCACAAACTAAAAAAGGCTTCTAAAGATTGTAATTTTAATCCCCTACAAATGTATCATCCCCTACAAATGTATCATCCCCTACAAATGTATCATCCCCTACAAATGTTTCACCCCCTACAAATGTATCATCCCCTACAAATGTATCATCCCCTACAAATGTATCATCCCCTACAAATGTTTCACCCCCTACAAATGTATCATCCCCTACAAATGTTTCACCCCCCCCCCCCCCCCCCCCCCCCCGAATGGGGAACATTATCCACCATAGACTCATTCTTTACAGAAGCTAGCCAACCTCTGCACCTATAGACTAGGGCAATCCTGTCTGAGTAGTTCTATTAATTCTACCCTCATAAGTGTCACATGATATTTGAAATAGACATTCAAATACATACATGCATGAAATATGATTTTACTTCATGAGACAAAAATGAGACACATTTTCTTCATCATCAATGTGACAAGCATCACTAAGCATGCCTTTATTATCTGAAGGGTTGTTAATGGAATGTATAAATTACAACCAAGGACTAGTGGTTATATGAGCCAATCCTAGTGTATGTGTGTAAGATATATAGGATGAGATACATGTATCTGACAAAATAAAGAAAACACCAACATAACTTGTCTTAATAGGGCGTTGGGCCACCTCGAGCCAGAACATCTTCAATGTACCTTGATATAGATTCTACAAGTGTCTGGAACTATACTGGAGGGATGCGACACCATTCTTCCATGATAAATTCCATCATTTGGTGTTTTGTTGATGGTGGTGGAAAATGCTGTCTCAGGCGCCACGCCAGAATCTCCCATAAGTGTTCAATTGGGTTGAGATCTGGTGACTGAAATGATCATGGCATTTGGTTTACATCGTTTTCATGCCCATCAAACCATTCAGTGACCACTCGTGCCTTGTGGATGGGGCATTGTCATCCTTATGCCTGCTGATCCTATGGGGCCATAGCCATGGCAGCCAAAATTATGACCTGCCCAGTATTTCTATGCATGACCCTAAGCATAATTTCTTAGGAACTACACCTGTGTGGAATCACCTGCATTCAATATACTTTGTATCCCTCATTTACTCGTGTTTTCTTAATTGTGTCATTTGCCTGTACTGAACTTGTACTAACTGTTCACTCTGTCTACCAAGTGTCAACATATTATCTTTGTCCTTTCCCTGTCTCTCCTCCCCACTCTTCTCCCTCTCTAAACCGTCTCACCAGAAAATACTTACATACTCCTGTCCATTCTCATCACTGCACAGATGTTCCACACAGCCTAAATGTACTTTTACATCTGCATAATGTCTTCATTAGGGGAATACTTCTGTTCCTTAGATAGTAACAGACACACAGGAGTATCTTTTTTATCACCCAAATGTTGCAACGATCCAAACAAGCTTTATCGCCTCTGTAGAAGCTATAGCCTGAAGGTTAGAGAACGACTCTATACCCACCCACCAGCTTGCGTGACCAGCTTAATTATAGATCCTGTGTGTATTGATACAAGTTCATTAAAGCTGTTGCATAATTCATGTCAATGGCAGCATATAGCTTAATTAAAAGTGTTGCAGTCGATTTTACGGATGTTTTTCTTTCAAATCTGAGCTCCGACAACAGCCGTGACAACTTTTGAATTATATGCTGACACAAGTGGCAATTTATTATACATGTCATGTGTATGAACTCACACTGTGGTTACATCACATTCTATTGAAGCACTGGACATTACTGTCCAGTATGCAATATTTACTTGTTCAATAGAATTTCCACATCATGCCATTTGTTTCAGATCATGTGCTGCCACCTTGTGTTCATGTTGGATTTGTCCAATAACAGGGAAGAGTGCAATAATGTGGCAGTTGGTGTATGTGCCATAGAAATTAACATAAAATTACACAGATATATTTCATAAGTACATGAAAGTGTTTATGTATGGCTTTTGAATATGTTATGACGTCCTTCTGTAGGTGCCCTTCAACTAAAGTGTTACCAAATATTTTAACCTTGGAATAAATATCTATTCAGACATTGGCCAGACACAGCCTTGCCATCCTGCCAAATGCTGAACCAGGCCTGTATCCAGGCTCAACAGCTTGTTGGTGGATGAGCCTGTTAACCAAATGAGATGACGTCTTAAAGCCCAGTGTTTAAGGATGTGTCCTCAATAAGGATGTGTTCTGTGGATTTTCAATAGAAAAAGCTAAACATGGCTTATGTTTCGTTTTGCTTGGAATCAAACAGTTATTAATAGACCCCTAGCAAATCATTTTAATGAGCTTTCCTCCCAAATAGTTCAATGCAGGGGCGCGTCTTGGGTGTGTTCCAGCACATTGTCAAAACAAACAAGAAATTCATGTGAAAGTGAGAAAATGACTCTGGCATGCATATGAATCAGATGAGCTCACCCACATCATCAACCTTTGATGAAATATTATTTAGATAGATGTCTCTTGAATGCAACCCGCTGAATTGAGAAGTGAAAGCAAAGCAGCAAATTTGTTATGGTAATGAATGGAAGAGTGGGCCAGCCCGTTGATCTGATTCAGGTTGTCATGCCATCACAGTGTCAATCATTTATTTGTGTGTGTGTGTGTATGTGTGCGTGCGAAAGTGTTTATGCTCACCAACAGAGAGCTGTGTTATTTCTTCACAGCAGAAACATTGCCACAATTTTCTTCAGCCATGTTAATGTTTGCCTCACAGGCAGAATTAGAATGTTTAGCTGTGGGCTTAATTCACATTAGTAGAAAATATAATTATTATTGAAATTCAAATCATTATTATTTTTTATATCTAACACAGTACAATGTTTATGAGTTGAGAAGTTGTCTCCTTTTTTAATTTCCAGCAGACTTCTTGTATTCCTTGTTTTCTGTAGCCTGGAGCTGAAAGAACATAGAAGTTCTCTCCACTGCATGTCAAGAGATTTCTCCCACTAATGAGGTAGATGGATGGCCTTTGTTTTCTGAATGGATTTAAACAGAATGTTAAACTTCCTGACTGTTCTCATGACTAATACAGAAGGCTGCTTTGGAAATCAGCCTACAGCGTTTATTCAAATTCTCTCTACTCTACATATTGATCAATTTGAGTTGACATATTCATCCACCACTCAGCTCCACTAAAAAACAAAGCAAAATGTGCAATATTGTAGGAAATTATCTTTAAAACAGAAAAATGACATCTTAGACTCATTGCAAAATGTGTAGAATAGCTTGAAATTTGCTTTAAAACTGAACATTTTCTCACAACCCCATGGCAGAATATGTAAAAGTGCTACAAAAGGAAGTCGATGGCCCAAGTACCCCAGATGCAGTAGTCTGGGCTTGATTACATTCACAGGAGCCATATACCTACTCCTTCAATATAACATTTCTTGTGGACTGGGAAAGAGAATCTAGGCCTTCTTTCCTCGCCTATGAATTGAGTATACTTCCAATGGATGTTGGAATAGGTAAAGACAAAATAAAGAGTATATGTAAACCAGGGGTGAACAACTTTGGTTTGAGTGTGTCTTCTTACCTGAAAAAGTGTCTTATTGACTGTTTTAAAACATTTGAATGGTTTGTTGAGAGTGTTAAGCATGAAAAAGAAGCAGCATTGTGAAAATGCTAAAGACAGTTTATTAGTAGACACTCAGCAGACAGAAACCAACCACCTGCAGAATGTCTTCCTGAAATACACCTTTTGATTGGCAGTGTAAAATAAGGCAAAGGGTTCCAGACCATGTACAGGTATTTATACACTTTTGCACCAACGATAAAACAGTTATACATTCACTTGTTACCGTAAATAGTTTTGATATATCTGTCTTGTACCCATAGACCCACATACTTACATTTCCAAGAAACCCCATAGAACAGGGTTGGTGAGTGAGGGAGAATTTTGTAGGTTAAAGTAACACCTATATTATGCTATTTAGCTTTGGACCGGAGTCTGGCTAACTATATAGAATCAGACCACCATCTAAACAACATATAGATTTTGGAACTGCAAAAGCCAACACACTACATTGACATAATCCTATAATATTTGCCATCATAAATATGTAATCTCTTTCTGTTTCTTCTTAAAAAATATATAAAATCTCAATATAGTGTCTATATATAATTCAAATAATGTGCATTTCTTTGTAATTGGTCACATAGAGAAAGGCACCTCCCCCTGTGCTGTATCCTTTTAGCCCCCCCCCCCCCCCCCCCCCCGGCTTGTCTGGGGTATTCATTCTAACTAGAGCTGCAGAGTAGAACACAATTGAATATGAGGAACATTCTACTTACTTATTAGAGGACTATTCATTTAAAAACAGCAACCACGTTTCAGGGACAAGTCGATAACATGACCTGTATACACGTCACAACACAACAGCATATGCAATTGAGTTTCTTTCTGTTACAGACGGATTTCACAAAGCCAACCAACCCAGCGTTCTAGCAGCCAGGGAAGAATCATATTTCTGACTTATCCAGGAAACTGTGTTTGATTGGCCCCAAGTGTGCTTGCCTCTCCCTGCCGTCCCACTGTGCAGAATAGCTGTGGTACTCTACTGTGGAGCTATAAATCAGTGTTGTTCATAGGAGGTAAAAGAGGATATTTTGAAATACTGCTCCAATTGCTGGCTTCTCTGAACACTAGCTTTCTCACACAGATCCTACAACCCATTGCCTGTACAGTTTGTGGGACAGTAGATTATGTGTTATTATGGGTTGTGTAAAGTTGTTACCCTGTTGAGAGATCTCATCATAAAGCTGTCCTCACAGTTGTCTGTCTTGTGTGGGACCTAGGTCTGAGTGTGTCTGGGCTGTGGGCCAGGGCTTACTCCCCCTCAGAGCCATGAAAAGAGATCAGAGCAGCAGCTCCAGTTGTTCTCTCTCACACACGTCTCACTCTCTGTCACACACACACACACGCACACACACACACACACACACACACACACACACACACACACACACACACACACACACACACACACACACACACACACACACACACACACACACACACACACACACACACACACACACACACACACACACACACACACACACACACACACACACAGGCAGAGTTGGGTAGGATAAGCTGCCTTGTGACTTTGTCAGTGTCAGTATAAGAGATGGTGTCAGTGTTCTGTTCTCTCTAACACTGCAGTGATATTTCACTGCAGGGGCTTATTGGGTCATTAGGGAAGGATTGGAGTGGAATTTCTACGTGTCCATGTGTTAACCAGCATGTTTTACAACAGGGTTGTCAAACTCATTCCATGGAGGGTCGACTGTACGCTAAGACCTAGACAACCAGGTGAGGGGAGTTCCTAACTAATCAATGACCTTCATTGATCAGTCAAGTACAAGGGAGGAGCAAAAACCTGCAGACACTTGGCCCTCCATGGAATGAGTTTGACACGTGTTTTACAGGGTCTGATGTACAGGGGGACCCAAGAGGCCTAAATATAGCCAGATATTCTCTACACACACTCACCATATAATTACTGAAATAACATTCAGTGATATCAGAAATGAAAATCCCCACAAAGAAGCAGTGAATATATCCATTATAGAAATACATAGAAAAATATATATAGTCATCTGAATGCCCTTTGTAAAGTTTTTAAATATTAGTGTCAGAAAAAGCCTTGATGACAGTGATGAGGATGTGTATTCTAAAGGGTAGTGGGATGGTGTGGTAAAGTAGTACTTAGGGATACTTAAGGGGGATGCTCCCCTATAAGACTGTCCAGACACACTCTCCAGCAGTAGTGTGGCAGACTAATGCTCAGTCTGAGTCAATATGTTTTTGGAGAATTTGAAAGAATTTGCTACACTAAGTGCAAAAAATGATAGGTGGGTACCACTTCACGTAACACATTTTAAAGCATTGAACTGTCTTTTCACGTCACTGACTGTGCAGTGATAAATTGTTTGTGAGTTCAATGTTTTGCATCGGTATTTAATACAGGACCACATTGACATGCCTGACCGAGACATTGTTTTCATGTGATGATCTTCTAGTAATACTTGTAAATGGTGCGCTCCTCCACTTAAAGCCAGGGGAGATTTGCGGACTCAAACAGAGATCAGAGAGTCAATCAATACAAATCTTTAAAAGGTTTGGAGTAGTTAAACATAAGGTAGTCCATGTAATAAAAGTCATAAGCTCTCTGTCTCTCTGAAGTGCTGAGCTGTGCAAAGTAACGATGGGTTAAATGAGTTGAAGTCCTCTCAGCCTTGGGGTTCCTGTCTTTAAAACTGGGGAAGGTGAGGTTATGCGGGGCACCAGTTCTACGTAGTAAGAAATTAGCCTCCTCCTCCATGGTCTCAAACTTGCCGATGAAGTTGTAGTCCAGCAGACAGGGGCTGCAGAGCTGGCTGGTAGGCTCCCAGTGAATGTCCATGCCCACAGGCCTGTGCACATCCAACAGATACTGCATGAACTCCTGGAAGGTCACGCCGCTGCCTGTCCTGAGGGCCACCTTGGAGGCGTTCACCCTGTACTTGGAGATGATGGGCTTCCCGAATACAGGATGATAGTAGGTGTTGGGGTTCTCAAACTTGTCCCTGAAGGCGGACACCAGCCTCTCCAGGGGTTCGCGGACAAACAGGACTTTGGTGTAGGTCTCCAAGCGCTGCGCGATGCCCTGGCGGTCGAAGCTGTCCAGCCTCTTGAGGTGGTTGCCGTAGTGGACAGCGTCGTGTTTGATCTCGTGGGTGGACGACGCCAGGCCAGACAGCACCATGAGGATCCTCTTCCAGTTGGAGCAGCCCGCCTTGGGCACCTAAAGAGATAACATTAGATTCCAAAAATACTTCATGAATTGGTTTGTTAAATCATTGGAGCCAGCATCACAGTCACAATTACAAAAACACATCAATGATCAATAAGTTGTAAAAATATAGATAGCAGTATATAACAGCAATATTCAGAAGCCCAATAATCAATATGCAATAATCAGATCATCAATAAGCCACCTCGCAGTACAGCAGCTTGTACTTGTCCTCCACATAGATCCGGGACACGTGGTGAGGTGTGATGGTTCTGGAGATGCTGCTCTTGTACTTGGCACAGACCTCCTTCATCAGCCTCCGCCGAGCTTCCTGGATGTGGGACAGTCTGTGCCACTGCCAGCTCTCCTCAGGAGAGTCCGGGGAACCCGAGGAGGACGAGGAGGAGTTGTGTGAGTTGTTAGAGACCACAGGGCTGGTTTTCAGTAGTTTCCTGTGGCGCTTGGTGACGCGCAGGGAGCCCATGTCCTGTTCCCTAGAGCCAGGGATGGCTGAATGTCTGGTCCACTGGAAGGCAGGGAACTGCATGGGGGGGATGGGGCTGGTTAGGCCTTCCACAGCCGGTCTCTGGTCCTGGCCTGGGCTGACTCTCACACCCTCACTGTCCTGAGTACACAGCGCCTGATGGACAAAGATAATACATCAACTTTACATATGGCCCTGAAAGATGTAAAATGTATGTAAGACTTCAATAACAGGTGCATCTACATCTGCATTGCTTGCTCTTTGGTGTTTTAGGCCGGGTTAGTGACTTTAAGGCCGGGTTAGCACTTAGTACATTGCTTAACTGCATTGCTAAACTGCATTGTTGGAACTAGAAGCACAAGCATTTCGCTACACTCGTATTAACATCTGCTAACCATGTGTATGTGACAAATACAATTTGATTTGATTTGATTTGATTTATGTAAAAAGGGCTTTTTAAATACATTTTCTTGATTTGACTGAACAGGTGTTGGTTATTTAAACTTCTCTGGGATTGAAAATGAAAATATGTTTATTCAGTGAAACACTCTTTGTAATGTTCCGTGAACTAATTCACCAACCCTCTTTTAAATACCTTCGGTGGATTTTTAAAAATCTATACGTTCCTGATTTCTGCACTGCTCAGACTCAACACTTAGTGGTGCTGTTTCTCTACATCTTGACCAACTCTGCAACCTCTCCGATTGAAATGCCACACACTGTAAATGACTGGGAGAACTACCAATAAACGGAGCTCTAATGTCATATAAATGTCTTATAAACACTTATTGGTAAATCTAAATTCAAATCATCTACAGGCAGATTACCATGGTAAGATGGCCTGAGGCTATCGTGCGTTTTGACATTTTATTTCAATTAAAAGCCATTATGGCTCCATAAAGCCAATAGAGTGCATGTATTACCCTAATTGTACAACGGATAACGTGATGGGAGCCCATCATGAATTTGTGCTCATCTCCTATCTGACATTCATTGGATCAGATGCCCAGTACTCCCACCTATATCCCCTGGGAAACCTCCGAAGGAGGAAGGAGTAGTAGGAATGGTTCCCTGACCGTTTCATGTTGGGAAGCAGAGCAGGATCAGCCACAGTGTAGCCAGCTCACATCAGACACCCACATGCAGGACTCACACTAATGGAAGTCTCATCTCTATTGAGAGCAGGAGACCAGAGCAAACTGAGGTCAGCGGGAGGAAAGAGAGGAACCAGAAGGAGTGTGCCTGACATAGCAACCAGCCATGGCTGTGCTCTTTCTCCTGCAGCCTCAAAGCCAGCTAGTCTCACACTGAACCCCCTCGTCTCCTGGCATTACAGGAGGTGGTAGTCTGAGCCCTGGCTGTGCCCCCTCTCTCTTTCTCTCTCTCTCCTACACACTGACACAACCCCCTCATCTCCAGGCTGGTATTACAGTATCTAGTAGTCAGAGCCCTGGCTGTGCCCCCTCTCTTGCTTTCTCTCTCGCTCCTGCAGCCTCACACCAAGACCTCCACAGAGCCTTTATCCCCTGGCTCTCCCTGGGCTGGACCAACTCAGTAGCCTTGTGGTTAGAGTGTCCGTCCTGAGACTGGAAGTTTGGGAGTTCGATCCCCGGCCGAGTCATACCAAAGACTGTAAAAATTATCCTCAGTCTGTTTGGCCCTCAGCATTAAGGAGATAGACTGGGGGTAAGGCCCTGCAATAGACTAGAATCCTGTCCAGGGGTTGCACACGACAGAAACAGGCTCCTGCTCCTATGAGCCATTCCAGCTTGCAAAAACCAAGACTACTTTACTCTCCATGGGCTGCAGAGAGCTGGCCCACCCCTGGCACACTGGGGGAGGCCTCAGGTCAGCCTATCTACACTGATGTTATCAGACACACACACAGAAACTGCACTGCCACTCAACACCATATTAGATTAAAAAAAACACATACACTCTCTCTCTCTCTGTTTGAAAGGAGGAGGAGTAGAAAACAACGTACCTCTCTGGACTGCCGAGCTGTTCCTCTTAGCTTCACACCTGGGAAGATGAGAGAGAGAGAGAGAGGGAGAGAGAGAGTGAGCACTTAAGTAAACGAGACAACATGTTTAGTTATTGCTTGTTGAGGAGGAGAGGAAGTCCTTTGATGCATCAGTCCCAGGTAATGGAGTGAATTCCTTCTCCTGTAATATCAGGTAGAAGGCCTGCTGACTCACTGTCTCCTCTCCTCTCCTCTCCTCTCCTCTCCTCTCCTCTCCTCTCCTCTCCTCTCCTCTCCTCTCCTCTCCTCTCCTCTCCTCTCCTCTCCTCTCCTCTCCTCTCCTCCACACCAGCTGCTTTACACAGGGGGGAGACAGAGACAGGTAGCTATCTAGATCTATTTAAGTAATGAATCTGCAGCACCATGAAACGTTGGTAAATGAGTTGTCTTGATGGTCCTAGTTGTGGGGTGAGTAAGGAGTCTGTAAACTATTTGCAAGGTTGATTTCTTAGCAGGGTAGCTAGAAAAGATAGATTGGTTCTGCAACACAGAGAGGAATGTCTGAGCTGAGGGACAAATTGGCAGATGTGACTGAGCCAGTCAACCAGTGGGACAGGACAGACAGGCGTTGTGTTTAGTGTGTGTTCTCCAGCTGGACATCTCCTTTCTCGGGGTCCCCCGTCCCCCTCTCTCGTTGATGTGTAATCAGGCTGACAGCTCGGCGGATGGCTGTGCAGCTGCTGATGGGAGAGGGGCTCAGACACTTTTGCCTGAGTGGCCTGTCACTTCCAATCTACAGAGGGAAGTAATAGGAACCTGCAGAGTGAGGGGGCCCCAGATGTGGGTCACGGCCCACCACCCCCCTTAACTGGTGAGATCTGCAAGGCCCCCGTCTCCTCTAACACTTAGATACGTCTCAGAGGGGCTGGGAGAAAACCATACAACCATACAGCCAGATACAATGTTGTTTTAGATTAGTATGCACTGCAGAAGGGCTTGGGGTTTGGTTGTTGTAGTGTCTGGGATTCTGTTTATTCCTCTGTAGCAGGTTTAGGGAGGTAACGGCACACAGTTTGACATTTTCTAATCTTGTTCAGCTGTCGGAGCCTTATTTGATCTCCTAACCCTAATAATGGCTCAGTGCATCTTGTATGTCAGTTGACATCGTTGAATATAAAACACATGCATATCTAACAGGACACACCACACTATTACCAAGATAAAATGTCCACTACACACAGTACTGCTAGGCTCCAACGGCTCACGCACGCAAACACACACACACACGCACGCACGCACGCACGCACGCACGCACGCACGCACGCACGCACGCACGCACGCACGCACGCACACACACACACACACACACACACACACACACACACACACACACACACACACACACACACACACACACACACACACACACACACACACACACACACACACACACTGTAGCATCTTTCTTGGACTATCTCATGCTTCACCATTGATCAGGAACCCCATCAGGCCAGTAATTGAAATCTCCTGAGGTCTAATAACTGCTTCCTGCTAAGTGCTGTTCTTGTCAGGAGCACTGTGTTGTCACTCACACTGCTCTGCTCACTAGCCTGGTACCAGATTTCTTTGTATGGTCTGGCCAACTTCTACTGTATAGCAATTGTCACGTTGTATGGGGTTGGCAAGACTCCACAAATTGATCTGGGACCAGGCTGATGTTGCTCACTGTCACAACCATTGCTTTACTCATAGAGAAACAGTATAATAGTGTTCTATTTAATTATGTGGCTTTAATGTGCTGGATTATAGCCAGCTTTACCCCGTGCTGGATTCTCCTCAAATGAATACAATCAGTAATTCCAATGTGAGCCTCGTTGGGTTCAATGCAAGTTAACTTTCTGTCTGTTGAATTGAATACAGTTGAGTACATGTCTTCAATGCTTGAATTTAGATGGAATTGACTTTGTGGATAGGTAATTGCATGTGCAATAGATAGCTAGAAAAATCTCAGTCTTTCACTGAAAAAGGAAATGAATCTTTGCCTTTTCTCTCTCTTTCCCCTAGTTTATCTGGCTACCAATCCAGTCTAGGTAATGCCCTGAATAGCATCATCATGCCTTAGAGTAAAAAGCTGTGTGTTTTGTTTCGTAAACAACACTTATCTATACCATGAATTTGGTTGAAACTAATATATGTTGCTGTGTGATTGCAATTTCACCCTCAAACAAACTATTCTATTGATTTTCTCCAGGCTGTGAAACAATGATCAATTGTTCAAATTTGCTTCCTGATGAGGTTCAGCAAATTCGCTTCTACAATTTAGGAATTCACAAACTCTGCCGAAGTGATGCAAGTAAACAGTGTGTTCATTTGTCTTTTATTTCTGTGTCACAAATTGCAGCAATAGCACAAAACCCAGGTGAATCAAATGAGCATGCAAGTCCCCATTGACTTAACATGTTCATTGTGATGGATACCATAGCTTTAATATACTTCCTTTCATTCAATAACAATTTTCTCAGATCTTTATATCTTCCATTACAGTAGCTGACATTGAGAGCAGATTGAAGGTGGATAATGGATATTAATGCGTTGTTATGTGATGTCCTCAGATGCATTGCCTTCAGAGAACAGTCTACATTCACACACCCCCAACCTTCAGCTTCCCAAGGCTATCCTTTCAACACGGGCTCTGAATATCCATGTTTCAAGTCTCAAGTTTTATTAGTCGTATGTACGGGATACTCATGGCATACATCGTCCAACGAAATGCTTACTTGCAGGTTGCTTCTCGAAAATGCAACAACAATAGGAAATCATCAAATATAAAAATAGGAACATAAAGTAAATGGCTCAGTAGAATAGAAACAGTGCAGTTAAAAATGAAAGTGGAGCAGGAAACGGCAAGACGCGTGACCTCAGCGCCACCATGATGATCATAATCTTAATCAATGTAGAACCAGGTCGGTGTTATTGTGAGAGTCATGAAAGCAAAGGCCATATCATTAGTGGGATCCATTACCGCCTTTCCCTCTGAAAGACCTCTGTCTCTCTAAGGCTCTCCTCCGATACCGACACACATCAAACGCTTCCTTCCTTCCCCCGATCGCTGCCACCACAGCCGCTCACCTCATGCAAACGCAGCCGCGGCAGAGAGGAGCACAAGGTAGAGAGAAGCACGAGGTAGAGAGGAGCACGAGGTAGAGAGGAGCACGAGGTAGAGAGGAGCACGAGGTAGAGAGGAGCACGAGGTAGAGAGGAGCACGAGGTAGAGAGGAGCACGAGGGACAAAAACAAGGTGAAATAATGAGCTTGTTAAATGAAGGACCACTGCCATGGACACAGGGAGGAACTTTTTAAATGCCCTTTTCTTAACCAGAGGAAACTCAGGAGATGGAGGAAGACAGAGAGACTTAGTGTCCATGCCCCCTCCGGATCTGTGCCCACGGTGGGTAAAGAGCAGCCACTAGCTTTTCATCAGTCATTCATCTCACTGAGCCTGTAGTGTGTTAGCTCTTATGACTTCAGCAGTATAATAAGGAAGTCTCCGAATACAAGGAACTTGGGGCTTCACATTTACTGAAGTAATTAGCAATACAAGATTAACGTGGCGCATCTATTTTGTGAAGTGCACCAGTCCCTCCTGCAGCAAAGCACCCCCACAACATGATGCTGCCACCACCGTGCCTCACGGTTGGGATGGTGTTCTTCAGCTTGTAAGCCTCCTCCTTTTTCCTCCAAACATAATGATGGTCATTACGGCCAAACAGTTCTATTTTTGTTTCATCAGACCAGAGGACATTTCTCCAAAAAGTACGATCTTTGACCTCATGTGCAAACCGTAGTCTGGCTTTTTTTTATGGCGGTTTTGGAGCAGTGGCTTCTTCCTTGCTGAGTGACCTCTCAGGTTATGTCGATATAGGACTCGTCTTGGCTGAATTCTTTTGATTTTCCCATGATGTCAAGCAAAGAGGCACTGAGTTTGAAGGTAGGCCTTGAAATACATCCACAGGTACACCTCCAAATGACTCAAATGATGTCAATTAGCCTATCAGAAGCTTCTAAAGCCATGACATAATTTTCTGGAATTTTCCAAGCTGTTTAAAGGCACAGTCAACTTAGTGTATGTAAACTTCTGACCCACTGGAATTGTGATACAGTGAATTATAAGTGAAATAATCTGTCTGTAAACAATTGTTGGAAAAATTACTTGTGTCATGCACAAAGTAGATGTTCTAACCGACTTGCTAAAACTATAGTTTGACAATTAACAAGACATTTGTGGAGTGGTTAAAAGACAAGTTTTAATGACTCCAACATAAGTGTATGTAAACTTCCGACTTCAACTGTTAATGAGCTGCATGGCGCTGCAAATGTATTGGCTTTTATTCAACCTTTGATCCTAACTGAAGGTCAGAGATTGGACAGGATCGCAGGGGTCGTAGGCTCCAGTCTTATTAGTAGAAGTCTGAGGGCAGGCCAGCATGTACTGTACTGTATACAACCAGACTGCATTAATCAGCAGCCCAAGAAGCATAAATAACACATGGCTTGACTCATATGTCTCAGCTGTAAGAGTATAAGCTAAGCATAATGAACCACATCAATATTCAGTGGAATAGAACTGAAAGCAGCGGAAGCTGAAAGAAAGCTATTTAAAATAGAGTTGGAGATGCCTGCTGCCTCCACATGAACATCTTCTGTATATTGTTTTCAGAGTAGTTGACTTTCACGCTCTGGGGCATTACCACTGTTCTAGCCAAGGCATCACCACACTGCTGCTTATTAGTTTATAACAAGCTCAAGGTAAGGAAATGCAGGCAGTCCCTTCATATAGGTGATTTCCATGGATACAGCGCGTAACATTGTTATGCTGTATGTAGTCGGATGGGAGGGGGCGGTTGTGTTAATATCATGCAGAGTCGTCAGAGGCATGGTTGGTTGGCAGCTCGTGAAAGCAGAGACATGTAAACAAATGCTACCTGTCAGCAGCGATCCACGGGTTAAATTAATTATCTGTGCTGAAGCCGCAGCACCAGAAGGCTTTAATTGGCACATATCTTATTAGAATGCTTGAGAAGCTCTTGACCTATCAGCAGAGCACGCACGCCACAGCAGCACACGCCACAGAGCCCCTCCCCTCCCCTATCGATGACAGCTCAGACAGGCTGCTGGAGGTTGTTATAAAAGTTCAGAAAGTGGAGCACTTTTTGCACGTAATGTTTTCAAAGTTGGCTGGTTTGCTGCCAGATATTAGGAGAGGGTAGGGAGGCAAGTCTGCGGGGAAAACGGCTGGCTGCTCTCTTGCCTGTGTCTGTAGTGGAGGCAACAGATGGAGAGGAGGACTGAAGAGTGGAAGGTGAAAGAAGAGAGAAAAGCTAGATGGAAGAGAGAGAAACAGATGAAAGAGGGGGATATTGCCCTCAGTGTTTCCATGTGGTGTCTGTGTTCAGACTACACATTATCTCTGAGCCACTGGAACCTACCTCTCTCCTCTCTTCCATACTTGAGATGCTCTGCTCTCTTCTCCTCCCTTTCCTGCTCTCCTCCTTATCCTCCTCTCCTCCCTCTCATCCTCTCTTCCCTCTCCTCCCTTTCCTCCCTCTACTCCTCCACCTCCTCTCTTCCCTCTCCTCTCCTCCCTCTCCTCCTCCTCTCCTCCTCTCCTCCTCTATCTTCATTAACCAGTGGTGATCTACCTGCTGAATTCTATTTGCTGTGAGATAGGTAAATGGAATTGGCCCTGTCACTGTTTACTTTGGCCTCTCCTTTAAGTAAGCCCCGCTGTTTTTACGCACTCTGTGTTTTCCTGTCACCGGCCCCACTGATTACAGGCAGGCCTGATGAGGGTGGACATGTGAGTGGAGCTGTGGAACAGTGGGTGGAATGCTAAGTGAAATAGAATGCAGACGGGACAGCTCCGTCTTTGTATCTGTGGATAAGCTTCAATGCTTCTGCCCTGACCACAGTTCAAGTCAGTAATCCTAGGAGGATGAGGAGTGGAGTGCCAAGGGTTACTATGGGTTATAAGGGGAAGATTGCTGTCTCTCAAAACAGGAGTAACAACCCCGACTTTTGAAGGTGGAGGGGATTAGAGGAGATGCTGAAACAGCCTGATCGTATTGCTCCTTGACACTGACCTACACATAGGCATCGCTCAGATTGATTACCTGTCAACAGCAAACCTTGGAAGCTGTTTTTATGAGTTCAGCAGGAAGACAGGATAATGGCAACAGGAATGGTTGAGCTCGACACTTAGACTGTCTGACTCTTTCTGTGCTGTCGAAACCAAGCCTACATTCATAACAAGCCCTGTAGACTCTGGGCTGCAACAATCACAACCTCTGCCTCCCCTTCAATAACACTCCAGGCCTCTATGGTAACTCCTCTTTAGCTTTAAGCCTCCCCTATTTTCTGCTATCTACCTTCCCTCCAGTCTCAGCCCTCTCCTATTTTCTCCTAGCTATCCTCCAGACCCTTACTTTGCCTCTCCATGCTTGTATTCTACCTCTCCCCAGAGTGCCTCATCTCTCAAGTACCCCACCTTTGGCCTCCAGCCTTCAACCTATAATTTCTTCTCGCTTTGTGCTACGTGCCCCCTGACTGCATCTGGTTCACTCCAAAAACAAAACAACAGCAGCAGAAACAACAACAAATAACAACAACACTAATAGTACCTCTACTACTACCTCTACTACTTCTACCACTACCACAACTACTACCACTACCACTACTAGTACTACTACTACCACCACTACTAGTACTACTACTATCACTACCACTACTACCACTACCACTAGTACTACTACTACTACTAGTACTACCAC
Organism: Oncorhynchus mykiss; assembly: GCF_057628025.1. NCBI lineage: Eukaryota > Metazoa > Chordata > Actinopteri > Salmoniformes > Salmonidae > Oncorhynchus > Oncorhynchus mykiss. The sequence continues at coordinate 75,044,365 of NC_143027.1, read as the reverse complement.
TACCACTACTACTACCACTACCACTACTACCACTACCACTGCAACTAGTACTACCACTACCACTACTACTAGTACTACTACTACCACTACTACTACTACTACTACCACTACCACTACCACTACTACTACCACTCCCACGACCACTTCTAGTACTACCACTACTAGTACTACCACTACTATTACAACCACTACTACTACTACTACTAGTACTACCACTACCACTACTACTACTACCACTACCACTACTACTACTAGTACTACCACTACCACTACTACTAATAATACTAGTACTACCACTACCACTACCACTACTAGTACTACCACTACCACCACTACTACCACTACCACTACTAGTACTGCCACTACCACTACTACTACTACTACTAGTACTACCACTACTACTAATACTACTAGTTCTACCACTACCACTACTACTAATACTACTAGTACTACCACTACTACTAATACTACTAGTTCTACCACTACCACTACTACTAATACTACTAGTTCTACCACTACCACTACTAGCACTACCACTACCACCACTACTACTACTACTACTACTACTACTACTAGTAGTACTACCACTACCACTACTACTACTACCACTACCACTACTACTACTACTTCTACTACTACTACTAGTAGTACTACCACTACCACTACTACTACTACCACTACCACTACTACTACTACTACTACTACTACTAGTACTACCACTACCACTACTACTACTAGTACTACCACTACCACTACTACTACCACTACCACTACTAGTACTACCACTAACACTATTACTACTACCACTACTACTACTACTACTACCACTACCACTACTACTACTACTACTACTACTACTACTACCACTACTAGTACTACCACTATTACTACTTACTGGTACTACTACTACTACCACTACCACTACTACTACTACTAGTACTACTACTACCACTACTACTACCACCACTACTACTACTACTACTACTACTACTACCACTACCACTACAACTACTACAACTACTAGTACTACCACTACCACTACTACTAGTAATACTACTACCACTACCACTACTACCACTACCACTACTACCACTACTACTAGTACTACCACTACCACTACTACTACTACCACTACCACTAGTACTACTACTACTACCACTACCACTACTACCCCTACCACTACTAGTACTACCACTACCACTACTACCACTACTAGTACTACCACTACTACTAGTACTACCACTACTACTACCACCAGTACCACTACTACTACCACCACTACTACTAGTACTACCACTACCACTACTACTACTAGTACTACCACTACCACTACTACCATTACCACTACCACTACCACTACTACTACTACCACTACCACTACTACTACCACCACTACCACTACTACTACCACCACTATTACTAGTACTACTACTACCACTACCACTACTAGTACTACCACTACCACTACTACTACTACTAGTAGTACTACCACTACCACTACTACTACTACCACTACCACTACTACTACCACCACTACCACTACTACTACCACCACTACTACTAGTACTACTACTACCACTACTAGTACTACCACTACCACTACTACTACTACTACTACTACTACTACTACTACCACCACTACTACTACCACTACCACTACTACTACTACTACTAGTACTGCCACTACTACTACTAGTACTACCACTACCACTACTACTACTACTACTACTACTACTACTACTACCACCACTACTACCACTACCACTACCACTACTACTACTACTACTAGTACTACCACTACTACTACTACCACTACCACCACTACTAATACTACCACTACCACTACCACTACTACTACTACCACCACTACTAGTACTACCACTACCACTACTACCGCTACTACTACTACCGCTACTACTACCACCACTACTACTACTACTTATACTACTAAAATGACGATGATGATAGTAATAATACATACATTTTTGTGCTTTTCACACAAGCAGCTCTTCCTTCCTGTCTGATATTGATTGGGTGGCTATACCGTGCTGTGCTGTGTCTGATACAGGCTGTAAGACAGGCTGGGCTGATCGTCACAGCACAGCAACTATTTCTCAGCTTACTCCAGAGGTTTGTACTAATGAGAGCAGGGTGTGTTATGCCGCGCCACTCTGCTCCACACCACAGTGTCTGTCTCTCTGTCTGACTGATGCTCTCAAACGCCTGAAATAGCTCTCCCACACGTCAGGTGGCTCGTGCCCCTGGGTCTCCAGAGCTGAGGTGTCACTGGGAGATGTGAAACACACACAGCTACTTGTGGATCCTGCTAGGGATGACATAGCCTTGCATACTGACTGCTACTGCCAGCACACTACAGTGCTGATGTACCTATGTAAGAGGAAACAAACCAAAAACAAAGCTCAGACACTAAGGCATATAGTGATTTACCTTAAATATGAGGGGAAAACAGCCTTGTAGAATCTGTCTGATCTGTCTGGGTCTGTCTGAACACTTGATCATTTAAAATGCTCAACCACCTTGTCTGCACACACATCCTGCCTGGCTCCACCCCTCTCCTCTCTCTCTTTGTGTCTCGCGTACCTTTCTGTGTGGAGGTGTGGGAAAGACGGGAGAGAGAGGTGCGGCTCGGCTCCCGGCGCTGGTAATTTGACAGCTAGCGGACTGGACATGCTGTAATTAGAATAATATTTACGTGTCACGTGTGACAGCCGAGGGATTTCTCCAATTACTCCCTTCAACTCCAACAGGGGAGAGAGTCGGTGTGTCAAGCAGTAGTAAAAAACCACTAATGTTAAAGACATGAATAGCGCAGATTTCACTAGATGTCTGGCCAAAGGGACCTGGGTTAATCAGACAAATGAGACATCTGGCCTTTTGTCGGACGTGTTTGTATCTGAGGCGGAGGGGGAATACTCTGTTGGACTGGACTGCTGCTGCGGATATGACTGGGCCAGATTCTGGTGCTGCTGTGAAGAACATGCACAGTGCTGTCGGTTTCTGTTAGTTTAATGATTTCTGCTTAATGACCCCCGTACTGTAAAAAATGTGCACACCCTCCCCCTTATTGAATGACCTATAACTCAAAATAATGTTTACGACCACAAATAACATATAAACGTGGATATCGATTTTGCAACTTCAGCATGCTTTTGTGGTACGTTCAAAGCCATGCAGGCCGGTACGTTGATGGTTGGCCGATCACCACGGATGAGCTCACTCTCCCTGCCTGTTTCATTACACTACGATCAGAACCAGCTGCAGACAATGATCAGCTAGGGGGAAATCAGATTTTCAACATTTTTATGTTATATTTACAATTATATAAAATATATGCAACAATTTCTCCACCAACAGGTTTCTGTGCCAGTGCACCACACAGGTGCAGCGTGTCTGGCTAGACTGTAAACTCTCCTTCCAGACTCATATCAAACATATCCAATCGAAAATCAAATCTAGAGTCGGCTTTCTATTCCGCAACAAAGCCTCCTTCACTCACGCCGCCAAACTTACCCTAGTAAAACTGACTATCCTACCGATCCTCGACTTCGGCGATGTCATAGTCTATCGGTGTACATAGTCTATCGGTAAATAGCCCACCCATTTCTACCTACCTCATCCCCATACTGTTTTTATTTATGTACTTTTCTGCTCTTTTGCACACCAATATCTCTACCTGTACATGACCATCTGATCATTTATCACTCCAGTGTTAATCTGCAAAATTGTAATTATTCGCCTACCTCCTCATGCCTTTTGCACACAATGTATATAGACTCTCTTTTTTTTCTACTGTGTTATTGACTTGTTAATTGTTTACTCCATGTGTAACTCTGTGTTGTCTGTTCACACTGCTATGCTTTATCTTGGCCAGGTCGCAGTTGCAAATGAGAACTTGTTCTCAACTATCCTACCTGGTTAAATAAAGGTGAAATAAAAAAATGAAATAAAAATATAACCAATAAGCAAAGCGTTCCGACTTTGGGGGCTTCAACATCATGGTTTGCGTTTGAAACACCACAATCAAATATACACTACCGGTCAGAAGTTTTAGAACACCTACTCATTCAAGGGTGTTTCTTTATTTGTACTATTTTCTACATTGTAGAATAATAGTGAAGACATCAAATCTATGAAATAACATATATGGAATCATGTAGTAACTAAAAAGGTGTTAAACAAATCAAAATATATTTCATTTTTGAGATTCTTCAAAGTAGCCACCCTTTGCCTTGATGACAGCTTTGCACACTCTTGGCATTCTCTCTACCAGCTGTGGTAGAATGCTGTGGTAGCCATGCTGGTTAAGTGTGCCTTGAAAAGGAAGACTTGGCTTGACAATCTCCGAATGTCATTAAACTTGTTGATGTTTTGTAACAGATGTCTCTTCCCATTCATCAAATGGCGTGGTTGGTGTTTTGATGCTGATATTTTAGATGAACGTGTGCAGGTAAAACATTGTGAATGGTTGTGTTTATGCCACACATAAAAGGTAATACATTTGAAAAGTTAAATGACAAATATTTAGGCTATAATGAAGCGTTCTAGGAATAGGAATAGCCACTCGGAAGGAATAGCCACTCGGATCGGAGAGGAGGCAGAGCTCATGTTAAACTTTCCTGAATAACTGGGCCTGCTGGGAGCATATGTGGCCACATTATTATAGGACAACTTCATTTGGGAGAATGATGATCCATAACAGACAGCGCATCTCAGTATCAGAAGTAAAAATACAGCCAGACTGGTACTGTGCCTTTTTAGACCTTATAGACTGTTAAGATTTTCACTCAGGCCCCCCTTCCATTATTGGGGAACAGCCCCCCCCCCCCCCTCCCCCACCACAGCGCGCACGTGCCACGTCTATTTCGATGGGCACAAGCACTGTTCATGACAAACTGTTCACACTCCTCTTGTTTGTGGAGAGAATCTTGCAGGTTTAAAGCTTATTTCCTGCCATTCTACACATTTTGTCATGGGGTGCAAAGAACATTTTGCAGTTTTAAAGCACATTTTCTTGCAATATTATACATTTTGCCATGTTTAATGTGTATTCATGTAATATTTGAGTGACTCGAAATATTACAACAATGTCTACGGGCTAAAAAGCCTAAATATTTTTTTTTTAGCTGACATGGGCTACTTGATCTGGACATTTCTGACAAGTTATAAATAGCTCTTTAAGGTATGCAATGACTAACTACACTGTGTAGAGGTAAAGAAGCGATCTACCCCTTAACATGTGGTGGTTGTCGTCATAGCTACATTACTCTTATAACTGTGGGGGAAAATCTCCAGTACTCCTGGTTGGGCACCACTGATGCGTATTTGATTATAGCTCTATCAAAGGCTCCATTACGGGATTTCTATAAGAGGGTGGCTTGGCTAGATGACTGGATGTGTGTTGTGCTCTTAGGGCCTGGCTCTGTGTCTAAAGGCAGAGATAAGGCTAAAGTAGGCCGGAGGCTGAGGCACCTCTTTGCTCTGCTCCACTCCCTCAGGACAGACAGGCAACGGCCCAGAACAGCATCCCCCTCCTCTGCCTAGTTCAGCTCCAATAGGCTCCAGTAAGGTGTGCAGTGTAGTGTAGTGCAGGGCAGTCAGAGAGAACAGAGTTGTCCATAGGAAGGAATCATGTCATGCAGGCCCAGCAGACCTCGTGAGCACTTTCAGACCTTCTGTCATCTGTGAATGTTTACCTGAGGGTAAGGCACTCTCTGACCATCTGTAGCTCCAGTACACTGCCCTGCCTGGCTATACACTATCTGGAGAATCTGAGGAGGGAACTCCTCTGTGGCTCTTATATAAGGCACTTTACCAATGTTATATCGGGCATCCCAGCTCACGCAAGTCAGGTCAAATGTCATTTTAAATTTGATCTAGTTAGTATGTCATGCTTAGGCAGGCAAACAGTACAACCTCAACATACGGTGTATTTTGTGGACCGGTAACTGAACAGCAAAGATAGCCCTATCTTTTATATGCAGAGTCTGATAGCAGGAAAACTCTTCAGCTATGCTTCATTAGCTAAATCAGTTTTAATGAAACTAATGATCAGACTTGAGATAATCCTACTGTGCCCTGACTGGGCACACTGTTGTTGTGTTGTTTGTTTAAAAAAAATTGATTGTCACAGATATACTTTTTTATTGAGAGTAAATTTTTCAGGCTAGAGTCTACTTTCCTTTTAATTCATTTTTGTACCTGGTGTATTTATTTGTATATTTTTGTATATTACACACGACACACTCATCTACAGTGCTGTAGTGTTGTAGCTAGAGCTTGCAGTTGCCACTAACGTCTCTATTCACTGCTACTTCACAACTTTTACCATTGGTTAAAATCTATTCTGCCTTGTTTACATTTTCCCTTCTGTGGAAGTCGCTATTACTGGAGCTTTACTGGACTTTCTAACTTTTAGATAGCTCTGCAAGCTGTGGCTAGCCTACCATGTTTTTAGCCAGATGGCTACCAATGGCTAACCATTGAATCTCCACTGTAGCCACTGTGAGATGTTTACTGAACTAAAGGACGAGGAGGAAGACCGAATGCACTTGGGGCAGGGATTTGTCTGTAAGAAGCTCCTCCTGCGTGACCGGATGATGGATTTATTTTAATTGAACCTTTATTTAACCAGCATAGTCAATTAAGAACAAATTCTTATTTACAATGACGGCCTGGCAAGAGGCAAAAGGCCTCCTGTGGGGACAGGGGATAAAAAAAGCAACTTAAGACCAAACGGACAACACAGACAGAAGACACTGGCAACAGCACAAATACAACAGCAAATAAACAGTGGATGTGTGTGTGTGCGTGCAGGCATGTATGTGGTGTGTGAAGTAAAACAACATGCTTCCTTACATAAGGCAATGCAAACTAGTGACATCGGTTAACAACTAGATCAAATCAAATTGTATTTGTCACACACAATTTTTTTTCTTTAGTTTTATTTCACATTTATTTAAGGTACAACACCTTACAGTGAAATACTTACTTACAAGCTCTTAAACTGTCACGACTTCCGCCAAAGTTGGTGCCTCTCCTTGTTCAGGCGGCGTTCGGCGCTCGTCGTCACCAGCTCTCGCCGGTGAGCGCATATGATGGGACAACTGCCGGGTGCCAGGGGTTCCTGTTCCAGTTGGAGCTCTACCTGGCGACCGTCCACCCGACTCCCTCCGGATACGAGAGTGTGTCCGCCCTCATCTCCTGTCTGTCGGGGAAAGCGCTTGAGTGGGCCAACTCTGAATGGGGAGGTATAGACGCAGCTTCGGTCCGCTATGAGGATTTCACCCGTCGCTTTCAGGTGATCTTCGATCATCCACCTGAGGGGAGAGTGGAGGGGGAACGCTTGTTCCATCTCAGACAGGGGATGAGGAGCGCACAGGAATTCGCAATGGACTTCAGGACCCTGGCTGCCAGAGCGGGATGGAATGAGAGGGACCTGATCGACCATTACCATTGTAGTCTACGTGAGGACGTTCGTCGGGAGCTGGCTTGCAGGGACACTACCCTTATCCTCAACCAGCTGGTGGATTTATCCATCCGGCTGGATAACCTGTTGGCCACCTGTGGACGTCTGGATCGGGGTCCGACCATTCCATCTCCCAGTACCTCCGATCCTACACCTATGGAGCTCGGAGGTGCTGCTCTAGGGGTGACCGGTGGGGGGGCTGTTTCTTGCACTACCTGGGACCGCAGAGGACACACTGCTGGTCGGTGCTGGAGAGGTCCCCCAGGAAGTCGAGGCAGCAGGCAGGGCACTGGTGGATCATCCCAGGTGAGTATGCACCCAACTCACCCAGAGCTTCCTGTTGCGCACATGTGTATATGTGTGTTTTCCACGCATTCCCAGCATAAGGCACTAGTAGATTCAGGCGCAGCTGGGAATTTTATTGACCGTTCGTTTGCTCTTAGTTTAGGGATCCCTATTGTCCCTGTTGATGTTCTCTTCACTGTACATTCCTTAGACATTCGTCCTTTAGGGTCAGGCCTGATTAGGGAGGTCACATCTCCATTATGTGTAATAACGCAGGAGGGTCATAAGGAGAGAATTAGTCTTCCTGATCGATTCTCCTGCATTTCCTGTGGTGTTGGGGCTTCCCTGGTTGGCTTATCATGACCCTACTATTTCGTGGCAACAGAAGGCTCTCAAGGGATGGTCACGTCAGTGTTCAGGGAGGTGTATAGGTGTTTCCATAGGGGCAGCTACGGTGGAGAGTCCAAACCAGGTCTCCACCATGCACATCCCCCCCCGAATATGCCGATTTGGCTCTCGCCTTCTGTAAAAAAAGGCGACTCAACTACCATCCCATCGATGGGGGTGATTGTGCGATAAATCTCCTGGTAGACGCAGCACTTCCCAGGAGTCACGTGTATCCTCTGTCACAGGAGGAGACGGCGGCTATGGAAACATATGTCACCGACTCTCTGGGACAGGTTTGGCCTTTCACTTCACCTGCCTCCTCGAGTTTCTTTTAGTGAAGAAGGATGGAGGTTTACGCCCATGCATTGACTATAGAGGTTTAATTCAGATCACGGTGAAGTATAGTTACCCTCTGCATCTCATAGCCAGTGTGACCGAGTCATTGCATGGGGCGCGCTTCTTCACCAAATTGGATCTCAGAAGTGCTTACAACCTGGTGCGTATCCGGGAGGGGGATGAGTGGAAGACGGCATTTAGTACCACCTCTGGGCACTATGAGTACCTCGTCATGCCGTACGGATTGATGAATGCTCCATTGGTCTTTACAATCCTTTGTAGACAATATTTTCAGGGACCTGCACCGGCAGGGTGTAGTGGTGTATATACGTATATGACATTCTAATATACTCCTCTACACGCACCGAGCATGTGTCTCTGGTGCGCAAGGTACTTGGTCAACTGTTGGAGCATGACCTGTATGTTAAGGCTGAGAAATGTCTGTTCTTCCAACAGTCCGTTTCCTTCCTAGGGTACCGCCTGTCCGAGTCAGGGGTGGAGATGGAAAATGACCGCATTTCAGCCGTGAGTAATTGGCCATCTCCAACGACGGTAAAGGAGGTGCAGCGGTTCTTAGGGTTTGCCAACTACTGGAAGTTTATCCGGGGCTTTGGTCAGGTAGCGGCTCCCATTACCTCTTTGCTGAAGGGGGGACCGGTGCGACTGCAGTGGTCAGCTGGGTCGGACAGGGCTTTTTGTCACCTGAAGGCTCTGTTTACCTGGGCTCCTATGTTGGCTCATCCTGATCCCTCCTTAGCGTTCATAGTAGAGGTGGTGGGGGAGGGGGGGGGGTACTGTCATGACTTCTGCCGAAGTTGGTGCCTCTCCTTGTTCGGGCGGCGTTCGGCGCTCGTCGTCACCGGCTTTCTAGCTTCCACCGATGCATGTTTCTGTTTTCCATTTGTTATGCCTTGAGTGTACACACCATTAAGTTATTATTATTTCCCTATTTAACCCTCAGGTTCCCATTATGTTTTGTGCGTGATTGTTCCTGGTTTGTGTTAGTCATCTGTGTTAGGGTTTGGAATCCCTGCGTGAATGTATTTTTTCCTGATTATTTTCCAGAGTAAAGTTCGTTATTTTACTCAGTTCTGTGTCCTGCGCCTGACTCCCTTCTCACCTCTGACATAAACAACAATGCACTTTTTAGAAAAATACCTAAAAAAAAAGAATGAAATAAAGTAACATAGTTAGAGCAGCAGTAAAAGAACAATAGCGAGGCTATACACAGGGGGCACCGGTACAGAGTCAATGTGCGGGGGGACCGGTTAGTCAAGGTAATTGAGGTAATACATACATGTGAGTAGAGTTATTAAAGTGACTATGCATAGATAATAACAGAGTAGCAGCAGCATAAAAGAGGAGGGGTTGGTATGGCAATGCAAGTAGTCAGGGTAGCCATTTGATTAGATGTTCAGTAGTCTTATGGCTTGGGGGTAGAAGCTGTTAAGACCTAGACTTGACTGCTTGCTGTGCGGTAGCAGGAGAGCAGTCTGACTAGGGTGGCTGGAGTCTTTGACAATTTTTAGGGCCTTCCTCTTACACCGCCTGGTATAGAGGTCCTGGATGGCAGGAAGCTTGGCCCCAGTGATGTACTGGGCTGTACACACTACCCTCTGTAGTGCCTTGCGGTCGGCAGCTGAGCAGTTGCAACCAGTCAGGATGCAACCAGTCAGGATGCTCTTAATGGTGCAGCTTTAGAACCTTTTGAGGATCTGAGGACCCATGCCACATCTTTTCAGTCTCCTGAGGGGTTTTGTCGTGCCCTCTTCACAACTGTCTTGGTGTGCTTGGACCATGTTAGTTTGTTGGTGATGTGGACACCAAGGAACTTGAAGCTCTCAACCTGCTCCACTACAGCCCCGTCGATGAGAATGGGGGCGTGCTCGGTCCTCCTTTTCCTGTAGTCCACAATCTCCTTAGTCTTGATCACGTTGAGGGAGAGGTTGTTGTCCTGGCACCACACGGCCAGGCATTTGTATTAGTATGTTCGGACATGTGGCATGAACATGTCTCAATTCCTTTGTCTCAATTGTCTCAATTCCTTTGAACTCCTCCAGGGACACCAGGTCCAGCAGTTTTAGGTTGACTGGGAGGGAATTCCAACACTAGGGGTCTGAGTAATCAAAGGACCTTTATCCATGCTTGGTTAAAATGAGCATAAAACAAGATTGAGATCTGAGCTTGTATGTGTTGATGACATCGGGCGGCGTCAGAGAGAAGCTAAAGCAAAGGAGCTAAGAAAGGAAGGTTGAGGTTGCCAGGATCAGAGTTGTACATAAAGTGTTGTATTCTGAGGCAGTGAAGAGAGTAGTAGAGGAAGATGGGTCCATTGCGAGGGATCCTAAGAGGCTCCCTGTGACTAGGCCAAGGTCAATAGAGAGAGATAGGAATAGCATGTGCTACAGTAAGGTTATTTTCTTAGAGTTCATAGCCATGGCAGTGGAATAATGGGGATGTTTTAATGGGTGTAGGGTTAGTTGGTAGGGCAATTTCCTTCCCTTTTCCTTGTCCTTTTCCCTTCCCTTTTTGTGTCACAATGTGTAATGAATTCACATTCCAGTACTGTAGGTGGCAGTGTATGCACCTTTCAATTGGTTGCGATCTGCCAATACAAATTTATAGAAGAAGAAGGTAATAAGATCATCTTTAGGAGAGATGTGAGAAAGAGACTGAATAAGTGAATGAATAAAGTTTTTGGTGTCAATCAGCTTTGAAATCAGCATATTTTGTGCTATTGTATCACAAACAAAGTACTAGGGTAGTGAATTGATGTTAGCTTTAGCTGTCAGCTAGCAAGAAAAGACTGTGTTAACTTCTGTGCAGCATGAGTGGGGAGCTAACATGATGCAGCTCAGACTCCCAGTGCAGGCTAGCAATGACTAAGTGGAGCAGGCCAAATCCACTATAATAAGGGGTTGTCTGCGCTGATAGACAGGCTTAATCCATCATACCCATTTGACAGAAGTACCAAAAGTAACACAAATTCTAATTTCTTACAGTTTTCCCTAATTGCTTACACACTAAAATTGAAACTTCAAATGCAATCACCGAAACCAAGTCTGCAAAATTGGAAGCACAATTCCTGCTTTACATTCAGTTTTCAATTCAATATCTGTCACGCCCTGACCATAGAGAGCCCTTGGGGTTCTCTATGGTGCAATAGGTCAGAGCGTGACTAGGGGGTGTTCTAGTCTTGAATTTCTATGTTGGTGTGAGTATGGTTCCCAATTGGAGGCAGCTGATGATCGTTGCCTCTAATTGGGGATCATACTTAGTGTGGTCCTTTTCCCACCTGCGTTTGTGGGATATTGTTTTGTTTTGGTTTAGTGCTATGTGTGCTACACTGCACGTTCGTTTATTCTTTTTATTTTATTTTTAAGGTTCACTTTAATAAATATGTGGAACTCTACTCACGCTGCGCCTTGGTCCGCTCATTATGTATACGACGAACGTGACAATATCACACTTTTTGCAAAACACTACACACAGTTCTCTATATTAGGCACAACATTCAGAATTTAACTATCTTTCGTTCCTTTTGAAAGCAACGCCAATCACAATGCCAAGCGCTATACACCAATTGGCAACACCCACTGCTCACAGGTGTCAACACTAGTTGCTGAAATGCTCACTTAGAAATCAGTGCTTTTGCACTATAAAAGGCCACAGATGAGCTCTCCTGTTTTGGAGGAAAATGGAAGTCAATGGTGAAGCAAGAGCTAGAGGTGAAGGAGTGAGAGTAAGAGGAGGAAGATGAGGAAGGACAATTGTCTCAGATGAGAAAAGGGCCACATTGGTTGACCATGTGCTCAACCATGGATTGAGTATGAGGGAGGCTGGGTAGAGAGTTCAGCCCAACCTGAGCCGCTACACGGTTGCATCTATCATCCCTACATTCAGAAATGACAACCGGTAAGTTACCTTCCATCTACACTATGCTCCTTATGTATGTATACTGTAGTATACTGCAGTCCGACATGAGTAGGCCTATGTTACTCAGTGATTGTTGGCCAATGTTACAGTAATGCCATTTCATATTGAAAGAAAATAGATTATTTTAGCTTCCTGAAACCAATCATATCATATTTGGGGATCTTCTGCAGAACTGAGAGAAGGCCAGGCCATGGTGGAAGACACCGGCTGTTCACACCAGAACATGAGACCGCTACTATTAGACTACGAGAAATCCAGAACCACATAATTGCAGACAACACAATATTCAATAACATTCACCAGGTGGCCGTGTCTACATTGGACTGTGTATTACAGTGCAACCGAATCCAGATGAAACATGTTTACAGGTCGCCATTTGAGAGAAACTCAGAGGGTTAAAGAACAGCGCTATGAATATGTGCAAGTATGTACTCTACTGTGAATTTACTATCATATCAGCACTGTACATTACAGTACTGTAATCTAGTGTATTGTGCCTCACCATATTGACTGCTCTCCAGTAGGTCTGTCAAATATTGTCTTGTTGTCTGTTTTAGAGAGTTTTGGAGCTGGATGCCGCTGCAATTCAGCATGTTTATATTTACATTGATGAGGGTGGCTTCAACCAAGCCAAAAGAAGGGGACGGAACATTATTGGCCACCGTGCCATTGTGAATGTTCCTGGACAGCGTGGAGGGAATATCACCATGTGCGCAGCCTTTAGCCAGCAAGGCGTCCTCCATCCCCATGCCAACCTTGGTCCCTTCAACACCGCCCTTCTCATCACATTCCTGGACACACATGGCATCCTCATTCCAGCCGAGCAGAGGGATGGACCAGAGCAGCCCAGGTATGTTGTCATCTGGGACAATCTGTTTCCACCGGGATGCTCTGGTCCGCAACTGGTTCATCGACCACCCACAATTTATTGTTCTATACCTCCCACCATATTCCCCATTCCTAACCCCAATGGAAGAGTTTTTATCGGCATGGTGAAGGAAGGTGTATGACCGCCATTCCCTCGCACGTATGACTTCTCCAGGCAATGGAGGATGCATGTGGTGAAGTTGATGTGGGGGCTTTGGGCGGCTGGATCCGTCACTCCAGAAGATACTTTCCCTGCTGTTTAGCCAGGGAGAACATCGCTTGTGATGTAGATGAGGTGCTGTGGCCAGACCAAAATATGAGGCAGGATGCAGCCTAATGCCTTTTTACTTAGATTTTGCATGTGTTTTTGTCTTTTTGTGTTTAGAGTTTTGAAAGAATGAGACACTTTCATGTTTTATTTTTGTACAGAAAACCCTTTATCTTACTGAATGTTTTTCCTGGTTTTCTACTGTTGGGTATGGAAAGTGTTACATACAAAACACAAGTGTTCAAAAATACTGCCTTTTGGAAATAAATGACAATGTTTTTGTTACTGTATTGCATTTGTGTGTGTTTAGTTATGTATATTTGAGTAGGTATACATTACTGTAACAATCTTTTACAACCCGCTACAGTGTAACACTGAAAATGCACAAGGCATGAGGCATGATGAGATATTCATAGTAATGTTTTGTGTTGAGTACATCAGTGTGTTGCTGGTTTTTTTGATGCAAAAAAAAAAACATTTTGGAAATAGAAAACAGTTTTGAATGCAGTGTTTGCTTTTGCTAGAGATTTGTAGAGTTTTGCATTTTGTGTTTAGATTTGAGAAAATGGGCCAAAGATTCAGCAAATGTGTGTAAAAATTGTGTAAAATTGTAATATTCTAGTATCAAAAGTACCAATGTCAGTTTATATTGGGAATACCAGAACCCTGTGCTTCCCTGGAGTGAAAATCCATGACATTCAAGTGATGTTTCCTACAATCCAGAAGCAGCTACCTGAGGCTGACTCTCTGGTAATACATGTGGGTTCGAATTACATTAAGCAGGGTAGCTCCGAATGCCTGGAGCAAGACTTCATGGACCTGATAGGAGCCGCAAAGTATGCAGGCAAGCGACTACTTACAGTATCCCGGGTCCACTTCCCTCAATAGGCAATGGGTCTAACTGCTTCAGAAGACTTCACATCTGGCTAAAAACATAATGTGCCACAGTGAAAGTGTCTTTCATTGACAATTTGGACCGGTTTTGGAAGCGGGTGGATTGTTTCAATAAAGAATGAATACACCCAAACAGCTGTGGAGTACAGAGACTCTCTTCGATCATTCCACAGTCGCTAACTCAGTGACTCTCTTCCAACATACCACAGTCGCTAACTCAGTGACTCTCTTCCAACATACCACAGTCGCTAACTCAGTGACTCTCTTCCAACATACCACAGTCGCTAACTCAGTGACTCTCTTCCAACATACCACAGTCGCTAACTCAGTGACTCTCTTCCAACATACCACAGTCGCTAACTCAGTGACTCTCTTCCAACATACCACAGTCGATAACTCAGTGACTCTCTTCCAACATACCACAGTCGCTAACTCAGTGACTCTCTTCCAACATACCACAGTCACTAACTCAGTGACTCTCTTCCAACATACCACAGTCGCTAACTCAGTGACTCTCTTCCAACATACCACAGTCGCTAACTCAGTGACTCTCTTCCAACATACCACTGTCACTAACTCAGTGACTCTCTTCCAACATACCACAGTCACTAACTCAGTGACTCTCTTCCAACATACCACAGTCGCTAACTCAGTGACTCTCTTCCAACATACCACAGTCGCTAATTCAGTGACTCTCTTCCAACATACCGCAGTCGCTAATGTTGGATTCTGTGTTTTACATTATAGCCATTGCCATATATATGATTGAATATTATCTGCTGTTGGCTTGTGTGGATGTATGTATGTGTTATGCAACATAGCTGACTTGAAACATTGTTAACAGTTTCAGGGCCATGGGCCTTTCTCATGATGGAAAAATACTGTCATATATACATATATTCATACACATAGCTCATATATTATACAGCGCCAAACTTATCCGCTTGACTCAAGTCATTGCACGTATCCCCGCCCAAACAGGAACGAACACATATACCCAACCATAAACTGCCCCTCTCAGTTCTCTTATCTCAAGACCCCAGGACACACACAGACATTCCATCGCACGAACACACACACCCAGCCATAAAACTGCCCCTCTCAGTTCCCCCTACCTCACCATCCCCTGACACACGAATACCTTCTTTCATAAACACACACACTTCATCCCCCCTCTACTGGTCGGGTGCCCAGAGCAGAAGACTCCGCTGTGCACCAATGGGGCTCCTGCTCTGGCTAGAGCAGGTCCGCCTCCAACCCTTCGGGACCATTCAGAAGGCGACACGACAAGACTCTACCTACATTATTCCATGTATAAAAACTGCTGTAACCTTTGTCTAAGCCCCTTTTTCAGCTAACTCCTTTTGAGCTATATGAATCAGGTCCGTGCACGTTAAACTGCAGGACAAGATATCTTTTGACTCAATAAACTGCCTTTTTGTTACAACTGAAATCCACTCTGTCCAGCGTCCATGATTTGGTCTCACTCTCCTCCTGTAAGTTAATCATCAACAATACAGAGTAGCATGAAGACAGGAACTGTGCAATGAGGGGCACATTCAGAGCTGGGTGTTGCGAGAACAAGCAGTCTTTTGTTAGATAACAGGAGCCAGGTGCGAGATAACGGTATGGAGCATGAGCGCATAGATATTCTTCACAGCAAGTTACATCTATCAACTGGAGCACCCGGGGGCTGGTACAAGAACACTGTTTACATACATCTTGTCAGTTCTCTGTTCTGCCCTGCGTGGTATTACAGTGAGCCCGTATATACGAAAGTTGCATTTGCCATTTATTACTTAGCTAATAAAAAATACATAGTATACAATCGGTGACTCATTGTTATATTTATCCTGATACCAGATTCAAATTTACGCAACTCTAACACTAACTCAGTGACTCTCTTCCAACATACCACAGTCGCTAACTCAGTGACTCTCTTCCAACATACCACAGTTGCTAACTCAGTGACTCTCTGACAGCCCAAACCCCCATGTCATTCCTGTTTTTACTCTTCCGTCCTGTGTATGGTCTGCTAGAAATTCTCTCAGTTCTAGGGGTGCTAAAATCTGTAATCTAAATCCTGTTGATATACTTCACCAATTAGTACTGATTGCTCTGCCAGTCTGGCCCCTCCTTAGACTGTACACTCTCACAGACTTTAAAACGAGCCTGGAGCTTGGGCTAATGCACATGAATGTATAAAGTATTATCTCCAAGATGGACATGTTGAACATTTGGGTCCGGGATACAAATCCCATAATTTTAATGTGCTCTGAAACATTGTTAAAAAGCTCTGTTAAAGCTTCATGATTATAATGTTTATAGATACCCAAAGAAGGGTGGCGGTGTAGCTATTAATGAGAAAAATAACTTTAAGGTGAACCAATCTCTCAATGTCTCGCTTCCAAAGAAATTTGAGCTACTAGTTATAAATGTTATTTCCCAGAATGTTCCGCCACAGGAGCAATCAATACTGTCTCTAAGCTGCTAGCCCAATTCATAGCCTCTGAAATAGTGATATTGGGTGATCTGAATCTCGATTGGCTAACTTCCTCATCTGCTTGTCTTAAATCAGCATGTACAGTGCCTTGCGAAAGTATTCGGCCCCCTTGAACTTTGCGACCTTTTGCCACATTTCAGGCTTCAAACATAAAGATATAAAACTGTATTTTTTTGTGAAGAATCAACAACAAGTGGGACACAATCATGAAGTGGAACGACATTTATTGGATATTTCAAACTTTTTTAACAAATCAAAAACTGAAAAATTGGGCGTGCAAAATTATTCAGCCCCTTTACTTTCAGTGCAGCAAACTCTCTCCAGAAGTTCAGTGAGGATCTCTGAATGATCCAATGTTGACCTAAATGACTAATGATGATAAATACAATCCACCTGTGTGTAATCAAGTCTCCGTATAAATGCACCTGCACTGTGATAGTCTCAGAGGTCCGTCAAAAGCGCAGAGAGCATCATGAAGAACAAGGAACACACCAGGCAGGTCCGAGATACTGTTGTGAAGAAGTTTAAAGCCGGATTTGGATACAAAAATATTTCCCAAGCTTTAAACATCCCAAGGAGCACTGTGCAAGCGATAATATTGAAATGGAAGGTGTATCAGACCACTGCAAATCTACCAAGACCTGGCCGTCCCTCTAAACTTTCAGCTCATACAAGGAGAAGACTGATCAGAGATGCAGCCAAGAGGCCCATGATCACTCTGGATGAACTGCAGAGATCTACAGCTGAGGTGGGAGACTCTGTCCATAGGACAACAATCAGTCGTATATTGCACAAATCTGGCCTTTATGGAAGAGTGGCAAGAAGAAAGCCATTTCTTAAAGATATCCATAAAAAGTGTCGTTTAAAGTTTGCCACAAGCCACCTGGGAGACACATCAAACATGTGGAAGAAGGTGCTCTGGTCAGATGAAACCAAAATTGAACTTTTTGGCAACAATGCAAAACATTATGTTTGGCGTAAAAGCAACACAGCTCATCACCCTGAACACACCATGCCCACTGTCAAACATGGTGGTGGCAGCATCATGGTTTGGGCTTGCATTTCTTCAGCAGGGACAGGGAAGATGGTTAAAATTGATGGGAAGATGGATGGAGCCAAATACAGGACCATTCTGGAAGAAAACCTGATGGAGTCTGCAAAAGACCTGAGACTGGGACGGAGATTTGTCTTCCAACAAGACAATGATCCAAAACATAAAGCAAAATCTACAATGGAATGGTTCAAAAATAAACATATCCAGGTGTTAGAATGGCCAAGTCAAAGTCCAGACCTGAATCCAATCGAGAATCTGTGGAAAGAACTGAAAACTGCTGTTCACAAATGCTCTCCATCCAACCTCACTGAGCTCGAGCTGTTTTGCAAGGAGGAATGGGAAAAATATTCAGTCTCTCGATGTGCAAAACTGATAGAGACATACCCCAAGCGACTTACAGCTGTAATCGCAGCAAAAGGTGGCGCTACAAAGTATTAACTTAAGGGGGCTGAATAATTTTGCACGCCCAATTTTTCAGTTTTTGATTTGTTAAAAAAGTTTGAAATATCCAATAAATGTCGTTCCACTTCATGATTGTGTCCCACTTGTTGTTGATTCTTCAAAAAAAAATACAGTTTTATATCTTAATGTTTGAAGCCTGAAATGTGGCAAAAGGTCGCAAAGTTCAAGGGGGCCGAATACTTTCGCAAGGCACTGTATTGATCTGAACTTAGTCTAACTGATTTCTGAGCCCACTTGCTTGAATGTAAAGAATCCTGCTAAATCAACTCTGATCTCATAAGTACAAATATTCCTCCTAAATACCTAACTAGTGGTATCTTTGCTATGAAGCTCAGTGATCCCTATCTGTGTCAGAAACACAAAGTTGCCTAAAAATAAACCAAGCCTTACTTTTAAACACTTCCATGAGCAAGAGTCCTTAATGACCTTTACCATTCAGGTTTACTTAGTGTTAATGACACTCCGGAACTTGCTCATGAACAATTCTCTAGCATGTTTATCTCTGTATCTGATAAACATGCTGCTATTAATAGATTAAGAATGAAATATGAAGTCAACCCATGGTTCACGCCTGAACTTGCTGAGTTATTTCAACCAAGGAATAAAGCTTGGTCTGAAACCAGACACACTGGTAGCTCTACTGACTGACTGACACATTTACTGCTTCCGTAAAAAGGCTAAATCAAACTATTTAATTCATTCCATTTTTGACCTTCGTGGCGATCCAGCTAAGTTTTGGAATGCTATTAAATCGCTAAAATGAAGAAGCCAGACCTCTCTGTCCAATGCGGTTCTATTTAACTCCAATACTATAATGGGCAAACTGCCATTTATTTGAAAGGGGAAATAGCAGCAATAAGGACAACTCTGAAATGACTGCTCATCTCTGATGCACCCATGTTTAATCACAGACTTGCCTGCTACTGTAAATGGTGACCCACTGTTCTTTCTTCGGCAAGTCACTACTAAGGAAGTTCTGGATGCTCTCTTAGTTATTGATGTAAAAAAGTCCACTGGGGCAGACATGTTTGACCCGTGTCTTCTATGGCTTGCTGCACCTCTGATTGTGGAGCAATTGACAAATTTTATCTGTCTATTATCTTGGGTATTATTCCTAAGGTGTGGAAAGCGGCCCTTGTTCTCCTGCTTTACAGAGGTGGTGATCCTTGCGAACTTAATAATTATCGCCCACTTTGAAAAAAGTTCATGTCTAGTGAAAATATTAGAACATGGTAAATTCTCAGCTTTGATTTTTGTTAGGTAGAAAATGTATTCTGAATGCTCAACAGTCAGGCTTTAGGCCAGGACACAGCACCATCTTGGCTGCTTCTCTAATCATAAATTAATAGTTAATGTACTAGACAGGGCACAGCACCACACTGCTCTTTATATTGATCTGTCGAAAGCATTCAATACAGTAGATCATGCACTCCTGCTACGGAGGCTATCAGAAATTGGCCTAGACCAAGCGGCCTGCGGCTGGTTCAAAAATGATCTGCAGGCCAGAAGTCAATATACACTACCGTTCAAAAGTTTGGGGTCACTTAGAATTGTTTGTAAAAGAAAAACATGTTTTTTGTCCATTAAAATAACATCAAATTGATCAGAAATACAATGTAGACATTGTTAATGTTGTAAATGACTATTGTAGCTGGAAACGGCTGATTTTTGGAATATCTACATAGGCGTACAGAGGCCCATTATCAGCAACCATCACTCCTGTGTTCCAATGGCAGGTTATGTTAGCTAATCCAAGTTTATAATTTTAAAAAGGCTAATTGATTATTAGAAACCCATTTGCAATTATGTTATCCCAGCTGAAAACTGCTGATTAAAGAAGAAATACAACTGGCCTTCTTTAGAAGTGTTGAGTATCTGGAGCATCAGCATTTGTGGGTTCGATTACAGGCTCAAAATGGCCAGAAACAAAGAACTGTCTTCTGAAACTCGTCAGTCTATTCTTGTTCTGAGAAATGAAGGCTATCCCATGCAAGAAATTGCCAAGAAACTGAAGATCTCGTACAATGCTGTGTACTACTCCCTTCACAGAACAGCGCAAACTGCCTCTAACCAGAGTAGAAAGAAGAGTGGGAGGCACCGGTGCACAACTGAGCAAGAGGACAAGTACATTAGAGTGTCTAGTTTGAGAAACAGACGCCTCACAAGTCCTCAACTGTCAGCTTTATTAAATAGTACCCGCAAAACAACAGTCTCAACGTCAACAGTGAAGAGGCGACTCCAGGATTTAATGAAGCTGCCAGTTGAGGACTTGTGAGGCGTCTGTTTCTCAAACTGGATTATTTTAATGTACAAAGAATGTGCTTTGCTTTCAAAAACAAGGACATTTCTAAGTGACCCTAAACTTTTGAACGGCAGTGTATATATCTGCTGATGGGGTTCAGTCTAATTTTCTTAACATAATCAAAGGACTCCCATAAGGCTTAATACTAGACCCTTAATGGTTCACTATTTACATGAATAATGTTGGTCTGTCCCTGAATAATAATAACTGGGGCTTACATCTCTATGCAGATGAGACAGTTATTTATTCCCACGCCCCCTCAGTGCAGCAGGCCATTCACCACCTTCAGCTTGGCTTTGATTCAATTCAAGGCGTTTAAATACCTCTGCTGTGAAGTAGTGACGTGCGACATACTGTACGCCTAGCTTTCTGAAACGGGTAATTTACTGTATATAGTTCTGTTGGCTGGGAGTCTCTGACTACCAGAAGGGCCCAACATTGGCTATTATTCGTATATAAAGTTCAATCTCCAGAAACTCCCATACTACCTCACCTCACTTCTAAATTGGACATCTAGTAACTATAAGACTCTCAAGACTGGTTGGTACTAGAGGTTCCGTGGGTCTCCTCTGACTTAGTGAAGGCTGTTTTTAGTTACTATGGTCCTCCGTCCTGGAATGACCTACAGGTCACTCTAAAACTTGATTCTTTGGTCCCAAAAGGTGAATTTAGAGCTCTGATAAAACATGTCACCAATGAAAACTGCACTTGATTTCATTGATTGTATATATTTGTTTATAATGCTCTTTTGACTGGAACATAATTTATTTGAGATGTTGTAACTGTAATTTTGTACTTAAATATGTTGCTCACTGCTTAAACTGTTATTCTCATGGCACCATTGGAAATGAGACCCTGGTCTTAATGGGTTCCCCTGGTTAAATAAAGGTTCATGCATTTAACCTGAACCCATTTGCAGGACTCATAAGCAGTGAAAGCATCTCTTCCCTGTGCTGGCTGACAGGTCTGATGCAGTATGAAAAGCAGGTTCAGTGATGGCTCCCTAGTTATGTGCAGCTTGTCGGTCGGTGCGATACAAGGCCACTGTCACAATAGGAGATGTGTGCTATTGAATGGGATTCCATTTGAAGGCAGGCCTCCTCAGTGGCTGACAATGGACTTCTGACAGTGTTCTGGAACACAAGTCAGAGAGAGGCTCCATGGTGTGCACAATATGCTGCCACATCACAGAGAGAGATGGAGAGAAAGAGAAAGCGGTCAAGCTAAGTGTGAATTGAAAAATAAAAGTAAGAAAAATACCGGCAGTTACAGTAAAGAGGAGGCAGTGTTCACAGCCTCAGAGGTGGTTGAAAGACCTTTTCAACATAGAAACCTGTGCATAGTAAGAGTCAGCGGTGGTGTTACTTTCTGAGACCGTGCAACAAGGAGCATCTCTCCATGTCGCCCCTGTCATTAATGTCTCCTCTTTCTGTCTGCCTGCTGTCGCACAAAGTGAACAACAGAGAGACGTTAAGGTCAGCTCTCAGGTGGAGGAGTCTGGTAATTGACATGCTTGGTGTCAACTCAGAGAGGCTGCTTTAGATAATGTGGAGGGAGAGACCTATTTCTCTTCAAGGAAGTTGGCCAGCTAAACACACACACACACACACACACACACACACACACACACACACACACACACACACACACACACACAAACACACACACACACACACCAACACAACACAACACAACACAACACAACACACCTACCACAACCTATACCTCCATAACAGCTGTCAGGATTGAGTTATTAATGACAGCCACCTGATGCCTTATAACACCTTCAGTTCATGGGCCCTCTCAGGTTCTCCCCTGCCCAGACGCATGGCAGGGCGGACCTGTATGGCTGAAGTAATATCTATTACCAACCGTGGGAGTTTATAATCGCTGATTCTTTTGAATGGTTGGTTTTAAATTCATCCACAGAACCTGTTCTTTCCATATGTAACAGTAGCCTATAAATAAAATACAGGATTTAGAGCCTCTAAATGTTATTCCCAATGACAGTTCTATTATCCAATATAACAAAAATATCTGGAGTAATACATGTCTGCACTGGAAGAGTAGATTTAATAGCAATCATGAATCTATCCTGGATTTGTCAGAGCTATACGAGTGTTCTCTACTCTGACAGAGTAGTCCCACATCCACAGGTAAGCTCCCACAGCCTGTCAGCTGCAGTTAGCTTATCATTAATTTCAGTAATTTAGAAAAAAGAGAAAGTAGGACAGATTACTATGACGATGAAGCTTTCAGGCAGTTAGAAGTAAAGGAGACTTGGGAGAGAAGGAGTGTTGGGTTGCAGTACTTTAGGAGAATGATCCCCCACAGTGTTGAACAATAATTGCTCTGCCTGTCAGCATAAAATTTGGGCCTCCTATTGAGTGTTCTCATCATGCTGAACGTTATGGAACACTATCAGCTAAATTGGAACCTTTAATGTCATCTTATCGCCCTAAGGTTTGTCTCCGCTGACATCTGGATTGTCACATGACATTCTGAAATGGTAATGGTTCAAATTAATCAACAACTCACGTCACTTGTCAGAGAACTAAGGCCACTTGTCAGAGAACTAAGTCCACTTGTCAGAGCACTAAGTCCACTTGTCAGAGAACTAAGTCAACTTGTTAGAGCACTAAGTCCACTTGTCAGAGCACTAAGGCCACTTGTCAGAGCACTAAGGCCACTTGTCAGAGCACTAAGTCCACTTGTCAGAGCACTAAGGCCACTTGTCAGAGCACTAAGTCCACTTGTCAGAGCACTACGTCCACTTGTCAGAGCCCTAAGTCCACTTGTCAGAGCACTAGGTCCACTTGTCAGAGCACTACGTCCACTTGTCAGAGCACTAAGTCCACTTCTCAGAGAACTAAGTCCATTTGCCAGAGAACTAAGTCCACTTGCCAGAGAACTAAGGCCACTTCTCAGAGCACTAAGGCCACTTGTCAGAGAACTAAGGCCACTTATCAGAGAACTAAGTCCACTTGTCAGAGATTCCACTTGTCAGAGAACTAAGTCCACTTGTCAGAGCACTAAGTCCACTTGTCAGAGAACTAAGTCCACTTATCAGAGCACTAAGGCCACTTGTCAGAGCACTAAGTCAAATTGTCAGAGCACTAAGTCAACTTGTCAGAGCACTAAGTCAACTTGTCAGAGCACTAAGTCAACTTGTTAGAGCACTAAGGCCACTTGTCAGAGAACTAAGTCCACATGTCAGAGATTCCACTTGTCAAAGAACTAAGTCCACTTGTCAGAGCACTAAGGCCACTTGTCAGAGCACTAAGTCAACATGTCAGAGCACTAAGTCAACTTGTCAGAGCACTAAGTCCAATTGTCAGAGAACTAAGTCCACTTGTCAGAGAACTAAGTCCACTTGTCAGAGCACTAAGTCCACTTGTCAGAGCACTACGTCCACTTGTCAGAGCACGAAGGCCACTTGTCAGAGAACTAAGTCCACTTGTCAGGGAACTAAGTCCACTTGCCAGAGAACTAAGGCCACTTGTCAGAGCACTAAGGCCACTTGTCAGAGAACTAAGGCCACTTGTCAGAGAACTAAGTCCACTTATCAGAGAACTAAGTCCACTTGTCAGAGATTCCACTTGTCAGAGAACTAAGTCCACTTGTCAGAGCACTAAGTCCACTTGTCAGGGAACTAAGTCCACTTGTCAGAGCACTAAGTCCACTTGTCAGAGAACTAAGGCCACTTGCCAGGGAACTAAGTCCACTTGTCAGAGCACTAAGTCCACTTGTCAGAGAACTAAGTCAACTTGTTAGGGCACTAAGTCCACTTGTCAGAGAACTAAGTCCACTTGTCAGAGATTCCACTTGTCAGAGAACTAAGTCCACTTGTCAGAGCACTAAGGCCACTTGTCAGAGAACTAAGGCCACTTGTCAGAGCACTAAGGCCACTTGTCAGAGAACTAAGGCCACTTGTCAGAGAACTAAGGCCACTTATCAGAGAACTAAGTCCACTTGTCAGAGATTCCACTTGTCAGAGAACTAAGTCCACTTGTCAGAGCACTAAGTCCACTTGTCAGGGAACTAAGTCTACTTGTCAGAACACTAAGTCCACTTGTCAGAGCACTAAGTCCACTTGTCAGAGCACTAAGGCCACTTGTCAGAGCACTAAGGCCACTTGTCAGAGCACTATGTCCACTTGTCAGAGCACTAAGGCCATTTGTCAGAGCACTAAGTCCACTTGTCAGAGCACTACGTCCACTTGTCAGAGCCCTAAGTCAACTTGTCAGAGCACTAGGTCCACTTGTCAGAGCACTACGTCCACTTGTCAGAGCACTAAGTCCACTTGTCAGAGAACTAAGTCCATTTGCCAGAGAACTAAGTCCACTTGCCAGAGAACTAAGGCCACTTCTCAGAGCACTAAGGCCACTTGTCAGAGAACTAAGGCCACTTATCAGAGAACTAAGTCCACTTGTCAGAGATTCCACTTGTCAGAGAACTAAGTCCACTTGTCAGAGCACTAAGTCCACTTGTCAGGGAACTAAGTCCACTTGTCAGAGCACTAAGTCCACTTGTCAGAGAACTAAGGCCACTTGCCAGGGAACTAAGTCCACTTGTCAGAGCACTAAGTCCACTTGTCAGAGAACTAAGTCAACTTGTTAGAGCACTAAGTCCACTTGTCAGAGAAGTAAGTCCACTTGTCAGAGATTCCACTTGTCAGAGAACTAAGTCCACTTGTCAGAGCACTAAGGCCACTTGTCAGAGAACTAAGGCCACTTGTCAGAGCACTAAGGCCACTTGTCAGAGAACTAAGGCCACTTGTCAGAGAACTAAGGCCACTTATCAGAGAACTAAGTCCACTTGTCAGAGATTCCACTTGTCAGAGAACTAAGTCCACTTGTCAGAGCACTAAGTCCACTTGTCAGGGAACTATAAGTCCACTTGTCAGAGCACTAAGTCCACTTGTCAGAGAACTAAGGCCACTTGCCAGGGAACTAAGTCCACTTGCCAGAGAACTAAGGCCACTTGTCAGAGAACTAAGGCCACTTGTCAGAGCACTAAGGCCACTTGTCAGAGCACTAAGTCAACTTGTCAGAGCACTAAGTCAACATGTCAGAGCACTAAGTCAACATGTCAGAGCACTAAGTCCACTTGTCAGAGAACTAAGTCCACTTGTCAGAGAACTAAGTCCACTTGTCAGAGCACTAAGTCCACTTGTCAGAGCACTACGTCCACTTGTTAGAGCACGAAGGCCACTTGTCAGAGAACTAACTCCACTTGCCAGAGAACTAAGGCCACTTGCCAGAGAACTAAGTCCATTTGCCAGAGAACTAAGGCCACTTCTCAGAGCACTAAGACCACTTGTTAGAGAACTAAGGCCACTTGCCAGAGAACTAAGGCCACTTGCCAGAGAACTAAGTCCACTTGCCAGAGAACTAAGGCCACTTCTCAGAGCACTAAGGCCACTTGTCAGAGCACTAAGTCAAATTGTCAGAGCACTAAGTCAACTTGTCAGAGCACTAAGTCAACTTGTCAGAGCACTAAGCCAACTTGTTAGAGCACTAAGGCCACTTGTCAGAGAACTAAGTCCACATGTCAGAGATTCCACTTGTCAAAGAACTAAGTCCACTTGTCAGAGCACTAAGGCCACTTGTCAGAGCACTAAGTCAACTTGTCAGAGCACTAAGTCAACATGTCAGAGCACTAAGTCAACATGTCAGAGCACTAAGTCCACTTGTCAGAGAACTAAGTCCACTTGTCAGAGAACTAAGTCCACTTGTCAGAGCACTAAGTCCACTTGTCAGAGCACTACGTCCACTTGTCAGAGCACGAAGGCCACTTGTCAGAGAACTAACTCCACTTGCCAGAGAACTAAGGCCACTTGCCAGAGAACTAAGTCCACTTGCCAGAGAACTAAGGCCACTTCTCAGAGCACTAAGGCCACTTGTCAGAGAACTAAGGCCACTTGCCAGAGAACTAAGGCCACTTGCCAGAGAACTAAGTCCACTTGCCAGAGAACTAAGGCCACTTCTCAGAGCACTAAGGCCACTTGTTAGAGCACTAAGTCAAATTGTCAGAGCACTAAGTCAACTTGTCAGAGCACTAAGTCAACTTGTCAGAGCACTAAGTCCACTTGTCAGAGAACTAAGTCCATTTGCCAGAGAACTAAGTCCACTTGCCAGAGAACTAAGGCCACTTGTCAGAGCACTAAGGCCACTTGTCAGAGAACTAAGGCCACTTGTCAGAGAACTAAGTCCACTTATCAGAGAACTAAGTCCACTTGTCAGAGATTCCACTTGTCAGAGAACTAAGTCCACTTGTCAGAGCACTAAGTCCACTTGTCAGGGAACTAAGTCCACATTTCAGAGCACTAAGTCCACTTGTCAGAGAACTAAGGCCACTTGCCAGGGAACTAAGTCCACTTGTCAGAGCACTAAGTCCACTTGTCAGAGAACTAAGTCAACTTGTTAGAGCACTAAGTCCACTTGTCAGAGAACTAAGTCCACTTGTCAGAGATTCCACTTGTCAGAGAACTAAGTCCACTTGTCAGAGCACTAAGGCCACTTGTCAGAGAACTAAGGCCACTTGTCAGAGCACTAAGGCCACTTGTCAGAGAACTAAGGCCACTTGTCAGAGAACTAAGGCCACTTATCAGAGAACTAAGTCCACTTGTCAGAGATTCCACTTGTCAGAGAACTAAGTCCACTTGTCAGAGCACTAAGTCCACTTGTCAGGGAACTAAGTCCACTTGTCAGAACACTAAGTCCACTTGTCAGAGCACTAAGTCCACTTGTCAGAGCACTAAGGCCACTTGTCAGAGCACTAAGGCCACTTGTCAGAGCACTATGTCCACTTGTCAGAGCACTAAGGCCATTTGTCAGAGCACTAAGTCCACTTGTCAGAGCACTCCGTCCACTTGTCAGAGCCCTAAGTCCACTTGTCAGAGCACTAGGTCCACTTGTCAGAGCACTACGTCCACTTGTCAGAGCACTAAGTCCACTTGTCAGAGAACTAAGTCCATTTGCCAGAGAACTAAGTCCACTTGCCAGAGAACTAAGGCCACTTCTCAGAGCACTAAGGCCACTTGTCAGAGAACTAAGGCCACTTATCAGAGAACTAAGTCCACTTGTCAGAGATTCCACTTGTCAGAGAACTAAGTCCACTTGTCAGAGCACTAAGTCCACTTGTCAGGGAACTAAGTCCACTTGTCAGAGCACTAAGTCCACTTGTCAGAGAACTAAGGCCACTTGCCAGGGAACTAAGTCCACTTGTCAGAGCACTAAGTCCACTTGTCAGAGAACTAAGTCAACTTGTTAGAGCACTAAGTCCACTTGTCAGAGAAGTAAGTCCACTTGTCAGAGATTCCACTTGTCAGAGAACTAAGTCCACTTGTCAGAGCACTAAGGCCACTTGTCAGAGAACTAAGGCCACTTGTCAGAGCACTAAGGCCACTTGTCAGAGAACTAAGGCCACTTGTCAGAGAACTAAGGCCACTTATCAGAGAACTAAGTCCACTTGTCAGAGATTCCACTTGTCAGAGAACTAAGTCCACTTGTCAGAGCACTAAGTCCACTTGTCAGGGAACTATAAGTCCACTTGTCAGAGCACTAAGTCCACTTGTCAGAGAACTAAGGCCACTTGCCAGGGAACTAAGTCCACTTGCCAGAGAACTAAGGCCACTTGTCAGAGAACTAAGGCCACTTGTCAGAGCACTAAGGCCACTTGTCAGAGCACTAAGTCAACTTGTCAGAGCACTAAGTCAACATGTCAGAGCACTAAGTCAACATGTCAGAGCACTAAGTCCACTTGTCAGAGAACTAAGTCCACTTGTCAGAGAACTAAGTCCACTTGTCAGAGCACTAAGTCCACTTGTCAGAGCACTACGTCCACTTGTTAGAGCACGAAGGCCACTTGTCAGAGAACTAACTCCACTTGCCAGAGAACTAAGGCCACTTGCCAGAGAACTAAGTCCATTTGCCAGAGAACTAAGGCCACTTCTCAGAGCACTAAGACCACTTGTTAGAGAACTAAGGCCACTTGCCAGAGAACTAAGGCCACTTGCCAGAGAACTAAGTCCACTTGCCAGAGAACTAAGGCCACTTCTCAGAGCACTAAGGCCACTTGTCAGAGCACTAAGTCAAATTGTCAGAGCACTAAGTCAACTTGTCAGAGCACTAAGTCAACTTGTCAGAGCACTAAGCCAACTTGTTAGAGCACTAAGGCCACTTGTCAGAGAACTAAGTCCACATGTCAGAGATTCCACTTGTCAAAGAACTAAGTCCACTTGTCAGAGCACTAAGGCCACTTGTCAGAGCACTAAGTCAACTTGTCAGAGCACTAAGTCAACATGTCAGAGCACTAAGTCAACATGTCAGAGCACTAAGTCCACTTGTCAGAGAACTAAGTCCACTTGTCAGAGAACTAAGTCCACTTGTCAGAGCACTAAGTCCACTTGTCAGAGCACTACGTCCACTTGTCAGAGCACGAAGGCCACTTGTCAGAGAACTAACTCCACTTGCCAGAGAACTAAGGCCACTTGCCAGAGAACTAAGTCCACTTGCCAGAGAACTAAGGCCACTTCTCAGAGCACTAAGGCCACTTGTCAGAGAACTAAGGCCACTTGCCAGAGAACTAAGGCCACTTGCCAGAGAACTAAGTCCACTTGCCAGAGAACTAAGGCCACTTCTCAGAGCACTAAGGCCACTTGTTAGAGCACTAAGTCAAATTGTCAGAGCACTAAGTCAACTTGTCAGAGCACTAAGTCAACTTGTCAGAGCACTAAGTCCACTTGTCAGAGAACTAAGTCCATTTGCCAGAGAACTAAGTCCACTTGCCAGAGAACTAAGGCCACTTCTCAGAGCACTAAGGCCACTTGTCAGAGAACTAAGGCCACTTATCAGAGAACTAAGTCCACTTGTCAGAGATTCCACTTGTCAGAGAACTAAGTCCACTTGTCAGAGCACTAAGTCCACTTGTCAGAGAACTAAGTCCACTTGTCAGAGCACTAAGTCCACTTGTCAGAGCACTACGTCCACTTGTCAGAGCACGAAGGCCACTTGTCAGAGAACTAAGTCCACTTGTCAGGGAACTAAGTCCACTTGCCAGAGAACTAAGGCCACTTGTCAGAGCACTAAGGCCACTTGTCAGAGAACTAAGGCCACTTGTCAGAGAACTAAGTCCACTTATCAGAGAACTAAGTCCACTTGTCAGAGATTCCACTTGTCAGAGAACTAAGTCCACTTGTCAGAGCACTAAGTCCACTTGTCAGGGAACTAAGTCCACTTGTCAGAGCACTAAGTCCACTTGTCAGAGAACTAAGGCCACTTGCCAGGGAACTAAGTCCACTTGTCAGAGCACTAAGTCCACTTGTCAGAGAACTAAGTCAACTTGTTAGAGCACTAAGTCCACTTGTCAGAGAACTAAGTCCACTTGTCAGAGATTCCACTTGTCAGAGAACTAAGTCCACTTGTCAGAGCACTAAGGCCACTTGTCAGAGAACTAAGGCCACTTGTCAGAGCACTAAGGCCACTTGTCAGAGAACTAAGGCCACTTGTCAGAGAACTAAGGCCACTTATCAGAGAACTAAGTCCACTTGTCAGAGATTCCACTTGTCAGAGAACTAAGTCCACTTGTCAGAGCACTAAGTCCACTTGTCAGGGAACTAAGTCCACTTGTCAGAACACTAAGTCCACTTGTCAGAGCACTAAGTCCACTTGTCAGAGCACTAAGGCCACTTGTCAGAGCACTAAGGCCACTTGTCAGAGCACTATGTCCACTTGTCAGAGCACTAAGGCCATTTGTCAGAGCACTAAGTCCACTTGTCAGAGCACTACGTCCACTTGTCAGAGCCCTAAGTCCACTTGTCAGAGCACTAGGTCCACTTGTCAGAGCACTACGTCCACTTGTCAGAGCACTAAGTCCACTTGTCAGAGAACTAAGTCCATTTGCCAGAGAACTAAGTCCACTTGCCAGAGAACTAAGGCCACTTCTCAGAGCACTAAGGCCACTTGTCAGAGAACTAAGGCCACTTATCAGAGAACTAAGTCCACTTGTCAGAGATTCCACTTGTCAGAGAACTAAGTCCACTTGTCAGAGCACTAAGTCCACTTGTCAGGGAACTAAGTCCACTTGTCAGAGAACTAAGGCCACTTGCCAGGGAACTAAGTCCACTTGTCAGAGCACTAAGTCCACTTGTCAGAGAACTAAGTCAACTTGTTAGAGCACTAAGTCCACTTGTCAGAGAAGTAAGTCCACTTGTCAGAGATTCCACTTGTCAGAGAACTAAGTCCACTTGTCAGAGCACTAAGGCCACTTGTCAGAGAACTAAGGCCACTTGTCAGAGCACTAAGGCCACTTGTCAGAGAACTAAGTCCACTTGTCAGAGAACTAAGTCCATTTGCCAGAGAACTAAGTCCACTTGCCAGAGAACTAAGGCCACTTCTCAGAGCACTAAGGCCACTTGTCAGAGAACTAAGGCCACTTATCAGAGAACTAAGTCCACTTGTCAGAGATTCCACTTGTCAGAGAACTAAGTCCACTTGTCAGAGCACTAAGTCCACTTGTCAGAGAACTAAGTCCACTTATCAGAGCACTAAGGCCACTTGTCAGAGCACTAAGTCAAATTGTCAGAGCACTAAGTCAACTTGTCAGAGCACTAAGTCAACTTGTCAGAGCACTAAGTCAACTTGTTAGAGCACTAAGGCCACTTGTCAGAGAACTAAGTCCACATGTCAGCGATTACACTTGTCAAAGAACTAAGTCCACTTGTCAGAGCACTAAGGCCACTTGTCAGAGCACTAAGTCAACATGTCAGAGCACTAAGTCAACATGTCAGAGCACTAAGTCAACATGTCAGAGCACTAAGTCAACATGTCAGAGCACTAAGTCAACTTGTCAGAGCACTAAGTCCACTTGTCAGAGAACTAAGTCCACTTGTCAGAGCACTAAGTCCACTTGTCAGAGCACTACGTCCACTTGTCAGAGCACGAAGGCCACTTGTCAGAGAACTAAGTCCACTTGTCAGGGAACTAAGTCCACTTGCCAGAGAACTAAGGCCACTTGTCAGAGCACTAAGGCCACTTGTCAGAGAACTAAGGCCACTTGTCAGAGAACTAAGTCCACTTATCAGAGAACTAAGTCCACTTGTCAGAGATTCCACTTGTCAGAGAACTAAGTCCACTTGTCAGAGCACTAAGTCCACTTGTCAGGGAACTAAGTCCACTTGTCAGAGCACTAAGTCCACTTGTCAGAGAACTAAGGCCACTTGCCAGGGAACTAAGTCCACTTGTCAGAGCACTAAGTCCACTTGTCAGAGAACTAAGTCAACTTGTTAGAACACTAAGTCCACTTGTCAGAGAACTAAGTCCACTTGTCAGAGATTCCACTTGTCAGAGAACTAAGTCCACTTGTCAGAGCACTAAGGCCACTTGTCAGAGAACTAAGGCCACTTGTCAGAGCACTAAGGCCACTTGTCAGAGAACTAAGGCCACTTGTCAGAGAACTAAGGCCACTTATCAGAGAACTAAGTCCACTTGTCAGAGATTCCACTTGTCAGAGAACTAAGTCCACTTGTCAGAGCACTAAGTCCACTTGTCAGGGAACTAAGTCCACTTGTCAGAGCACTAAGTCCACTTGTCAGAGCACTAAGTCCACTTGTCAGAGCACTAAGGCCACTTGTCAGAGCACTAAGGCCACTTGTCAGAGCACTATGTCCACTTGTCAGAGCACTAAGGCCATTTGTCAGAGCACTAAGTCCACTTGTCAGAGCACTACGTCCACTTGTCAGAGCCCTAAGTCCACTTGTCAGAGCACTAGGTCCACTTGTCAGAGCACTACGTCCACTTGTCAGAGCACTAAGTCCACTTGTCAGAGAACTAAGTCCATTTGCCAGAGAACTAAGTCCACTTGCCAGAGAACTAAGGCCACTTCTCAGAGCACTAAGGCCACTTGTCAGAGAACTAAGGCCACTTATCAGAGAACTAAGTCCACTTGTCAGAGATTCCACTTGTCAGAGAACTAAGTCCACTTGTCAGAGCACTAAGTCCACTTGTCAGAGAACTAAGTCCACTTATCAGAGCACTAAGGCCACTTGTCAGAGCACTAAGTCAAATTGTCAGAGCACTAAGTCAACTTGTCAGAGCACTAAGTCAACTTGTCAGAGCACTAAGTCAACTTGTTAGAGCACTAAGGCCACTTGTCAGAGAACTAAGTCCACATGTCAGCGATTACACTTGTCAAAGAACTAAGTCCACTTGTCAGAGCACTAAGGCCACTTGTCAGAGCACTAAGTCAACATGTCAGAGCACTAAGTCAACATGTCAGAGCACTAAGTCAACATGTCAGAGCACTAAGTCAACATGTCAGAGCACTAAGTCAACTTGTCAGAGCACTAAGTCCACTTGTCAGAGAACTAAGTCCACTTGTCAGAGCACTAAGTCCACTTGTCAGAGCACTACGTCCACTTGTCAGAGCACGAAGGCCACTTGTCAGAGAACTAAGTCCACTTGTCAGGGAACTAAGTCCACTTGCCAGAGAACTAAGGCCACTTGTCAGAGCACTAAGGCCACTTGTCAGAGAACTAAGGCCACTTGTCAGAGAACTAAGTCCACTTATCAGAGAACTAAGTCCACTTGTCAGAGATTCCACTTGTCAGAGAACTAAGTCCACTTGTCAGAGCACTAAGTCCACTTGTCAGGGAACTAAGTCCACTTGTCAGAGCACTAAGTCCACTTGTCAGAGAACTAAGGCCACTTGCCAGGGAACTAAGTCCACTTGTCAGAGCACTAAGTCCACTTGTCAGAGAACTAAGTCAACTTGTTAGAACACTAAGTCCACTTGTCAGAGAACTAAGTCCACTTGTCAGAGATTCCACTTGTCAGAGAACTAAGTCCACTTGTCAGAGCACTAAGGCCACTTGTCAGAGAACTAAGGCCACTTGTCAGAGCACTAAGGCCACTTGTCAGAGAACTAAGGCCACTTGTCAGAGAACTAAGGCCACTTATCAGAGAACTAAGTCCACTTGTCAGAGATTCCACTTGTCAGAGAACTAAGTCCACTTGTCAGAGCACTAAGTCCACTTGTCAGGGAACTAAGTCCACTTGTCAGAGCACTACGTCCACTTGTCAGAGCCCTAAGTCCACTTGTCAGAGCACTAGGTCCACTTGTCAGAGCACTACGTCCACTTGTCAGAGCACTAAGTCCACTTGTCAGAGAACTAAGTCCATTTGCCAGAGAACTAAGTCCACTTGCCAGAGAACTAAGGCCACTTCTCAGAGCACTAAGGCCACTTGTCAGAGAACTAAGGCCACTTATCAGAGAACTAAGTCCACTTGTCAGAGATTCCACTTGTCAGAGAACTAAGTCCACTTGTCAGAGCACTAAGTCCACTTGTCAGAGAACTAAGTCCACTTATCAGAGCACTAAGGCCACTTGTCAGAGCACTAAGTCAAATTGTCAGAGCACTAAGTCAACTTGTCAGAGCACTAAGTCAACTTGTCAGAGCACTAAGTCAACTTGTTAGAGCACTAAGGCCACTTGTCAGAGAACTAAGTCCACATGTCAGCGATTACACTTGTCAAAGAACTAAGTCCACTTGTCAGAGCACTAAGGCCACTTGTCAGAGCACTAAGTCAACATGTCAGAGCACTAAGTCAACATGTCAGAGCACTAAGTCAACATGTCAGAGCACTAAGTCAACATGTCAGAGCACTAAGTCAACTTGTCAGAGCACTAAGTCCACTTGTCAGAGAACTAAGTCCACTTGTCAGAGCACTAAGTCCACTTGTCAGAGCACTACGTCCACTTGTCAGAGCACGAAGGCCA
The DNA here is from genome assembly GCF_057628025.1 of Oncorhynchus mykiss. Classification (NCBI taxonomy): domain Eukaryota; kingdom Metazoa; phylum Chordata; class Actinopteri; order Salmoniformes; family Salmonidae; genus Oncorhynchus; species Oncorhynchus mykiss. The sequence goes on along the minus strand of NC_143027.1, from coordinate 75,009,806 downwards.
CTTGTCAGAGAACTAAGTCCACTTGTCAGGGAACTAAGTCCACTTGCCAGAGAACTAAGGCCACTTGTCAGAGCACTAAGGCCACTTGTCAGAGAACTAAGGCCACTTGTCAGAGAACTAAGTCCACTTATCAGAGAACTAAGTCCACTTGTCAGAGATTCCACTTGTCAGAGAACTAAGTCCACTTGTCAGAGCACTAAGTCCACTTGTCAGGGAACTAAGTCCACTTGTCAGAGCACTAAGTCCACTTGTCAGAGAACTAAGGCCACTTGCCAGGGAACTAAGTCCACTTGTCAGAGCACTAAGTCCACTTGTCAGAGAACTAAGTCAACTTGTTAGAACACTAAGTCCACTTGTCAGAGAACTAAGTCCACTTGTCAGAGATTCCACTTGTCAGAGAACTAAGTCCACTTGTCAGAGCACTAAGGCCACTTGTCAGAGAACTAAGGCCACTTGTCAGAGCACTAAGGCCACTTGTCAGAGAACTAAGGCCACTTGTCAGAGAACTAAGGCCACTTATCAGAGAACTAAGTCCACTTGTCAGAGATTCCACTTGTCAGAGAACTAAGTCCACTTGTCAGAGCACTAAGTCCACTTGTCAGGGAACTAAGTCCACTTGTCAGAGCACTAAGTCCACTTGTCAGAGCACTAAGTCCACTTGTCAGAGCACTAAGGCCACTTGTCAGAGCACTAAGGCCACTTGTCAGAGCACTATGTCCACTTGTCAGAGCACTAAGGCCATTTGTCAGAGCACTAAGTCCACTTGTCAGAGCACTACGTCCACTTGTCAGAGCCCTAAGTCCACTTGTCAGAGCACTAGGTCCACTTGTCAGAGCACTACGTCCACTTGTCAGAGCACTAAGTCCACTTGTCAGAGAACTAAGTCCATTTGCCAGAGAACTAAGTCCACTTGCCAGAGAACTAAGGCCACTTCTCAGAGCACTAAGGCCACTTGTCAGAGAACTAAGGCCACTTATCAGAGAACTAAGTCCACTTGTCAGAGATTCCACTTGTCAGAAAACTAAGTCCACTTGTCAGAGCACTAAGTCCACTTGTCAGGGAACTAAGTCCACTTGTCAGAGATTCCACTTGTCAGAGAACTAAGTCCACTTGTCAGAGCACTAAGTCCACTTGTCAGGGAACTAAGTCCACTTGTCAGAGCACTAAGTCCACTTGTCAGAGAACTAAGGCCACTTGCCAGGGAACTAAGTCCACTTGTCAGAGCACTAAGTCCACTTGTCAGAGAACTAAGTCAACTTGTTAGAGCACTAAGTCCACTTGTCAGAGAACTAAGTCCACTTGTCAGAGATTCCACTTGTCAGAGAACTAAGTCCACTTGTCAGAGCACTAAGGCCACTTGTCAGAGAACTAAGGCCACTTGTCAGAGCACTAAGGCCACTTGTCAGAGAACTAAGGCCACTTGTCAGAGAACTAAGGCCACTTATCAGAGAACTAAGTCCACTTGTCAGAGATTCCACTTGTCAGAGAACTAAGTCCACTTGTCAGAGCACTAAGTCCACTTGTCAGGGACCTAAGTCCACTTGTCAGAGCACTAAGTCCACTTGTCAGAGCACTAAGTCCACTTGTCAGAGCACTAAGGCCACTTGTCAGAGCACTAAGGCCACTTGTCAGAGCACTATGTCCACTTGTCAGAGCACTAAGGCCATTTGTCAGAGCACTAAGTCCACTTGTCAGAGCACTACGTCCACTTGTCAGAGCCCTAAGTCCACTTGTCAGAGCACTAGGTCCACTTGTCAGAGCACAACGTCCACTTGTCAGAGCACTAAGTCCACTTGTCAGAGAACTAAGTCCATTTGCCAGAGAACTAAGTCCACTTGCCAGAGAACTAAGGCCACTTCTCAGAGCACTAAGGCCACTTGTCAGAGAACTAAGGCCACTTATCAGAGAACTAAGTCCACTTGTCAGAGATTCCACTTGTCAGAAAACTAAGTCCACTTGTCAGAGCACTAAGTCCACTTGTCAGGGAACTAAGTCCACTTGTCAGAGCACTAAGTCCACTTGTCAGAGCACTAAGTCCACTTGTCAGAGCACTAAGGCCACTTGTCAGAGCACTAAGGCCACTTGTCAGAGCACTAAGTCCACTTGTCAGAGCACTAAGGCCACTTGTCAGAGCACTAAGTCCACTTGTCAGAGCACTACGTCCACTTGTCAGAGCCCTAAGTCCACTTGTCAGAGCACTAGGTCCACTTGTCAGAGCACTACGTCCACTTGTCAGAGCACTAAGTCCACTTGTCAGAGAACTAAGTCCATTTGCCAGAGAACTAAGTCCACTTGCCAGAGAACTAAGGCCACTTCTCAGAGCACTAAGGCCACTTGTCAGAGAACTAAGTCCACTTATCAGAGAACTAAGTCCACTTGTCAGACATTCCACTTGTCAGAGAACTAAGTCCACTTGTCAGAGCACTAAGTCCACTTGTCAGCGAACTAAGTCCACTTGTCAGAGCACTAAGTCCACTTGTCAGAGAACTAAGGCCACTTGCCAGGGAACTAAGTCCACTTGTCAGAGCACTAAGTCCACTTGTCAGAGCACTAAGTCCACTTGTCAGAGCACTAAGTCCACTTGTCAGAGAACTAAGTCCACTTGTCAGAGATTCCACTTGTCAGAGAACTAAGTCCACTTGTCAGAGCACTAAGTCCACTTGTCAGGGAACTAAGTCCACTTGTCAGAGCACTAAGTCCACTTGTCAGAGAACTAAGGCCACTTGCCAGGGAACTAAGTCCACTTGTCAGAGCACTAAGTCCACTTGTCAGAGAACTAAGTCAACTTGTTAGAGCACTAAGTCCACTTGTCAGAGAACTAAGTCCACTTGTCAGAGATTCCACTTGTCACAGAACTAAGTCCACTTGTCAGAGCACTAAGGCCACTTGTCAGAGAACTAAGGCCACTTGTCAGAGCACTAAGGCCACTTGTCAGAGAACTAAGGCCACTTGTCAGAGAACTAAGGCCACTTATCAGAGAACTAAGTCCACTTGTCAGAGATTCCACTTGTCAGAGAACTAAGTCCACTTGTCAGAGCACTAAGTCCACTTGTCAGGGAACTAAGTCCACTTGTCAGAGCACTAAGTCCACTTGTCAGAGCACTAAGTCCACTTGTCAGAGCACTAAGGCCACTTGTCAGAGCACTAAGGCCACTTGTCAGAGCACTATGTCCACTTGTCAGAGCACTAAGGCCATTTGTCAGAGCACTAAGTCCACTTGTCAGAGCACTACGTCCACTTGTCAGAGCCCTAAGTCCACTTGTCAGAGCACTAGGTCCACTTGTCAGAGCACAACGTCCACTTGTCAGAGCACTAAGTCCACTTGTCAGAGAACTAAGTCCATTTGCCAGAGAACTAAGTCCACTTGCCAGAGAACTAAGGCCACTTCTCAGAGCACTAAGGCCACTTGTCAGAGAACTAAGGCCACTTATCAGAGAACTAAGTCCACTTGTCAGAGATTCCACTTGTCAGAAAACTAAGTCCACTTGTCAGAGCACTAAGTCCACTTGTCAGGGAACTAAGTCCACTTGTCAGAGCACTAAGTCCACTTGTCAGAGCACTAAGTCCACTTGTCAGAGCACTAAGGCCACTTGTCAGAGCACTAAGGCCACTTGTCAGAGCACTAAGTCCACTTGTCAGAGCACTAAGGCCACTTGTCAGAGCACTAAGTCCACTTGTCAGAGCACTACGTCCACTTGTCAGAGCCCTAAGTCCACTTGTCAGAGCACCAGGTCCACTTGTCAGAGCACTACGTCCACTTGTCAGAGCACTAAGTCCACTTGTCAGAGAACTAAGTCCATTTGCCAGAGAACTAAGTCCACTTGCCAGAGAACTAAGGCCACTTCTCAGAGCACTAAGGCCACTTGTCAGAGAACTAAGTCCACTTATCAGAGAACTAAGTCCACTTGTCAGACATTCCACTTGTCAGAGAACTAAGTCCACTTGTCAGAGCACTAAGTCCACTTGTCAGGGAACTAAGTCCACTTGTCAGAGCACTAAGTCCACTTGTCAGAGAACTAAGGCCACTTGCCAGGGAACTAAGTCCACTTGTCAGAGCACTAAGTCCACTTGTCAGAGAACTAAGTCAACTTGTTAGAGCACTAAGGCCACTTGTCAGAGAAGTAAGTCCACTTGTCAGAGATTCCACTTGTCAGAGAACTAAGTCCACTTGTCAGAGCACTAAGGCCACTTGTCAGAGAACTAAGGCCACTTGTCAGAGCACTAAGGCCACTTGTCAGAGAACTAAGGCCACTTGTCAGAGAACTAAGGCCACTTATCAGAGAACTAAGTCCACTTGTCAGAGATTCCACTTGTCAGAGCACTAAGTCCACTTGTCAGAGAACTAAGGCCACTTGCCAGGGAACTAAGTCCACTTGCCAGAGAACTAAGGCCACTTGTCAGAGAACTAAGGCCACTTGTCAGAGCACTAAGGCCACTTGTCAGAGCACTAAGTCAACTTGTCAGAGCACTAAGTCAACATGTCAGAGCACTAAGTCAACATGTCAGAGCACTAAGTCCACTTGTCAGAGAACTAAGTCCACTTGTCAGAGAACTAAGTCCACTTGTCAGAGCACTAAGTCCACTTGTCAGAGCACTACGTCCACTTGTTAGAGCACGAAGGCCACTTGTCAGAGAACTAACTCCACTTGCCAGAGAACTAAGGCCACTTGCCAGAGAACTAAGTCCACTTGCCAGAGAACTAAGGCCACTTCTCAGAGCACTAAGGCCACTTGTCAGAGAACTAAGGCGACTTGCCAGAGAACTAAGGCCACTTGCCAGAGAACTAAGTCCACTTGCCAGAGAACTAAGGCCACTTCTCAGAGCACTAAGGCCACTTGTTAGAGCACTAAGTCAAATTGTCAGAGCACTAAGTCAACTTGTCAGAGCACTAAGTCAACTTGTCAGAGCACTAAGTCAACTTGTTAGAGCACTAAGGCCACTTGTCAGAGAACTAAGTCCACATGTCAGAGATTCCACTTGTCAAAGAACTAAGTCCACTTGTTAGAGCACTAAGTCCACTTGTCAGAGAACTAAGTCCACTTGTCAGAGATTCCACTTGTCAGAGAACTAAGTCCACTTGTCAGAGCACTAAGGCCACTTGTCAGAGAACTAAGGCCACTTGTCAGAGCACTAAGGCCACTTGTCAGAGAACTAAGGCCACTTGTCAGAGAACTAAGGCCACTTATCAGAGAACTAAGTCCACTTGTCAGAGATTCCACTTGTCAGAGAACTAAGTCCACTTGTCAGAGCACTAAGTCCACTTGTCAGAGAACTAAGGCCACTTGTCAGAGAACTAAGGCCACTTGTCAGAGCACTAAGGCCACTTGTCAGAGCACTAAGTCAACTTGTCAGAGCACTAAGTCAACATGTCAGAGCACTAAGTCAACATGTCAGAGCACTAAGTCCACTTGTCAGAGAACTAAGTCCACTTGTCAGAGAACTAAGTCCACTTGTCAGAGCACTAAGTCAACATGTCAGAGCACTAAGTCAACTTGTCAGAGCACTAAGTCCACTTGTCAGAGAACTACGTCCACTTGTTAGAGCACGAAGGCCACTTGTCAGAGAACTAACTCCACTTGCCAGAGAACTAAGGCCACTTGCCAGAGAACTAAGTCCATTTGCCAGAGAACTAAGGCCACTTCTCAGAGCACTAAGACCACTTGTTAGAGAACTAAGGCCACTTGCCAGAGAACTAAGGCCACTTGCCAGAGAACTAAGTCCACTTGCCAGAGAACTAAGGCCACTTCTCAGAGCACTAAGGCCACTTGTCAGAGCACTAAGTCAAATTGTCAGAGCACTAAGTCAACTTGTCAGAGCACTAAGTCAACTTGTCAGAGCACTAAGTCAACTTGTCAGAGCACTAAGGCCACTTGTCAGAGAACTAAGGCCACTTGTCAGAGCACTAAGGCCACTTGTCAGAGAACTAAGGCCACTTGTCAGAGAACTAAGGCCACTTATCAGAGAACTAAGTCCACTTGTCAGAGATTCCACTTGTCAGAGCACTAAGTCCACTTGTCAGAGAACTAAGGCCACTTGCCAGGGAACTAAGTCCACTTGCCAGAGAACTAAGGCCACTTGTCAGAGAACTAAGGCCACTTGTCAGAGCACTAAGGCCACTTGTCAGAGCACTAAGTCAACTTGTCAGAGCACTAAGTCAACATGTCAGAGCACTAAGTCAACATGTCAGAGCACTAAGTCCACTTGTCAGAGAACTAAGTCCACTTGTCAGAGAACTAAGTCCACTTGTCAGAGCACTAAGTCCACTTGTCAGAGCACTACGTCCACTTGTTAGAGCACGAAGGCCACTTGTCAGAGAACTAACTCCACTTGCCAGAGAACTAAGGCCACTTGCCAGAGAACTAAGTCCACTTGCCAGAGAACTAAGGCCACTTCTCAGAGCACTAAGGCCACTTGTCAGAGAACTAAGGCCACTTGCCAGAGAACTAAGGCCACTTGCCAGAGAACTAAGTCCACTTGCCAGAGAACTAAGGCCACTTCTCAGAGCACTAAGGCCACTTGTTAGAGCACTAAGTCAAATTGTCAGAGCACTAAGTCAACTTGTCAGAGCACTAAGTCAACTTGTCAGAGCACTAAGTCAACTTGTTAGAGCACTAAGGCCACTTGTCAGAGAACTAAGTCCACATGTCAGAGATTCCACTTGTCAAAGAACTAAGTCCACTTGTTAGAGCACTAAGTCCACTTGTCAGAGAACTAAGTCCACTTGTCAGAGATTCCACTTGTCAGAGAACTAAGTCCACTTGTCAGAGCACTAAGGCCACTTGTCAGAGAACTAAGGCCACTTGTCAGAGCACTAAGGCCACTTGTCAGAGAACTAAGGCCACTTGTCAGAGAACTAAGGCCACTTATCAGAGAACTAAGTCCACTTGTCAGAGATTCCACTTGTCAGAGAACTAAGTCCACTTGTCAGAGCACTAAGTCCACTTGTCAGAGAACTAAGGCCACTTGTCAGAGAACTAAGGCCACTTGTCAGAGCACTAAGGCCACTTGTCAGAGCACTAAGTCAACTTGTCAGAGCACTAAGTCAACATGTCAGAGCACTAAGTCAACATGTCAGAGCACTAAGTCCACTTGTCAGAGAACTAAGTCCACTTGTCAGAGAACTAAGTCCACTTGTCAGAGCACTAAGTCAACATGTCAGAGCACTAAGTCAACTTGTCAGAGCACTAAGTCCACTTGTCAGAGAACTACGTCCACTTGTTAGAGCACGAAGGCCACTTGTCAGAGAACTAACTCCACTTGCCAGAGAACTAAGGCCACTTGCCAGAGAACTAAGTCCATTTGCCAGAGAACTAAGGCCACTTCTCAGAGCACTAAGACCACTTGTTAGAGAACTAAGGCCACTTGCCAGAGAACTAAGGCCACTTGCCAGAGAACTAAGTCCACTTGCCAGAGAACTAAGGCCACTTCTCAGAGCACTAAGGCCACTTGTCAGAGCACTAAGTCAAATTGTCAGAGCACTAAGTCAACTTGTCAGAGCACTAAGTCAACTTGTCAGAGCACTAAGTCAACTTGTTAGAGCACTAAGGCCACTTGTCAGAGAACTAAGTCCACATGTCAGAGATTCCACTTGTCAAAGAACTAAGTCCACTTGTCAGAGCACTAAGGCCACTTGTCAGAGCACTAAGTCAACTTGTCAGAGCACTAAGTCAACATGTCAGAGCACTAAGTCAACATGTCAGAGCACTAAGTCCACTTGTCAGAGAACTAAGTCCACTTGTCAGAGAAGTAAGTCCACTTGTCAGAGCACTAAGTCCACTTGTCAGAGCACTACGTCCACTTGTCAGAGCACGAAGGCCACTTGTCAGAGAACTAACTCCACTTGCCAGAGAACTAAGGCCACTTGCCAGAGAACTAAGTCCACTTGCCAGAGAACTAAGGCCACTTCTCAGAGCACTAAGGCCACTTGTCAGAGAACTAAGGCCACTTGCCAGAGAACTAAGGCCACTTGCCAGAGAACTAAGTCCACTTGCCAGAGAACTAAGGCCACTTCTCAGAGCACTAAGGCCACTTGTTAGAGCACTAAGTCAAATTGTCAGAGCACTAAGTCAACTTGTCAGAGCACTAAGTCAACTTGTCAGAGCACTAAGTCCACTTGTTAGAGCACTAAGTCCACTTGTCAGAGAACTAAGTCCACTTGTCAGAGATTCCACTTGTCAGAGAACTAAGTCCACTTGTCAGAGCACTAAGGCCACTTGTCAGAGAACTAAGGCCACTTGTCAGAGCACTAAGGCCACTTGTCAGAGAACTAAGGCCACTTGTCAGAGAACTAAGGCCACTTATCAGAGAACTAAGTCCACTTGTCAGAGATTCCACTTGTCAGAGAACTAAGTCCACTTGTCAGAGCACTAAGTCCACTTGTCAGGGAACTAAGTCCACTTGTCAGAGCACTAAGTCCACTTGTCAGAGAACTAAGGCCACTTGCCAGGGAACTAAGTCCACTTGCCAGAGAACTAAGGCCACTTGTCAGAGAACTAAGGCCACTTGTCAGAGCACTAAGGCCACTTGTCAGAGCACTAAGTCAACTTGTCAGAGCACTAAGTCAACATGTCAGAGCACTAAGTCAACATGTCAGAGCACTAAGTCCACTTGTCAGAGAACTAAGTCCACTTGTCAGAGAACTAAGTCCACTTGTCAGAGCACTAAGGCCACTTGTCAGAGCACTAAGTCCACTTGTCAGAGAACTAAGGCCACTTGTCAGAGCACTAAGTCCACTTGTCAGAGCACTAAGGCCACTTGTCAGAGCACTAAGTCCACTTCTGTAGCTTTTTCCATGTTGATTTTTATAGTTGACTTGAAAAGTCAATTCTCATTTCGTTTGTCTCTTAAACAAAGTGAATCTACTTTGTGATTCAACACTTCTATCAATGTTAGAATAATGTGATTCAGTACCACACTATGCTAAATAGAATAGAGGTAAAAATCGAATTCAAGGGGAGAACACCCACTCACGACAAAACACATCTACCACACACACTCATACGCATGCAGACACTGCGTTACATTTGTTACATTTGTTGGTGAGCAATCTACCTGGATGAGGATCTATACAACTCATCTTATAATAAATACGTAAAAACCTGTCCGCCGGTCTGTAGCCAAGTAAGTGAATGATAGGGAACATTTGGCCTCGCTAAACAAGGCAAGTCACAAAACATAAGCTAATTACTGCAGTCTCACCGTTAGTTCCCCTGAATGTGTGTTCAGTGCCGGTCCATTGGGTGTCCTTCTGTCATATAGAGAAGCCTAATAACTCCACAGCCACAGAAGATTAAAGGAGACTGTACATCTGCTAATTAACCTTAATTGCTAATTAAACCTGGGAGGTATCATTCATTCATAGCTGCTTCATCTATTTCTACACTACTATGGCTCTATTGAAATGTGTAGGGCTGTAACTTTACAGCCCAGTAGAGAGTTGGGTGCTTCTGACTTGTCCCGCTTTTCACATTTAGTTCCAATTTATTTCCCCTGATCTATGTGTTATGGAAAAAAAATGATGTGCCTGAAGAAATATTTTGACAGTAAATAGGCACCCAGGAATAAGGTCAGAATGCAAACATTGGGACATGTTGGTTGAAGTAATATACCCAAGTAATCCAGATATGCAGAAAGATGATCGTTTTCATAATTGCCAATCTCCAACTTTGCATTATCTGCGCTCACCTGGACGACTTAGCACCTCAGGGCTAATGAGCTGTTTTATAACATTATTTGTTCCTGTTATGGTACTTTATTACTATCGTTTCAGGTGGAATATTTTTACATTCCCTGCATAAATCCAATGAAATTCCAAGACTGTCTCAAGTTTTTTTTCAATAGTGCAAACATGGGATTAACATCACTACACCCTAGTCCAGGAAGTTAAACATGAGCAGATCATGACAGCATGGAAGGAAAAACAGTCTGTTGCTTGTTATCTCTGAAACTTTTTGTCTGGTGAACTGAGACTGATATAGGGGGAAGCATTAACATCACAATGACAACAACCAGTTGATGGACAGCTGCTGATATTGTGGTTTAACACAATAGAAATGGTCTTTCACCATAACACAAAAAAAATAATGAAGTAACACAAATCAATAAAGGAAAAGCTTTTACTGAAGATGCAGTGCAGCCTTTCAGATCTTATATCCTGCAGCCTTACCACGGGAATAGAACAAGTCACCTGTGTTTTAAAATGGAGGAGAGGAGAAGACTGGAATGGCAATGAATCAACTGGTGTGGAAACTGGAAACGGCTCCACCACCCAGTCAAGCCAGCCACTTCTGGCCATTTCAAAACTGGATAGCACAACTAGCCACCAACGCCCGCCTTCTCCAGCAACTCCACCTCAGCCAGCCTTCTTCAGTCACTCCACCTCAGCTAGCCTTCTTCAGCCACTCCACCACAGCCAGCCTTCTCCAGCCACTCCACCTCAGCCAGCCTTCAGTCACTCCACCTCAGCTAGCCTTCTTCAGCCACTCCACCTCAGCCAGCCATCTTCAGTCACTCCACCTCAGCTAGCCTTCTTCAGCCACTCCACCACAGCCAGCCTTCTCTAGCCACTCCACCTCAGCCAGCCTTCTTCAGTCACTCCACCTCAGCCAGCCTTCTTCAGCCACTCCACCACAGCCAGCCTTCTCCAGCCACTCCATCTCAGCCAGCCTTCTTCAGTCACTCCACCACAGCCAGCCTTCTCCAGCCACTCCACCTCAGCCAGCCTTCTTCAGTCACTCCACCTCAGCCAGCCTTCTTCAGCCACTCCACCTCAACCAGCCTTCTCCAGCCACTCCACTTCAGCCAGCCTTCTTCAGCCACTCCACCTCAGCCAGCCTTCTTCAGCCACTCCACCTCAGCCAGCCTTCTTCAGCCACTCCACCTCAGCCAGCCATCTTCAGTCACTCCACCTCAGCTAGCCTTCTTCAGCCACTCCACCATAGCCAGCCTTCTCCAGCCACTCCACCTCAGCCAGCCTTCTTCAGTCACTCCACCTCAGCCAGCCTTCTTCAGCCACTCCACCACAGCCAGCCTTCTCCAGCCACTCCATCTCAGCCAGCCTTCTTCAGTCACTCCACCACAGCCAGCCTTCTCCAGCCACTCCACCTCAGCCAGCCTTCTTCAGTCACTCCACCTCAGCCAGCCTTCTTCAGCCACTCCACCTCAACCAGCCTTCTCCAATCACTCCACCACAGCCAGCCTTCTCCAGTCACTCCACCACTCCACCTCAACCAGCCTTCTTCAGTCACTCCACCTCAACCAGCCTTCTCCAATCACCACCACTCCACCTCAGCTAGCCTTCTTCAGCCACTCCACCTCAGCCAGCCTTCTCCAGCCACTCCACCTCAGCTAGCCTTCTTCAGCCACTCCACCTCAACCAGCCTTCTCCAATCACTCCACCTCAACCAGCCTTCTCCAATCACTCCACCACTCCACCTCAACCAGCCTTCTTCAGTCACTCCACCTCAACCAGCCTTCTCCAATCACCACCACTCAACCTCAGCTAGCCTTCTTCAGCCACTCCACCTCAGCCAGCCTTCTCCAGCCACTCCACCTCAGCTAGCCTTCTTCAGCCACTCCACCTCAACCAGCCTTCTCCAATCACTCCACCATAGCTAGCCTTCTCCAATCACTCCACCACTCCACCTCAACCAGCCTTCTTCAGCCACTCCACCTCAACCAGCCTTCTCCAATCACTCCACCACAGCCAGCCTTCTTCAGTCACTCCACCTCAACCAGCCTTCTCCAATCACTCCACCTCAGCCAGCCTTCTCCAGCCACTCCACCTCAACCAGCCTTCTCCAGCCACTCCACCTCAGCTAGCCTTCTTCAGCCACTCCACCTCAGCCAGCCTTCTCCAGCCACTCCACCTCAGCTAACCTTCTTCAGCCACTCCACCTCAACCAGCCTTCTCCAATCACTCCACCACAGCCAGCCTTCTTCAGTGACTCCACCTCAACCAGCCTTCTTCAGTCACTCCACCTCAACCAGCCTTCTTCAGCCACTCCACCTCAGCCAGCCTTCTCCAGCCACTCCACCTCAACCAGCCTTCTCCAGCCACTCCACCTCAGCTAGCCTTCTTCAGCCACTCCACCTCAGCCAGCCTTCTCCAGCCACTCCACCTCAGCTAGCCTTCTTCAGCACTCCACCTCAGCCAGCTTTCTCCAGCCACTCCACCTCAGCTAGCCTTCTTCAGCCACTCCACCTCAACCAGCCTTCTCCAATCACTCCACCTCAACCAGCCTTCTCCAGCCACTCCACCTCAGCTAGCCTTCTTCAGCCACTCCACCACAGCCAGCCTTCTCCAGCCACTCCACCTCAACCAGCTTTCTCCAGCCACTCCACCTCAGCTAGCCTTCTTCAGCCACTCCACCTCAACCAGCCTTCTCCAATCACTCCACCTCAACCAGCCTTCTCCAGCCACTCCACCTCAGCTAGCCTTCTTCAGCCACTCCACCTCAACCAGCCTTCTCCAATCACTCCACCACAGCCAGCCTTCTTCAGCCACTCCACCTCAACCAGCCTTCTCCAATCACTCCACCTCAACCAGCCTTCTCCAGCCACTCCACCTCAGCTAGCCTTCTTCAGCCACTCCACCTCAACCAGCCTTCTCCAATCACTCCACCTCAACCAGCCTTCTCCAGCCACTCCACCTCAGCTAGCCTTCTTCAGCCACTCCACCTCAACCAGCCTTCTCCAATCACTCCACCTCAACCAGCCTTCTCCAATCACTCCACCACTCCACCTCAACCAGCCTTCTTCAGTCACTCCACCTCAACCAGCCTTCTCCAATCACCACCACTCAACCTCAGCTAGCCTTCTTCAGCCACTCCACCTCAGCCAGCCTTCTCCAGCCACTCCACCTCAGCTAGCCTTCTTCAGCCACTCCACCTCAACCAGCCTTCTCCAATCACTCCACCATAGCTAGCCTTCTCCAATCACTCCACCACTCCACCTCAACCAGCCTTCTTCAGCCACTCCACCTCAACCAGCCTTCTCCAATCACTCCACCACAGCCAGCCTTCTTCAGTCACTCCACCTCAACCAGCCTTCTCCAATCACTCCACCTCAGCCAGCCTTCTCCAGCCACTCCACCTCAACAAGCCTTCTCCAGCCACTCCACCTCAGCTAGCCTTCTTCAGCCACTCCACCTCAGCCAGCCTTCTCCAGCCACTCCACCTCAGCCAGCCTTCTTCAGTCACTCCACCTCAGCCAGCCTTCTTCAGCCACTCCACCTCAACCAGCCTTCTCCAGCCACTCCACTTCAGCCAGCCTTCTTCAGCCACTCCACCTCAGCCAGCCTTCTTCAGCCACTCCACCTCAGCCAGCCTTCTTCAGCCACTCCACCTCAGCCAGCCATCTTCAGTCACTCCACCTCAGCTAGCCTTCTTCAGCCACTCCACCATAGCCAGCCTTCTCCAGCCACTCCACCTCAGCCAGCCTTCTTCAGTCACTCCACCTCAGCCAGCCTTCTTCAGCCACTCCACCACAGCCAGCCTTCTCCAGCCACTCCATCTCAGCCAGCCTTCTTCAGTCACTCCACCACAGCCAGCCTTCTCCAGCCACTCCACCTCAGCCAGCCTTCTTCAGTCACTCCACCTCAGCCAGCCTTCTTCAGCCACTCCACCTCAACCAGCCTTCTCCAATCACTCCACCACAGCCAGCCTTCTCCAGTCACTCCACCACTCCACCTCAACCAGCCTTCTTCAGTCACTCCACCTCAACCAGCCTTCTCCAATCACCACCACTCCACCTCAGCTAGCCTTCTTCAGCCACTCCACCACAGCCAGCCTTCTCCAGCCACTCCACCTCAGCCAGCCTTCTTCAGTCACTCCACCTCAGCCAGCCTTCTTCAGCCACTCCACCTCAACCAGCCTTCTCCAATCACTCCACCACAGCCAGCCTTCTCCAGTCACTCCACCACTCCACCTCAACCAGCCTTCTTCAGTCACTCCACCTCAACCAGCCTTCTCCAATCACCACCACTCCACCTCAGCTAGCCTTCTTCAGCCACTCCACCTCAGCCAGCCTTCTCCAGCCACTCCACCTCAGCTAGCCTTCTTCAGCCACTCCACCTCAACCAGCCTTCTCCAATCACTCCACCTCAACCAGCCTTCTCCAATCACTCCACCACTCCACCTCAACCAGCCTTCTTCAGTCACTCCACCTCAACCAGCCTTCTCCAATCACCACCACTCAACCTCAGCTAGCCTTCTTCAGCCACTCCACCTCAGCCAGCCTTCTCCAGCCACTCCACCTCAGCTAGCCTTCTTCAGCCACTCCACCTCAACCAGCCTTCTCCAATCACTCCACCATAGCTAGCCTTCTCCAATCACTCCACCACTCCACCTCAACCAGCCTTCTTCAGCCACTCCACCTCAACCAGCCTTCTCCAATCACTCCACCACAGCCAGCCTTCTTCAGTCACTCCACCTCAACCAGCCTTCTCCAATCACTCCACCTCAGCCAGCCTTCTCCAGCCACTCCACCTCAACCAGCCTTCTCCAGCCACTCCACCTCAGCTAGCCTTCTTCAGCCACTCCACCTCAGCCAGCCTTCTCCAGCCACTCCACCTCAGCTAACCTTCTTCAGCCACTCCACCTCAACCAGCCTTCTCCAATCACTCCACCACAGCCAGCCTTCTTCAGTCACTCCACCTCAACCAGCCTTCTTCAGTCACTCCACCTCAACCAGCCTTCTTCAGCCACTCCACCTCAGCCAGCCTTCTCCAGCCACTCCACCTCAACCAGCCTTCTCCAGCCACTCCACCTCAGCTAGCCTTCTTCAGCCACTCCACCTCAGCCAGCCTTCTCCAGCCACTCCACCTCAGCTAGCCTTCTTCAGCCACTCCACCTCAGCCAGCTTTCTCCAGCCACTCCACCTCAGCTAGCCTTCTTCAGCCACTCCACCTCAACCAGCCTTCTCCAATCACTCCACCTCAACCAGCCTTCTCCAGCCACTCCACCTCAGCTAGCCTTCTTCAGCCACTCCACCACAGCCAGCCTTCTCCAGCCACTCCACCTCAACCAGCTTTCTCCAGCCACTCCACCTCAGCTAGCCTTCTTCAGCCACTCCACCTCAACCAGCCTTCTCCAATCACTCCACCTCAACCAGCCTTCTCCAGCCACTCCACCTCAGCTAGCCTTCTTCAGCCACTCCACCTCAACCAGCCTTCTCCAATCACTCCACCACAGCCAGCCTTCTTCAGCCACTCCACCTCAACCAGCCTTCTCCAATCACTCCACCTCAACCAGCCTTCTCCAGCCACTCCACCTCAGCTAGCCTTCTTCAGCCACTCCACCTCAACCAGCCTTCTCCAATCACTCCACCTCAACCAGCCTTCTCCAGCCACTCCACCTCAGCTAGCCTTCTCCAGCAACTCCACCTCAACCAGCCTTCTCCAATCACTCCACCTCAACCAGCCTTCTCCAATCACTCCACCACTCCACCTCAACCAGCCTTCTTCAGTCACTCCACCTCAACCAGCCTTCTCCAATCACCACCACTCAACCTCAGCTAGCCTTCTTCAGCCACTCCACCTCAGCCAGCCTTCTCCAGCCACTCCACCTCAGCTAGCCTTCTTCAGCCACTCCACCTCAACCAGCCTTCTCCAATCACTCCACCATAGCTAGCCTTCTCCAATCACTCCACCACTCCACCTCAACCAGCCTTCTTCAGCCACTCCACCTCAACCAGCCTTCTCCAATCACTCCACCACAGCCAGCCTTCTTCAGTCACTCCACCTCAACCAGCCTTCTCCAATCACTCCACCTCAGCCAGCCTTCTCCAGCCACTCCACCTCAACCAGCCTTCTCCAGCCACTCCACCTCAGCTAGCCTTCTTCAGCCACTCCACCTCAGCCAGCCTTCTCCAGCCACTCCACCTCAGCTAACCTTCTTCAGCCACTCCACCTCAACCAGCCTTCTCCAATCACTCCACCACAGCCAGCCTTCTTCAGTCACTCCACCTCAACCAGCCTTCTCCAATCACTCCACCTCAACCAGCCTTCTTCAGTCACTCCACCTCAACCAGCCTTCTTCAGCCACTCCACCTCAGCCAGCCTTCTCCAGCCACTCCACCTCAACCAGCCTTCTCCAGCCACTCCACCTCAGCTAGCCTTCTTCAGCCACTCCACCTCAGCCAGCCTTCTCCAGCCACTCCACCTCAGCTAGCCTTCTTCAGCCACTCCACCTCAGCCAGCTTTCTCCAGCCACTCCACCTCAGCTAGCCTTCTTCAGCCACTCCACCTCAACCAGCCTTCTCCAATCACTCCACCTCAACCAGCCTTCTCCAGCCACTCCACCTCAGCTAGCCTTCTTCAGCCACTCCACCACAGCCAGCCTTCTCCAGCCACTCCACCTCAACCAGCTTTCTCCAGCCACTCCACCTCAGCTAGCCTTCTTCAGCCACTCCACCTCAACCAGCCTTCTCCAATCACTCCACCTCAACCAGCCTTCTCCAGCCACTCCACCTCAGCTAGCCTTCTTCAGCCACTCCACCTCAACCAGCCTTCTCCAATCACTCCACCTCAACCAGCCTTCTCCAGCCACTCCACCTCAGCTAGCCTTCTTCAGCCACTCCACCTCAACCAGCCTTCTCCAATCACTCCACCACAGCCAGCCTTCTTCAGCCACTCCACCTCAACCAGCCTTCTCCAATCACTCCACCTCAACCAGCCTTCTTCAGTCACTCCACCTCAACCAGCCTTCTCCAATCACTCCACCACTCCACCTCAACCAGCCTTCTCCAATCACTCCACCTCAACCAGCCTTCTCCAATCACTCCACCTCAACCAGCCTTCTCCAATCACTCCACCTCAACCAGCCTTCTCCAATCACTCCACCTCAACCAGCCTTCTCCAATCACTCCACCTCAACCAGCCTTCTCCAATCACTCCACCACTCCACCTCAACCAGCCTTCTTCAGTCACTCCACCTCAACCAGCCTTCTCCAATCACCACCACTCCACCTCAACCAGCCTTCTTCAGTCACTCCACGCCATGCTAGTCTGGTCATAGTCTTGTCCCCAGATTTCAAGTTGCATCTCGCACTAATAAAATATGCAGAAAATAATCTGAAATAGGGCAGATGTCAATACAAAATTGTCAATTGCGTAGGTTGACCTTTGTACACGATTTGTAGTCTCACGGCCATGCTAGTCTGCCGTGTTGTGGAGATTTAGGTGTGTTGATGAGAGACCCATAAGGTGTCTCCTGTGACTGGTGACTGTCTGATTTGGTGGGGGTGTAGCGGTGCCTTTGGGTGCCACTGACATTTCGCCACATAGGAGGGTGAATCTTCCGAACAGCAGCTTCCCATCCCAGACTCTAAATGGCTTCTAGGAAGGGAGTGTAGTGCATTGTACATGAGCGGGACAAATGCCACTCTTCACAAAGACTCCGTTTCCTTTCATGTTCAGCTGTAAGGGGCCTTCAAATATTCATGACATTTCCATCAATAAAAAAATAACCTTTGGTTAGAATGGCAGACAGAGAGATACACAGAGAGACACAGAGAGAGAGAGAGAGAGAGAGAGAGAGAGAGAGAGAGAGAGAGAGAGAGAGAGAGAGAGAGTGAGAGAGAGAGAGAGTGAGAGAGAGAGAGAGAGAGAGAGAGAGAGACTCACAAACAAGGTTGAAAGGCAGAAAGGTTGGGGTATGGACGTGTCACTCCCACCGCTCCTCCCCTCCTACACCATTGGAAATGGGGTTCTATAAGTTAGCTAGCTCGGTCATTGATTGTCAATGTCTGTGTGATCTATTCTTGGATGCACTGTGTAAGTTGGCTTTGCAAATGCGTTCCAAGGTAGTGTGTTCCTGACTGCCTGTCTGTAGTCCCAGAGGACAGATCCTGTTCACTCTCCAGTCTGTTGGCCTGGCTGTAAATCAGCGCATTGAGGAAGTGTGATTAATTGATTAAAGGAGAAAGTCAGGACTCTGCCCAATACCCCCTCAATCAATAGTTCTCACGTGTCAACAGAATGAAAGGATTTCCTAGCCATTTCATTTAGGGCCTCACCAGCCACCGGCCCTAATGTTGGTGGAGTTGATGTGTGAATGTGGAGGTGAGAATTCAATATTTCATTAGTTGTCAGACAGACACAATTTGTTTCGGGCTAAAGTTAACGGGGGAGAAAGTTGAACAATAAAGAATGTGTTGTGTTATTTGAGATATCATGTCATGTTATGTGAAATTGTAGTGTTTTCATACAAGTGTCCTATGGCTAGATGTTATTGAGCCTTCATGCATGCACTTGTAATTATGCATGAGATAATTGCTGCTCTAAATGTTTTCATTTCCATGCTAAATATGAATTTGCAAGTGAACATGACTATGATGCAGAAAATTAGACATTAATACAAGGATATTAGAGTGGGATTGGATTTCATAGACAAGTAAAGTTTTATGCTTATTTCTGTCAAACATAGTTGAAAAACCATGAAGTTAAAAGCTCCAGTAAAGACCATGTGCCATTATGAATGAAAATGATTGAATTATGTCATAGCACATATCTCTCCATACTCAACAACGTAATTATATTCCGGGTTAAAAGCAAATCAC
Organism: Oncorhynchus mykiss; assembly: GCF_057628025.1. NCBI lineage: Eukaryota > Metazoa > Chordata > Actinopteri > Salmoniformes > Salmonidae > Oncorhynchus > Oncorhynchus mykiss. Next base: position 74,991,248 of record NC_143027.1, on the reverse strand, counting down.
TAGTGTCTGCTGAAAAAAAAAAAAAAATGACTTGCTGCATGAAATTGAAAGACAAACTGAACACATTGAACATCAGTATGTCAGGTTTACAAAAGGTCTAGGTGTGTGTGAGTGTGTGTATGTGTGCACACCCGTGTGTGTGTGTGAAGTCCGTGCTTACAAAGAGAAGACACACAGCAGTAGCCCCATGGAACAGAAGAACAGAGGGAGGGAACCAAGTCCATGGAACAGAGGAACAACCGGTGGGAACCAAGCCCATGGAACAGAGGAACAGAGGAACTGAGGGAGGGAACCAAGCTTTTGGAACAGAGGAACCGAGGGAGGGAACCAAGCCCATGGAACAGAGGAACAGAACCACGCCCATGGAACAGAGGAGCAGAGGGAGGGAACCACACCCATGGAACAGAGGAACAGAGGGAGGGAACCAAGCCCATGGAACAAAAGAACAGAGGGAAGGAACCAAGTCCATGGAACAGAGGAGCAGAGGGAGGGAACCAAGCCCATGGAACAGAGGAACAGAGGGAGGGAACCAAGCCCATGGAACAGAGGAACAGAGGGAGGGAACCAAGCCCATGGAACAGAGGAACAGAGGGAGGGAACCAAGCCCATGGAACAGAGGAACAGAGGGAGGGAACCAAGCCCATGGAACAGAGGGACAGAGGGAGGGGACCACGCCCATGGAACAGAGGAACAGAGGGAGGGAACCAAGCCCATGGAACAGAGGAACAGAGGGAGGGAACCAAGCCCATGGAACAGAGGAACAACCGGTGGAACCAAGCCCGAGGAACAGAGGGAGGGAACCACGCCCATGGAACAGAGGAACAGAGGGAGGGAACCAAGCCCACGGAACAGAGGAACAGAGGGAGGGAACCAAGCCCATGGAACAGAGGAACAGAGGGAGGGAACCACGCCCATGGAACAGAGGAACCGAGGGAGGGAACCAAGCCCATGGAACAGAGGATCAACCGGTTGGAACTAAGCCCATGAAACAGAGGAACAGAGGGAGGGAACCAAGCCCACGGAACAGAGGAACAGAGGGAGGGAACCAAGCCCACGGAAAAGAGGAACAGAGGGAGGGAACCAAGCCCATGGAACAGAGGAACAGAGGGAGGGAACCACGCCCATGGAACAGAGGAACAGAGGGAGGGAACCAAGCCCACGGAACAGAGGGAGGGAACCAAGCCCACGGAACAGAGGAACAGAGGGAGGGAACCAAGTCTATGGAACAGAGGAACAACCGGTGGGAACCAAGCCCATGGAACAGAGGAACAGAGGGAGGGAACCAAGCCCATGGAACAGAGGAACAGAGGAAGGGAACCACGCCCATGGAACAGAGGAACAGAGGGAGGGAACCAAGCCCATGGAACAGAGGAACAACCGGTTGGAACGAAGCCCATGGAACAGAGTAACAGAGGGAGGGAACCACGCCCATGGAACAGAGGAACCGAGGGAGGGAACCAAGCCCATGAAACAGAGGAACAGAGGGAGGGAACCAAGCCCATGGAACAGAGGAACAACCGGTTGGAACTAATCCCATGGAACAGAGGAATAGAGGGAGGGAACCACGCCCATAAAACAGAGGAACCGAGGGAGGGAACCAAGCCCACGGAACAGAGGAACAGAGGGAGGGAACCAAGCCCATGGAACAGAGGAACAACTGGTGGGAACCAAGCCCATGGAACAGAGGAACAGAGGGAGGGAACCACGCCCATGGAACAGAGGAATAGAGGGAGGGAACCAAGCCCATGGAACAGAAGAACAGAGGGAGGGAACAAAGTCCATGGAACAGAGGAACAACCGGTGGGAACCAAGCCCATGGAACAGAGGAACAGACGGAGGGAACCACGCCCATGGAACAGAGGAACAGAGGGAGGGAACCAAGCCCATGGAACAGAGGAACAGAGGGAGGGAACCACGCCCATGGAACAGAGGAATAGAGGGAGGGAACCAAGCCCATGGAACAGAAGAACAGAGGGAGGGAACAAAGTCCATGGAACAGAGGAACAACCGGTGGGAACCAAGCCCATGGAACAGAGGAACAGAGGGAGGGAACCACGCCCATGGAACAGAGGAACAGAGGGAGGGAACCAAGCCCATGGAACAGAGGAACAGAGGGAGGGAACCACGCCCATAGAGCAGAGGAACAGAGGGAGGGAACCAAGCCCACGGAACAGAGGATCAGAGGGAGGGTACCAAGTCCATGGAACAGAGGAACAGAGGGAGGGAAACAAGCCCACGGAACAGAGGAACAGAGGAAGGGAACCAAGCCCATGGAACAGAGGAACAGAGGGAGGGAACCAAGCCCATGGAACAGAGGAACAGAGGGCGGGAACCAAGCCCATGGAACAGAGGAACAACCGGTTGGAACCACGCCCATGGAACAGAGGAACAGAGGGAGGGAACCAAGCCCACGGAACAGAGGAACAGAGGGAGGGAACCAAGTCCATGGAACAGAGGAACAGAGGAAGGGAACCAAGCCCACAGAACAGAGGAAGGGAACCAAGCCCACGGAACAGAGGAACAGAGGGAGGGAACCAAGCCCATGGAACAGAGGAACAACCGGTGGGAACCAAGCCCATGGAACAGAGGAACAGAGGGAGGGAACCACACCCATGGAACAGAGGAACAGAGGGAGGGAACCAAGCCCATGGAACAGAGGAACAGAGGGAACAGAGGGAGGGAACCAAGCCCATGGAACAGAGGAACAACCGGTGGAACCAAGCCCGAGGAACAGAGGGAGGGAACCACGCCCATGGAACAGAGGAACAGAGGGAGGGAACCAAGCCCATGGAACAGAGGAACAGAGGGAGGGAACAAAGTCCATGGAACAGAGGCACAGAGGGAGGGAACCAAGCCCACTGAACAGAGGAACAGAGGGAGGGAACCAAGCCCACGGAACAGAGGAACAGAGGGAGGGAACCAAGTCTGTGGAACAGAGGAACAACCGGTGGGAACCAAGCCCATGGAACAGAGGAGCAGAGGGAGGGAACCAAGCCCATGGAACAGAGGAACAGAGGAAGGGAACCACACCCATGGAACAGAGGAACAGAGGGAGGGAAACAAGCCCACGGAACAGAGGAACAGAGGGAGGGAACCAAGCCCATGGAACAGAGGAACAGAAGGAGGGAACCAAGCCCACGGAACAGAGGAACAGAGGGAGGGAAACAAGCCCATGGAACAGAGGAACAGAGGGAGGGAACCAAGCGAATGGAACAGAGGAACAGAGGGAGGGAACCACGCCCATGGAACAGAGGAACCGAGGGAGGGAACCAAGCCCATGGAACAGAGGATCAACCGGGTTGAACTAAGCCCATGAAACAGAGGAACAGAGGGAGGGAACCAAGCCCACGGAACAGAGGAACAGAGGGAGGGAACCAAGCCCACGGAAAAGAGGAACAGAGGGAGGGAACCAAGCCCATGGAACAGAGGAACAGAGGGAGGGAACCACGCCCATGGAACAGAGGAACAGAGGGAGGGAACCAAGCCCACGGAACAGAGGGAGGGAACCAAGCCCACGGAACAGAGGAACAGAGGGAGGGAACCAAGTCTATGGAACAGAGGAACAACCGGTGGGAACCAAGCCCATGGAACAGAGGAACAGAGGGAGGGAACCAAGCCCATGGAACAGAGGAACAGAGGAAGGGAACCACGCCCATGGAACAGAGGAACAGAGGGAGGGAACCAAGCCCATGGAACAGAGGAACAACCGGTTGGAACGAAGCCCATGGAACAGAGTAACAGAGGGAGGGAACCACGCCCATGGAACAGAGGAACCGAGGGAGGGAACCAAGCCCATGAAACAGAGGAACAGAGGGAGGGAACCAAGCCCATGGAACAGAGGAACAACCGGTTGGAACTAATCCCATGGAACAGAGGAATAGAGGGAGGGAACCACGCCCATAAAACAGAGGAACCGAGGGAGGGAACCAAGCCCACGGAACAGAGGAACAGAGGGAGGGAACCAAGCCCATGGAACAGAGGAACAACTGGTGGGAACCAAGCCCATGGAACAGAGGAACAGAGGGAGGGAACCACGCCCATGGAACAGAGGAATAGAGGGAGGGAACCAAGCCCATGGAACAGAGGAACAGAGGGCGGGAACCAAGCCCATGGAACAGAGGAACAACCGGTTGGAACCAAGCCCATGGAACAGAGGAACAGACGGAGGGAACCACGCCCATGGAACAGAGGAACAGAGGGAGGGAACCAAGCCCATGGAACAGAAGAACAGAGGGAGGGAACAAAGTCCATGGAACAGAGGAACAACCGGTGGGAACCAAGCCCATGGAACAGAGGAACAGAGGGAGGGAACCACGCCCATGGAACAGAGGAACAGAGGGAGGGAACCAAGCCCATGGAACAGAGGAACAGAGGGAGGGAACCACGCCCATAGAGCAGAGGAACAGAGGGAGGGAACCAAGCCCACGGAACAGAGGATCAGAGGGAGGGTACCAAGTCCATGGAACAGAGGAACAGAGGGAGGGAAACAAGCCCACGGAACAGAGGAACAGAGGAAGGGAACCAAGCCCATGGAACAGAGGAACAGAGGGAGGGAACCAAGCCCATGGAACAGAGGAACAGAGGGCGGGAACCAAGCCCATGGAACAGAGGAACAACCGGTTGGAACCACGCCCATGGAACAGAGGAACAGAGGGAGGGAACCAAGCCCACGGAACAGAGGAACAGAGGGAGGGAACCAAGTCCATGGAACAGAGGAACAGAGGAAGGGAACCAAGCCCACAGAACAGAGGAAGGGAACCAAGCCCACGGAACAGAGGAACAGAGGGAGGGAACCAAGCCCATGGAACAGAGGAACAACCGGTGGGAACCAAGCCCATGGAACAGAGGAACAGAGGGAGGGAACCACACCCATGGAACAGAGGAACAGAGGGAGGGAACCAAGCCCATGGAACAGAGGAACAGAGGGAACAGAGGGAGGGAACCAAGCCCATGGAACAGAGGAACAACCGGTGGAACCAAGCCCGAGGAACAGAGGGAGGGAACCACGCCCATGGAACAGAGGAACAGAGGGAGGGAACCAAGCCCATGGAACAGAGGAACAGAGGGAGGGAACAAAGTCCATGGAACAGAGGCACAGAGGGAGGGAACCAAGCCCACTGAACAGAGGAACAGAGGGAGGGAACCAAGCCCACGGAACAGAGGAACAGAGGGAGGGAACCAAGTCTGTGGAACAGAGGAACAACCGGTGGGAACCAAGCCCATGGAACAGAGGAGCAGAGGGAGGGAACCAAGCCCATGGAACAGAGGAACAGAGGAAGGGAACCACACCCATGGAACAGAGGAACAGAGGGAGGGAAACAAGCCCACGGAACAGAGGAACAGAGGGAGGGAACCAAGCCCATGGAACAGAGGAACAGAAGGAGGGAACCAAGCCCACGGAACAGAGGAACAGAGGGAGGGAAACAAGCCCATGGAACAGAGGAACAGAGGGAGGGAACCAAGCCCATGGAACAGAGGAACAGAGGGAGGGAACCAAGCCCATGGAACAGAGGAACAGAGGGAGGGAACCAAGCCCATGGAACAGAGGAACAGAGGGAGGGAACCAAGCCCATGGAACAGAGGAACAGAGGGAGGGGACCAAGCCCATGGAACAGAGGAACAGAGGGAGGGAACCAAGCCCATGGAACAGAGGAACAGAGGGAGGGAACCAAGCCCATGGAACAGAGGAACAACCGGTGGGAACCAAGCCCATGGAACAGAGGAACAGAGGGAGGGAACCACACCCATGGAACAGAGGAACAGAGGGAGGGAACCAAGCCCATGGAACAGAGGAACAGAGGGAACAGAGGGAGGGAACCAAGCCCATGGAACAGAGGAACAACCGGTGGAACCAAGCCCGAGGAACAGAGGGAGGGAACCACGCCCATGGAACAGAGGAACAGAGGGAGGGAACCAAGCCCATGGAACAGAGGAACAGAGGGAGGGAACAAAGTCCATGGAACAGAGGCACAGAGGGAGGGAACCAAGCCCACTGAACAGAGGAACAGAGGGAGGGAACCAAGCCCACGGAACAGAGGAACAGAGGGAGGGAACCAAGTCTGTGGAACAGAGGAACAACCGGTGGGAACCAAGCCCATGGAACAGAGGAGCAGAGGGAGGGAACCAAGCCCATGGAACAGAGGAACAGAGGAAGGGAACCACACCCATGGAACAGAGGAACAGAGGGAGGGAAACAAGCCCACGGAACAGAGGAACAGAGGGAGGGAACCAAGCCCATGGAACAGAGGAACAGAAGGAGGGAACCAAGCCCACGGAACAGAGGAACAGAGGGAGGGAAACAAGCCCATGGAACAGAGGAACAGAGGGAGGGAACCAAGCCCATGGAACAGAGGAACAGAGGGAGGGAACCAAGCCCATGGAACAGAGGAACAGAGGGAGGGAACCAAGCCCATGGAACAGAGGAACAGAGGGAGGGAACCAAGCCCATGGAACAGAGGAACAGAGGGAGGGGACCAAGCCCATGGAACAGAGGAACAGAGGGAGGGAACCAAGCCCATGGAACAGAGGAACAGAGGGAGGGAACCAAGCCCATGGAACAGAGGAACAGAGGGAGGGAACCAAGCCCATGGAACAGAGGAACAGAGAGAGGGAACCAAGCCCATGGAACAGAGGAACAGAGGGAGGGGACCAAGCCCATGGAACAGAGGAACAGAGGGAGGGGACCAAGCCCATGGAACAGAGGAACAGAGGGAGGGAACCAAGCCCACGGAACAGAGGAACAGAGGGAGGGGACCAAGCCCATGGAACAGAGGAACAGAGGGAGGGGACCAAGCCCATGCAAAGCTCTGTCTCATTTATTCACCGTCATGCCCAACCGCAGCCGATCTGACGAAGAAGATATTGTTTTATAATGCCGGGGTTAACCCCATGGCATGCAATTCATTTGATACCGGAGATAATCTGAATGCTCCATCTTATTCCAGAGTGTCAGCTGTTACGGGCGGTACCGTGGTAGCGTCTGTCTGTCGTTAACGGAGGCGGTAAGTTAACGCACAATGTGCAACAATAAATAACCTCCCCCACTATGCTGGAGATGGATTATACTACTTTACACCAGGGACAAAATCACCTATATTAGTGAAAAGGCCCCTGTTGTTTACCCGGCCAGAGAACAAAATAATAAAAAAAGAAAAGAGCTCATTCTGGAAGGATTTCAGAGGGAGATGTGTTGTGTACTGTGGACAGGGGAACTGTGTTGTGTACTGTGGACAGGGGAACTGTGTTGGGTACTGTGGACAGGGGAACTGTGTTGTGTACTGTGGACAGGGCAGATGTGTTGTGTACTGTGGACAGGGGAGATGTGTTGTGTACTGTGGACAGGGGAACTGTGTTGTGTACTGTGGACAGGGGAACTGTGTTGGGTACTGTGGACAGGGGAACTGTGTTGTGTACTGTGGACAGGGGAACTGTGTTGTGTACTGTGGACAGGGGAACTGTGTTGTGTACTGTGGACAGGGGAACTGTGTTGTGTACTGTGGACAGGGGAGATGTGTTGTGTACTGTGGACAGGGGAGCTGTGTTGTGTACTGTGGACAGGGGAGATGTGTTGTGTACTGTGGACAGGGGAACTGTGTTGTGTACTGTGGACAGGGGAACTGTGTTGTGTACTGTGGACAGGGGAACTGTGTTGTGTACTGTGGACAGGGGAGATGTGTTGTGTACTGTGGACAGGGGAACTGTGTTGTGTACTGTGGACAGGGGAACTGTGTTGTGTACTGTGGACAGGGGAACTGTGTTGTGTACTGTGGACAGGGGAACTGTGTTGTGTACTGTGGACAGGGGAGATGTGTTGTGTACTGTGGACAGGGGAGATGTGTTGTGTACTGTGGACAGGGGAACTGTGTTGTGTACTGTGGACAGGGGAACTGTGTTGGGTACTGTGGACAGGGCAGATGTGTTGTGTACTGTGGACAGGGGAGATGTGTTGTGTACTGTGGACAGGGGAACTGTGTTGTGTACTGTGGACAGGGGAACTGTGTTGTGTACTGTGGACAGGGGAACTGTGTTGTGTACTGTGGACAGGGGAACTGTGTTGTGTACTGTGGACAGGGGAGATGTGTTGTGTACTGTGGACAGGGGAGATGTGTTGTGTACTGTGGACAGGGGAACTGTGTTGTGTACTGTGGACAGGGGAACTGTGTTGGGTACTGTGGACAGGGCAGATGTGTTGTGTACTGTGGACAGGGGAGATGTGTTGTGTACTGTGGACAGGGGAACTGTGTTGTGTACTGTGGACAGGGGAGATGTGTTGTGTACTGTGGACAGGGGAACTGTGTTGTGTACTGTGGACAGGGGAACTGTGTTGTGTACTGTGGACAGGGGAACTGTGTTGTGTACTGTGGACAGGGGAACTGTGTTGTGTACTGTGGACAGGGGAACTGTGTTGTGTACTGTGGACAGGGGAACTGTGTTGTGTACTGTGGACAGGGGAACTGTGTTGTGTACTGTGGACAGGGGAGATGTGTTGTGTACTGTGGACAGGGGAACTGTGTTGTGTACTGTGGACAGGGGAACTGTGTTGTGTACTGTGGACAGGGGAGATGTGTTGTGTACTGTGGACAGGGGAACTGTGTTGTGTACTGTGGACAGGGGAACTGTGTTGTGTACTGTGGACAGGGGAACTGTGTTGTGTACTGTGGACAGGGGAACTGTGTTGTGTACTGTGGACAGGGGAGCTGTGTTGTGTACTGTGGACAGGGGAACTGTGTTGTGTACTGTGGACAGGGGAACTGTGTTGTGTACTGTGGACAGGGGAACTGTGTTGTGTACTGTGGACAGGGGAACTGTGTTGTGTACTGTGGACAGGGGAGCTGTGTTGTGTACTGTGGACAGGGGAACTGTGTTGTGTACTGTGGACAGGGGAACTGTGTTGTGTACTGTGGACAGGGGAACTGTGTTGTGTACTGTGGACAGGGGAACTGTGTTGTGTACTGTGGACAGGGCAGATGTGTTGTGTACTGTGGACAGGGGAACTGTGTTGTGTACTGTGGACAGGGGAACTGTGTTGTGTACTGTGGACAGGGCAGATGTGTTGTGTACTGTGGACAGGGGAACTGTGTTGTGTACTGTGGACAGGGGAACTGTGTTGTGTACTGTGGACAGGGGAACTGTGTTGGGTACTGTGGACAGGGCAGATGTGTTGTGTACTGTGGACAGGGCAGATGTGTTGTGTACTGTGGACAGGGGAACTGTGTTGTGTACTGTGGACAGGGGAGATGTGTTGTGTACTGTGGACAGGGGAACTGTGTTGTGTACTGTGGACAGGGGAACTGTGTTGTGTACTGTGGACAGGGGAACTGTGTTGTGTACTGTGGACAGGGGAACTGTGTTGGGTACTGTGGACAGGGGAACTGTGTTGGGTACTGTGGACAGGGCAGATGTGTTGTGTACTGTGGACAGGGGAGATGTGTTGTGTACTGTGGACAGGGGAACTGTGTTGGGTACTGTGGACAGGGCAGATGTGTTGTGTACTGTGGACAGGGGAACTGTGTTGTGTACTGTGGACAGGGGAACTGTGTTGTGTACTGTGGACAGGGGAACTGTGTTGTGTACTGTGGACAGGGGAACTGTGTTGGGTACTGTGGACAGGGGAACTGTGTTGGGTACTGTGGACAGGGCAGATGTGTTGTGTACTGTGGAAAGGGGAGATGTGTTGTGTACTGTGGACAGGGGAACTGTGTTGGGTACTGTGGACAGGGCAGATGTGTTGTGTACTGTGGACAGGGGAGATGTGTTGTGTACTGTGGACAGGGGAACTGTGTTGTGTACTGTGGACAGGGGAGATGTGTTGTGTACTGTGGACAGGGGAACTGTGTTGTGTACTGTGGACAGGGGAACTGTGTTGTGTACTGTGGACAGGGGAACTGTGTTGTGTACTGTGGACAGGGGAACTGTGTTGTGTACTGTGGACAGGGGAGATGTGTTGTGTACTGTGGACAGGGGAGATGTGTTGTGTACTGTGGACAGGGGAACTGTGTTGTGTACTGTGGACAGGGGAACTGTGTTGGGTACTGTGGACAGGGCAGATGTGTTGTGTACTGTGGACAGGGGAGATGTGTTGTGTACTGTGGACAGGGGAACTGTGTTGTGTACTGTGGACAGGGGAACTGTGTTGTGTACTGTGGACAGGGGAACTGTGTTGTGTACTGTGGACAGGGGAACTGTGTTGTGTACTGTGGACAGGGGAGATGTGTTGTGTACTGTGGACAGGGGAGATGTGTTGTGTACTGTGGACAGGGGAACTGTGTTGTGTACTGTGGACAGGGGAACTGTGTTGGGTACTGTGGACAGGGCAGATGTGTTGTGTACTGTGGACAGGGGAGATGTGTTGTGTACTGTGGACAGGGGAACTGTGTTGTGTACTGTGGACAGGGGAGATGTGTTGTGTACTGTGGACAGGGGAACTGTGTTGTGTACTGTGGACAGGGGAACTGTGTTGTGTACTGTGGACAGGGGAACTGTGTTGTGTACTGTGGACAGGGGAACTGTGTTGTGTACTGTGGACAGGGGAACTGTGTTGTGTACTGTGGACAGGGGAACTGTGTTGTGTACTGTGGACAGGGGAACTGTGTTGTGTACTGTGGACAGGGGAGATGTGTTGTGTACTGTGGACAGGGGAACTGTGTTGTGTACTGTGGACAGGGGAACTGTGTTGTGTACTGTGGACAGGGGAGATGTGTTGTGTACTGTGGACAGGGGAACTGTGTTGTGTACTGTGGACAGGGGAACTGTGTTGTGTACTGTGGACAGGGGAACTGTGTTGTGTACTGTGGACAGGGGAACTGTGTTGTGTACTGTGGACAGGGGAGCTGTGTTGTGTACTGTGGACAGGGGAACTGTGTTGTGTACTGTGGACAGGGGAACTGTGTTGTGTACTGTGGACAGGGGAACTGTGTTGTGTACTGTGGACAGGGAAACTGTGTTGTGTACTGTGGACAGGGGAGCTGTGTTGTGTACTGTGGACAGGGGAACTGTGTTGTGTACTGTGGACAGGGGAACTGTGTTGTGTACTGTGGACAGGGGAACTGTGTTGTGTACTGTGGACAGGGGAACTGTGTTGTGTACTGTGGACAGGGGAACTGTGTTGTGTACTGTGGACAGGGGAACTGTGTTGTGTACTGTGGACAGGGCAGATGTGTTGTGTACTGTGGACAGGGGAACTGTGTTGTGTACTGTGGACAGGGGAACTGTGTTGTGTACTGTGGACAGGGGAACTGTGTTGGGTACTGTGGACAGGGCAGATGTGTTGTGTACTGTGGACAGGGCAGATGTGTTGTGTACTGTGGACAGGGGAACTGTGTTGTGTACTGTGGACAGGGGAGATGTGTTGTGTACTGTGGACAGGGGAACTGTGTTGTGTACTGTGGACAGGGGAACTGTGTTGTGTACTGTGGACAGGGGAACTGTGTTGTGTACTGTGGACAGGGGAACTGTGTTGGGTACTGTGGACAGGGGAACTGTGTTGGGTACTGTGGACAGGGCAGATGTGTTGTGTACTGTGGACAGGGGAGATGTGTTGTGTACTGTGGACAGGGGAACTGTGTTGGGTACTGTGGACAGGGCAGATGTGTTGTGTACTGTGGACAGGGGAACTGTGTTGTGTACTGTGGACAGGGGAACTGTGTTGTGTACTGTGGACAGGGGAACTGTGTTGTGTACTGTGGACAGGGGAACTGTGTTGGGTACTGTGGACAGGGGAACTGTGTTGGGTACTGTGGACAGGGCAGATGTGTTGTGTACTGTGGACAGGGGAGATGTGTTGTGTACTGTGGACAGGGGAACTGTGTTGGGTACTGTGGACAGGGCAGATGTGTTGTGTACTGTGGACAGGGGAGATGTGTTGTGTACTGTGGACAGGGGAACTGTGTTGTGTACTGTGGACAGGGGAGATGTGTTGTGTACTGTGGACAGGGGAACTGTGTTGTGTACTGTGGACAGGGGAACTGTGTTGTGTACTGTGGACAGGGGAACTGTGTTGTGTACTGTGGACAGGGGAACTGTGTTGTGTACTGTGGACAGGGGAACTGTGTTGTGTACTGTGGACAGGGGAACTGTGTTGTGTACTGTGGACAGGGGAACTGTGTTGTGTACTGTGGACAGGGGAACTGTGTTGTGTACTGTGGACAGGGGAGATGTGTTGTGTACTGTGGACAGGGGAACTGTGTTGTGTACTGTGGACAGGGGAACTGTGTTGTGTACTGTGGACAGGGGAACTGTGTTGTGTACTGTGGACAGGGGAACTGTGTTGTGTACTGTGGACAGGGGAACTGTGTTGTGTACTGTGGACAGGGGAGCTGTGTTGTGTACTGTGGACAGGGCAGATGTGTTGTGTACTGTGGACAGGGCAGATGTGTTGTGTACTGTGGACAGGGGAGCTGTGTTGTGTACTGTGGACAGGGGAACTGTGTTGTGTACTGTGGACAGGGGAACTGTGTTGGGTACTGTGGACAGGGGAACTGTGTTGTGTACTGTGGACAGGGGAGCTGTGTTGTGTACTGTGGACAGGGCAGATGTGTTGTGTACTGTGGACAGGGGAGATGTGTTGTGTACTGTGGACAGGGGAGCTGTGTTGTGTACTGTGGACAGGGGAACTGTGTTGTGTACTGTGGACAGGGGAACTGTGTTGGGTACTGTGGACAGGGGAACTGTGTTGTGTACTGTGGACAGGGGAGATGTGTTGTGTACTGTGGACAGGGGAACTGTGTTGTGTACTGTGGACAGGGGAGCTGTGTTGTGTACTGTGGACAGGGGAGATGTGTTGTGTACTGTGGACAGGGGAACTGTGTTGTGTACTGTGGACAGGGGAACTGTGTTGTGTACTGTGGACAGGGGAGCTGTGTTGTGTACTGTGGACAGGGGAACTGTGTTGTGTACTGTGGACAGGGGAACTGTGTTGTGTACTGTGGACAGGGGAACTGTGTTGGGTACTGTGGACAGGGGAACTGTGTTGTGTACTGTGGACAGGGGAGCTGTGTTGTGTACTGTGGACAGGGCAGATGTGTTGTGTACTGTGGACAGGGGAGATGTGTTGTGTACTGTGGACAGGGGAGCTGTGTTGTGTACTGTGGACAGGGGAACTGTGTTGTGTACTGTGGACAGGGGAACTGTGTTGGGTACTGTGGACAGGGGAACTGTGTTGTGTACTGTGGACAGGGGAGATGTGTTGTGTACTGTGGACAGGGGAACTGTGTTGTGTACTGTGGACAGGGGAGCTGTGTTGTGTACTGTGGACAGGGGAGATGTGTTGTGTACTGTGGACAGGGGAACTGTGTTGTGTACTGTGGACAGGGGAACTGTGTTGTGTACTGTGGACAGGGGAGCTGTGTTGTGTACTGTGGACAGGGGAACTGTGTTGTGTACTGTGGACAGGGGAACTGTGTTGTGTACTGTGGACAGGGGAACTGTGTTGTGTACTGTGGACAGGGGAACTGTGTTGTGTACTGTGGACAGGGGAGATGTGTTGTGTACTGTGGACAGGGGAGCTGTGTTGTGTACTGTGGACAGGGGAACTGTGTTGTGTACTGTGGACAGGGGAGATGTGTTGTGTACTGTGGACAGGGGAGCTGTGTTGTGTACTGTGGACAGGGGAACTGTGTTGTGTACTGTGGACAGGGGAACTGTGTTGTGTACTGTGGACAGGGGAGATGTGTTGTGTACTGTGGACAGGGGAACTGTGTTGTGTACTGTGGACAGGGGAACTGTGTTGTGTACTGTGGACAGGGGAACTGTGTTGTGTACTGTGGACAGGGGAGCTGTGTTGTGTACTGTGGACAGGGCAGATGTGTTGTGTACTGTGGACAGGGCAGATGTGTTGTGTACTGTGGACAGGGGAGATGTGTTGTGTACTGTGGACAGGGGAACTGTGTTGGGTACTGTGGACAGGGGAACTGTGTTGTGTACTGTGGACAGGGGAGCTGTGTTGTGTACTGTGGACAGGGGAGCTGTGTTGTGTACTGTGGACAGGGGAGATGTGTTGTGTACTGTGGACAGGGGAGCTGTGTTGTGTACTGTGGACAGGGGAGATGTGTTGTGTACTGTGGACAGGGGAGCTGTGTTGTGTACTGTGGACAGGGGAGATGTGTTGTGTACTGTGGACAGGGGAGCTGTGTTGTGTGCTGTGGACAGGGGAGCTGTGTCATGTGTTGTCTAGAGGGGAGCTGTGTTGTCTGCTGTGGACAGGGGAGCTATGTCATGTGTTGTCTAGAGGGGAGCTGTGTTGTCTGCTGTGGACAGGGGAGCTGTGTTGTCTTGTCATGTAAACCACATGTATTCCCCTGGTCTCAGGCTATATAGGCATTGCTCAATGTATACTTATAGCTGCAGGACAGGTGGAGATTGCAACCACCTGCGCTCAGCTGTAAGAAGAGAGAGACAGCAGGCATGGTGCTGAGAGGAGTGTCTGGCCATGGTGAGATATGAGATGAGAGAGAGAGAGACAGCAGGACGGTGCTGAGAGGAGAGGCTGGCCATGGTGAGAGGTGAGATGAGAGAGAAAGACAGCAGGCACGGTGCTGAGAGGAGAGGCTGGCCATGGTGAGAGGTGAGATGAGAGAGAGAGAGACAGCAGGCACGGTGCTGAGAGGAGAGGCTGGCCATGGTGAGAGGTGAGATGAGAGAGAGAGACAGCAGGCACGGTGCTGAGAGGAGAGGCTGGCCATGGTGAGAGGTGAGATGAGAGAGAGAGACAGCAGGCACGGTGCTGAGAGGAGAGGCTGGCCATGGTGAGAGGTGAGATGAGAGACAGAGACAGCAGGCACGGTGCTGAAGGAGAGGCTGGCCATGGTGAGAGGTGAGATGAGAGACAGAGACAGCAGGCACGGTGCTAAGAGGAGAGGCTGGCCATGGTGAGAGGTGAGATGAGAGAGAGAGACAGCAGGCACAGTGCTGAGAGGAGAGGCTGGCCATGGTGAGAGGTGAGATGAGAGAGAGAGACAGCAGGCACGGTGCTGAGAGGAGAGGCTGGCCATGGTGAGAGGTGAGATGAGAGACAGAGACAGCAGGCACGGTGCTGAGAGGAGAGGCTGGCCATGGTGAGAGGTGAGATGAGACACAGAGACAGCAGGCACGGTGCTAAGAGGAGAGGCTGGCCATGGTGAGAGGGGAGATGAGAGAGAGAGACAGCAGGCACGGTGCTGAGAGGAGAGGCTGGCCATGGTGAGAGGTGAGATGAGAGACAGAGACAGCAGGCACGGTGCTAAGAGGAGAGGCTGGCCATGGTGAGAGGGGAGATGAGAGAGAGAGACAGCAGGCACGGTGCTGAGAGGAGTGGCTGGCCATGATGAGAGGTGAGATGAGAGAGAGAGACAGCAGGCACGGTGCTGAGTGGAGAGGCTGGCCATGTTGAGAGGTGAGATGAGAGAGAGAGACAGCAGGCACGGTGCTGAGAGGAGTGGCTGGCCATGGTGAGAGGTGAGATGAGAGAGAGAGACAGCAGGCACGGTGCTGAGAGGAGTGGCTGGCCATGATGAGAGGTGAGATGAGAGAGAGAGACAGCATGCACGGTGCTGAGAGGAGAGGCTGGCCATGGTGAGAGGTGAGATGAGAGAGAGAGACAGCAGGCACGGTGCTGAGAGGAGTGGCTGGCCATGGTGAGAGGTGAGATGAGAGAGAGAGACAGCAGGCACGGTGCTGAGAGGAGAGGCTGGCCATGGTGAGAGGTGAGATGAGAGAGAGAGACAGCAGGCACGGTGCTGAGAGGAGTGGCTGGCCATGGTGAGAGGTGAGATGAGAGAGAGAGACAGCAGGCACGGTGCTGAGAGGAGTGGCTGGCCATGGTGAGAGGTGAGATGAGAGAGAGAGAGACAGCAGGCACGGTGCTGAGAGGAGAGGCTGACCATGGTGAGAGGTGAGATGAGCGAGACAGCAGGCACGGTGCTGAGAGGAGTGGCTGGCCATGGTGAGAGGTGAGATGAGAGAGAGAGACAGCAGGCACGGTGCTGAGAGGAGTGGCTTGCCATGGTGAGAGGTGAGATGAGAGAGAGAGACAGCAGGCACGGTGCTGAGAGGAGAGGCTGGCCATGGTGAGAGGTGAGATGAGAGAGAGAGACAGCAGGCACGGTGCTGAGAGGAGAGGCTGGCCATGGTGAGATGTGAGATGAGAGAGAGAGACAGCAGGCACGGTGCTGAGAGGAGTGGCTGGCCATGGTGAGATCTGAGATGAGCGAGAGACAGCAGGCACGGTGCTGAGAGGAGAGGCTGGCCATGGTGAGAGGTGAGATGAGAGAGAGAGACAGCAGGCACGGTGCTGAGAGGAGAGGCTGGCCATGGTGAGAGGTGAGATGAGAGACAGAGAGAGAGACAGCAGGCACGGTGCTGAGAGGAGAGGCTGGCCATGGTGAGAGGTGAGATGAGAGAGAGAGACAGCAGGCACGGTGCTGAGAGGAGAGGCTGGCCATGGTGAGAGGTGAGATGAGAGAGAGAGACAGCAGGCACGGTGCTGAGAGGAGAGGCTGGCCATGGTGAGAGGTGAGATGAGAGAGAGAGACAGCAGGCACGGTGCTGAGAGGAGAGGCTGGCCATGGTGAGAGGGGAGATGAGAGAGAGAGACAGCAGGCACGGTGCTGAGAGGAGTGGCTGGCCATGGTGAGAGGGGAGATGAGAGAGAGAGACAGCAGGCACGGTGCTGAGAGGAGAGGCTGGCCATGGTGAGAGGTGAGATGAGAGAGAGAGACAGCAGGCACGGTGCTGAGAGGAGAGGCTGGCCATGGTGAGAGGTGAGATGAGAGAGAGAGACAGCAGGCACGGTGCTGAGAGGAGAGGCTGGCCATGGTGAGAGGTGAGATGAGAGAGAGAGACAGCAGGCACGGTGCTGAGAGGAGTGGCTGGCCATGGTGAGAGGTGAGATGAGAGACAGAGACAGCAGGCACGGTGCTGAGAGGAGAGGCTGGCCATGGTGAGAGGTGAGATGAGAGACAGAGACAGCAGGCACAGTGCTGAGAGGAGTGGCTGGCCATGGTGAGAGGTGAGATGAGAGAGAGAGACAGCAGGCACGGTGCTGAGAGGAGAGGCTGGCCATGGTGAGAGGTGAGATGAGAGAGAGAGAGACAGCAGGCACGGTGCTGAGAGGAGAGGCTGGCCATGGTGAGATGTGAGATGAGAGAGAGAGAGACAGCAGGCACGGTGCTGAGAGGAGAGGCTGGCCATGGTGAGATGTGAGATGAGAGAGAGAGAGACAGCAGGCACGGTGCTGAGAGGAGAGGCTGGCCATGATGAGAGGTGAGATGAGAGAGAGAGACAGCAGGCACGGTGCTGAGAGGAGAGGCTGGCCATGGTGAGAGGTGAGATGAGAGAGAGAGAGACAGCAGGCACGGTGCTGAGAGGAGAGGCTGGCCATGGTGAGAGGGGAGATGAGAGAGAGAGACAGCAGGCACGGTGCTGAGAGGAGAGGCTGGCCATGGTGAGAGGTGAGATGAGAGAGAGAGACAGCAGGCACGGTGCTGAGAGGAGTGGCTGGCCATGGTGAGAGGTGAGATGAGAGAGAGAGACAGCAGGCACGGTGCTGAGAGCAGTGGCTGGCCATGGTGAGAGGGGAGATGAGAGAGAGAGACAGCAGGCACGGTGCTGAGAGGAGAGGCTGGCCATGGTGAGAGGGGAGATGAGAGAGAGAGACAGCAGGCACGGTGCTGAGAGGAGAGGCTGGCCATGGTGAGAGGTGAGATGAGAGAGAGAGACAGCAGGCACGGTGCTGAGAGGAGAGGCTGGCCATGGTGAGAGGTGAGATGAGAGAGAGAGACAGCAGGCACGGTGCTGAGAGGAGAGGCTGGCCATGGTGAGAGGGGAGATGAGAGAGAGAGACAGCAGGCACGGTGCTGAGAGGAGAGGCTGGCCATGGTGAGTGGGGAGATGAGAGAGAGAGACAGCAGGCACGGTGCTGAGAGGAGAGGCTGGCCATGGTGAGAGGGGAGATGAGAGAGAGAGACAGCAGGCACGGTGCTGAGAGGAGAGGCTGGCCATGGTGAGAGGGGAGATGAGAGAGACAGCAGGCACGGTGCTGAGAGGAGAGGCTGGCCATGGTGAGAGGTGAGATGAGAGACAGAGACAGCAGGCACGGTGCTGAGAGGAGAGGCTGGCCATGGTGAGAGGGGAGATGAGAGAGAGAGACAGCAGGCACGGTGCTGAGAGGAGTGGCTGGCCATGGTGAGAGGTGAGATGAGAGACAGAGAGAGAGACAGCAGGCACGGTGCTGAGAGGAGAGGCTGGCCATGGTGAGAGGTGAGATGAGAGAGAGAGACAGCAGGCACGGTGCTGAGAGGAGTGGCTGGCCATGGTGAGAGGTGAGATGAGAGAGAGAGACAGCAGGCACGGTGCTGAGAGGAGTGGCTGGCCATGGTGAGAGGTGAGATGAGAGAGAGAGACAGCAGGCACGGTGCTGAGAGGAGAGGCTGGCCATGGTGAGAGGTGAGATGAGAGAGACAGCAGGCACGGTGCTGAGAGGAGTGGCTGGCCATGGTGAGAGGGGAGATGAGAGAGAGAGACAGCAGGACGGTGCTGAGAGGAGTGGCTGGCCATGGTGAGAGGTGAGATGAGAGACAGAGAGAGAGACAGCAGATACGGTGCTGAGAGGAGAGGCTGGCCATGGTGAGAGGTGAGATGAGAGAGACAGCAGGCACGGTGCTGATAGGAGTGGCTGGCCATGGTGAGAGGGGAGATGAGAGAGAGAGACAGCAGGCACGGTGCTGAGAGGAGAGGCTGGCCATGGTGAGAGGTGAGATGAGAGAGAGAGAGACAGCAGGCACGGTGCTGAGAGGAGAGGCTGGCCATGGTGAGAGGTGAGATGAGAGAGAGAGACAGCAGGCACGGTGCTGAGAGGAGTGGCTGGCCATGGTGAGAGGTGAGATGAGAGAGAAAGACAGCAGGCACGGTGCTGAGAGGAGAGGCTGGCCATGGTGAGAGGTGAGATGAGAGACAGAGACAGCAGGCACGGTGCTGAGAGGAGAGGCTGGCCATGGTGAGAGGTGAGATGAGAGAGAGAGAGACAGCAGGCACGGTGCTGAGAGGAGAGGCTGGCCATGGTGAGAGGTGAGATGAGAGAGAGAGAGACATAATTACATGGCAGAGCACAGGCTCATCCCCCCCTCAGCCTCCCACCGTAGATGTCTAACTCAGAGAGAAAACAATCTATCAGTCAAAGGTCGGGCCAGACACCACCCTGTACTTAAGAGGCTCAAAAGGCTGTAATTGTAAAATGAATACAACAGTAATCTGAATGGTACAACACATCATGGTACAGTAGCTCTAATACTAATGAAAGGTGTCTAGCTAAGGTCAGATACATGTTCGGTAACTCTTTTTCTGTTTGGAGTTGTGACAACAAAAAAAATATGGTCAATAATATCAGTAGCTACATGCAAACAGTTTGAATCCCATGAATATGTTAAAAGCTATGCACTGTAGGCCTGTGTACAAAGGTGTGATATTTCCAGCTATTTTTCACACGTAAATTGGTTGGTTACACTGACTCTCCCACCCTCCTAATGAAGAGAAACTCACTTTCCAAATGTCACTTCATAGACATGAGATGCCACAGAAACCAATAAATAATTCTCAAAATGAATGAAACCCAGAGAAAAGATGCTGCTGCTTTTATAATGAATATCCAAAGCAATATTTTATTGCTATTCAAATCCTCTGGCCCATAGACAGTGTGTCATATTCCCCAGAGTAGGTGTTTTAATATCCTTCTAAATGAATATCTACAGCAGGTTTATATCTATCCTCTATCTCACATTCTATGCTTCCATATCTGTGGTGGGGTTGACTTTGATGGGACACTAGTGAATAATGATTTCAAACCACTGCTACTGTACGATGCTGTTTATATTTTGTATCAACAGGGGTTAGGTAATGATTCATATTTCCAGTTCAATTGCTGTTGAAAATTGCATGGGAGATGGAGAGTTGTATATAACAGTTAGAGTTTGCCTGCCGCCCACATCCTTTCTCCTAACAGAGGGAAGGTCAACAACATATTTGACTTAATGGGATTTTAATTCCCTCTCAACAGTATTTACATTTCTGTAACCTCCCCTAGTCGTGTCTGAAAACACCCCTCTTAACTGTAGCCGAGTGCTGTTTTGTGCCTTTAACAGTCAGGCCCTCAGATTCTTAGCTCGCCCATCGGTTGGCTGTAGTGTTTGAGCAGCCCCATGGGTATGTGAGGAGAACAAAGGACTGCTGAAGCTCAAACCCTCTCTGAGCTCTGTTTTGTCTCGTCCGGCTGGTCGGCTCTGCTCACCTCAGTGGCCTGAGACGGTAGATAGCCCCCCAGGGTGTGTGGGGCGTACGTGTGCTGCCGTTTATCTGAATGCGGTCTGACAACAGGCCCTCGGCTACACAGCACATCAATATTAAAGGCAGGCTGAGAGCCGAGAGCAGACACCTTCAGGAGCCACCTGATGGCCCCCGCCACGTAAACACACGCACAAATGCGTGCACGAACATGCACACACACACACACCTGATGTCCCCCTGCAAGGTCATAGGAGGACACTGTTTTATCAGCTGCTGCTTTGTCTGAATGACACAACCTAAAACACAGTGCTAAGAGGACACATACAACCCCTCCTCTGTTTTGGAAATATGGCCCACTTGGACAACATTCATCATGTCCCTGTATAGTTTACATTACAAGTAAGGGCACAGCACTCCACTCCCCTCCTCCACTAAGCCAATGGGCTTTTGTGCATGAAGAACCCAACATTTCAATGACACTCTATTTCTCTCACTGTGTACTTAAAGACTGCAGCACGCCTTGTTGAAGAGATGTTTCCAGAAGGTCTCATCTATTACATTTCAATCACTGACAGGTACTTGACACAACTGAACTAATCGCCAACAACAGGGGGACTCCGAGTCAGAAACCCTCCTCTGCAGCCTTGGAGCCGAGTCCTACTGCAGTACCTGCCTGCTCCATGCAGCCAGCCCTGGGCTGCAGGCACCACTGGTCTCCCGAGCGGATCATTAGGTGCTCAACTCAGCATTCAGGAAGTGGCCCCTTTCTCCTCTCCCTCAGTGACTACATAACTAGATGTCTCATTAAATCACACAACGGAGCACTAAACAGGGCTCAGTACACCGTTGGGCCAATAAGGTGCTAAGTGAAGGAGTCGGTGGCGCCTTGCGAGATGCACCAAGCGAGACCACATCCAAAAACAAACATGCAGTCCCCACTCTGTCAGTCCATTAGCAGGAGACAACAACGTGCTTGGTGATTGGCCAGGGTAATGGGGAATGACTTCCTGTTTACTCCTGAGAGCTCTAGTGGGGACAAGTAGCTAGTCTCCAAGCACTAATCCAGTGTCTTTTCATGTTGGGGCGGATGGATAGATGTTGTGGTGTGGTGTGATGGTGTACTCCCTCATCAGGAGCTGCAGTTCGCCTGTAATCTTTCCCACTTGTGTGTGAAGGTGGAGAGATTGGAGGCGGAGAGAGGCCGTATTAATTTCCTGCTTTTTGGCAGGGAGCCCCCGGTGGCTCCACTGGGACTCTAGCTCTAAAGCCTGTATTATGCTGGAGCTGCTACTGCTTCTCACACAGCCCAGCTGCTAATGAAATGAGGAGGTCCTCTGAGCTTCTGTTGCCTAACAGTCCTTGTTGTACGAGGAGGAGGCAGCTCTCATCATGGCCATGCAGGGACAGTGTTCGATATCAGCGCATGTACACTCAGTGTACAAACCAGTTAGAGCATGACATAGACTCTTTCTATGTCATAGACTGACCAGGTGATCCCTTATTGATGTCACTTGTTAAATCCACATTTAAATGAGTGTAGATGAAGGGGAAGAGACAGGTTAAATAAGGATTTTTAAAGATTCAGACTATTGAGACATGGATTGTGCATGTGTGCCATTCAGAGGTTGAATGGGCGAGAGTGTGTCAGCAACTGTAACGCTGCTGGGTTTTTTTTATACCCCTTTTTCTCCCCAATTTTGTGGATTCCAATTGGTAGTTACAGTCTTGTCCCAACCCCTGCAACTCCTCTACGGACTAGGGAGGTCGAGAGCCATGTGTCCTCTGAAACCCGATCCTGCCAAGCCGCACTGCTTCTTGACACACTGCTCACTTAACCAGCCGCACCAATGTGTCGGAGGAAACACCGTCCAGCTGGTGACCTAAGTCAGCTTGCAGGCCCCCGGCCTGCCCCAAGGAGTCGCTAGAGCACGATTGGACAAGGAAATCCTGGTCGGCCAAACTCTCCCCTAACCCGGACGACACTAGGTCAATTGTGCGCCGCCTCATGGGTCTCCTGATCACGGCCGGCTGTAACACAGCCTGGGATCAAACCTCGGTCTGTAGTGATGCCTTAGACTACTGTGCCACTCGGGAGGCCGATGCTGGATTTTTCACGCTTAACAGTTTCCCGTGGGTATCAAGAATGGTCCACCACCCAAAGGACATCCAGCCAACTTGACACAACTGTGGGATGCATTGGAGTCAACATGGGCCCTGTGGAATTCTTTCGACACCTTGTAGAGTCCATGCCTTGACAAATTGAAGCTGTTCCCAGGGCAAAAAGGGCTGCAACTCAATATTAAGAAGGTGTTCCTAAGGTTTTATACACTCAGTGTATATGGAACAAAGAGAACTGGGTGAGATAAAGTTTCACCCTCAAAAGCTTAGGGGGAGTTCTGAGTTTGACACGTTCCCTGACTGTCTGCAGCATTCCTCCCTTAACAAGCTATACACTTCACCATAGGGCAGGTAGAGGAGAGAGCTGCAGAAGACCATGTACATCCAATATGTGATCATATGCAGCATGTACCACATGGAAGTGTAGCAGAGTGTGAGCAGGGTCAGAGGGGAATCTCACCGACCCTGAATATTGGTCATTACCTATAGGGTCCATACACAGTCACTTATAATAACCATGTCCTGTCCCTCATCCTATCCTAAACCTTCCTGAAGATACCTGTCCTCCCCATGAGCATCACTGTGGCAGTTCTATTAGTTATCACATCAAACCCAGCACAGGGAAATCCACTGTGAGGTTTCAATAAACCTCCATTAGTTTCAATCACAACCTCTCTCTATGGGAGGAATGGGAGTGATACAGAGTGAGGAGAACGCTGTGCACTGAAACATGTCATCTGTCATGCCTGGACGCGTGCCACCTCCCCTCACTCACTCTTACATGAGGTGACGGCTGAGCCAGAGCTGTCACCACTATACTTCAACATAGCGACATACCATGCTATGGCCATGCGCCTTGTCAATGGGATAATTATTGGCTATCAACACAATAAACAAAAATCCACATGGGCAAATCACAAACACAAACTGCCGCTAACTGTGATCTGTCCTAACACCCTGATTCCACTTCCCTCCCAGACTGTGTGCACTCCTGTGGGATATCACACTCTTTCCCTTCCCCCAGGTAGAGTCCACCTAGCTTGGGTTAAGAAAGCAGAGCAGCTCCTAGTCCTAGTGTCCACCCAGTCCAGCTGCTCTGTCTGTCTGTCCAGCCTGAGGACTGGCTGCCCCCTCATGGGCTGTGTTTATACAGGAATCCCAATTCTTATATTTTTTCCACTAATCAGTATTTTGACCAATCATAAAATATTTTAACATCAAATCTTTTTCAGAGCTGATCTGATTTGTCAAGAGATATAATATAAGAATTGGGCTGCCTGTGTAAATGCAGTCATGGTGCCTCGCCTTCTGTTCACAAGTACTCTGTGTTTGCTCTTCACTACAGCACTCTGTGCCACCAAATGTTCCCTCTCTCTCTCCTCCCTCTCTTCCTTCCTTTACTGTGTTGGACTGAGGCCAAGTCTTCCAGAACTTAACTAATGTGCAGCACTTCCTCCCTCTCTTTCTCCCCCCTCTCTCTACTTCCATCTCTCCGAGGTAAGAGCAGTCTCCTAACCTGGAGACAGAGGGGTCTGTGTGCAGTCTGTTCATCTCAGGCGTGCTCCCGCACCAACCCTGTTGTTTTATTCACCAGCATCTGCATTATTCATGACAATTTAGTCGTGTGCGAGTCAATGGAAGAAAATGACAAGCAATATTATAAGCAAGGTTGAGCTCCATCCTCAAAGAAAACATGATGAACAAAACACAGTGAAGGAATTCATCTGCTTAAATAAACATCTGTATGATTCATTGGTACAGCGCTGTGTTGAGCAGATCGATAAACAGGTTGAAGGCAGAACTGTCCTTTGTCTCCACACAGCTGCTACTGCTCAGAGGAAGACTGACTGAAAATTGGGAGCAGCACCACAGTCTGTCTGTCGGTCTTTCAGAGGAGAAGCAGTATGGTCTGTCTGTCTTTAAGAGGAGAGAAACTACTGTCTGTCTGTCTTTAAGAGGAGAGAAACTACTGTCTGTCTGTCTTTAAGAGGAGAGAAACTACTGTCTGTCTGTCTGTAAGAGGAGAGACTACTGTCTGTCTGTCTGTAAGAGGAGCGACGTCTGTCTGTCTGTAAGAGGAGAGAAACTACTGTCTGTCTGTCTGTAAGAGGAGAAACTACTGTCTGTCTGTCTTTAAGAGGAGAGACTACTGTCTGCCTGTCTTTAAGAGGAGAGACTACTGTCTGTCTGTCTGTCTGTAAGAGGAGAGAAACTACTGTCTGTCTGTCTGTAAGAGGAGAGACTACTGTCTGTCTGTCTGTAAGAGGAGCGACGTCTGTCTGTCTGTAAGAGGAGAGAAACTACTGTCTGTCTGTCTGTAAGAGGAGAAACTACTGTCTGTCTGTCTTTAAGAGGAGAGACTACTGTCTGTCTGTCTTTAAGAGGAGAGACTACTGTCTGTCTGTCTGTCTGTCTGTCTTTAAGAGGAGAGAAACTACTGCCTGTCTGTCTGTAAGAGGAGAGACTACTGTCTGTCTGTCTTTAAGAGGAGAGACTACTGTCTGTCTGTCTTTAAGAGGAGAGAAACTACTGTCTGTCTATCTGTCTTTAAGAGGAGAGACTACTGTCTATCTGTCTTTAAGAGGAGAGACTACTGTCTATCTGTCTTTAAGAGGAGAGACTACTGTCTATCTGTCTTTAAGAGGAGAGACTATTGTCTGTATGTCTGTAAGAGGAGAGACTGTCTATGTCTGTAAGAGGAGAGACTACTGTCTATGTCTGTAAGAGAATAGGCACTTCTATCTGTCTTTAAGAGGAGAGGCAGTGTTGTCTGTGTCTGTAAGAGGAGAGACTACTGTCTGTCTGTAAGAGGAGAGGCACTACTGTTTTGTCTGTCTTGAAGAGGAGAGGCAGTAGTATCTGTCTGTTTTTAAGAGAGACACTACTGCCTGTCTGTTTGTCTGTAAGAGGAGAGAAACTACTGTCTGTCTCTGTAAGAGGAGAGACTACTGTCTGTCTTTAAGAGGAGAGACTACTGTCTGTCTGTCTGTCTGTCTGTCTTTAAGAGGAGAGAAACTACTGCCTGTCTGTCTGTAAGAGGAGAGACTACTGTCTGTCTGTCTCTAAGAAGAGAGACTACTGCCTGTCTGCCTTTAAGAAGAGAGGCAGTACTGTCTGTCTGTCTTTAAGAAGAGAGGCAGTACTGTCTGTCTGTCTTTAAGAAGAGAGGCAGTACAGTCTGTCTGTCTTTAAGAAGAGAGGCAGTACTGTCTGTCTGCCTTTAAGAAGAGAGGCAGTACTGTCTGTCTGTCTGTCTGCCTTTAAGAAGAGAGGCAGTACTGTCTGTCTGTCTTTAAGAAGATAGGCAGTACAGTCTGTCTGTCTTTAAGAAGAGAGGCAGTACAGTCTGTCTGCCTTTAAGAAGAGAGGCAGTACTGTCTGTCTGCCTTTAAGAAGAGAGGCAGTACAGTCTGTTTGTCTGTCTGTCTGTAAGACAAGATGTCTGATGTCTTCTCAAAGACAATGTTTCTACTCAACACATTGATGAGAAGGGAGGTGTCAGTTAAAATATGAAAAATAAGACTCCTAATGTTGTCTAAATGTGTCCCTGTTCATTAAGATTGGTTCTTTATAACCCCCTGACTAATTAATATGGCGCAAGGTGCTCTTTTTGTATTCTGCATAAAAAGTATTTATTTTTAATCCTGGCGACGACAGATATGTTATGCATGTTAAGGGATCATACAGTACATGTATAATTTAACAGTGTTCTCTTTATTATTGCAGGTGAAAAATGAATTCTTTATCGCATGCCTCCCGGCTTTGAACTGACACAGCTCCTCCCCAAACAGTTGAAAGGTAGCTACTGCATGATCCCATCTCTTTAAAACCATGTCTCAGTGGAACCCTGGATAAAAGTCATCCCTCTCCATCTGTCACTCATACCCAACCACAGGGTTGGGAGAGTATTCCTTGGTGGCAATGAATAATATGATGAGCATGTCATCAGCTGCACATCCCATCCATCCCATCCCTCCCATCCCTCTCCCTTCCTCCCTCCCATCCCTCTCCCTTCCTCCCTCCATCCCTCCCATCCCTCTCCCTTCCTCCCTCCATCCCTCTCCCTTCCTCCATCCCTCCCTCTACCTTCCTCCATCCCTCCCTCCCTCCCATCCCTCTCCCTCCATCCCTCTCTCTCCATCCCTCTCTCTCCATCCCTCTCCCTTCCTCCCTTCATCCCTCCCATCCCTCTCCCTTCCTCCCTCCCATCCCTCTCCCTCCTTCCCTCTCTCTCCATCCCTCCCATCCCTCTCCCTTCCTCCCTCCATCCCTCCCATCCCTCTCCCTTCCTCCCTCCATCCCTCCCATCCCTCTCCCTTCCTCCCTCCATCCCTCTCACCCTGCCCACCATCCAATTTATTGGACGTCTAATTGATTTATTCATTCTTCCGCACCATGTGAGCGTACCATTAAAATGTGGTCTTTCGTAGCGTTATCTCCGTGTGATAACCTATTCACTCTATCTGCGTTAGGTGAGATCACAGCTGTGACTCATCATCTGGAGGAATCTCATTACAATCTCTTGGATGGAAGGTGTCTTTTCTCTGACCCCTTTTCTTCCACCCAGTACTCTGGTGCAAAGATTTACAACCCCAGTCCCCTGCAGTAAAGAAAGGGTGGGCTGGGTTGCTCAGCTCCTGGTTGGCTCAGGTTCTAATCTCTATCTGGAACGAACTGTGAGTCTGAAAGAGACTGTGGGTCAAGGGAAGAGAACTGCAGGTTATGGAATGAACACATGCATGTGAGCACACAAACGTGCTCACGCACGCACACACACACGTACATACTCACACTCGCGCACACACATACTCACACACACACGCACATACACATACACACTGCTATAAATAGCTAGCTCTACCAACCTCCCAGCTTTGTGGATCAGTGGCTGCTTGCTATTGATCTTTAGAAATTACAGTGAATAAAAACACCTTTGCCCTGACAGCAACTTGGTTGTTTCTGTGCTCGCCCAGCGATGAGGTTGACCTTAAACTAATTCTGTGTGAATGAATGCAGTGGTGTGGAATAGGGCAACACCGCTCGGCGCCATCCTTCCTGATTTATAACAGCTATCCTCCCTACAGATTGATTTATTCTACAGTTAGAGACACACTATAGCAATCTCCTCTAAGAGTCTCTGGATGGCTTCATGAGACTAGGTCTGCATCTTAAATGGCACCCTATTCCCGTTATAATGCACTACTTTTGACCAGGGCCCATAGGGCTACATAGGGCTCTGGTGACAAGTAGTGCACTATAGGGAACAGTGTGCAGTTTGGGACCCAGTTTCGGAGCTCCCAAGGGCATTCTGATACCAGGGGCTTAAGGGCAGGCATGAGAAAACATGTCCAATCAAGGTGTGAGTGTGTAAGGCACCAACATCAACACTACCTGACCTCTGTGGAAGCGTGGTGAATCATATTTCTCCTCTTAGTTGTAAAGTGCTGAGGTAGTGAAAAGCAGGGAGTGTACAGTAGGGTACAATGGGCCTTTGTGTCACCGGGTATTCTGGGTAATAGGATTGGTTGAGGAGCTGAATGTATCATGGTAATCTGGTGAACATTGAAAGAGAAATGTGATTGGTACAATCTTCTTAGGGTCTTTTTCCCCCGGTTCAGTAGAAATGTCCTATTTTTATACTACAGGTCTAGGATGAGAGGTCTAGGATGAAAGGTCTAGGATGAAAGGTCTAGGATAAGAAGTCTAGGATGAGTTTTTATTCATCATGTTTCTTATATTAATTTCCTCTTGTCACACAGTGAACTGTGTTCCTGTGGATAATGACATATCCAAAAGCCTTTCATTTTCAGCTGTCTGATTACATGATGTAGTAGAACCAAGATCAACATATCGTCCTTTGCAATCCTCTTGTCTGCAGGGCTTCTCTGATGTTTACACTTCTGATGCCACTGGCCCATGCTGTAAATGTTCCATGGTTTGTCAATGTCATACTATTTCTAGCAACTACTGTATGTAGCAATAGCTATTGCATTACTGTACCTACTGTAACTGGGAGTCAGTAGTTGATTCACAATATCTAGCGTCTGTTTCACCAGTCTTGTTTGGACTCACAACTAAATGGATGATCTGAAACATAAAGTAATTCTCAACAATCAGATTTTTGCATTGTGGACAAAGGGTCCTCTTAAGGATCATACACTTTTTTTCAATTTTTGCCTAAAATGACATACCCAAATCTAATTGCCTTTGGCTTAGGACCTGAAGCAAGGATATGCATAAACTTGATACCATTTGAAAGGAAACACTTTGAAGTTGTAGGAGAATATAACACATTAGATCTGGTTAAAGATTATGTTATTTTTTGTTCCATCATCTTTGAAATGCAAGAGAAAGGCCATACTTTCAGATAGGACTCTAGGTGTAATTTAGATTTTGGCCACCAGATGGCAGCAGCGTGTGCAACGTTTCAGACTGATCCAGTGAAGAATTACATTACTGCACAATATGTTGTATCAAGACTGCCAGGAGTTTTCCAAAATGTTTTCCAATTAATACATTTTCAAGTACATAACTATAGAGAACCTACACAAATGCTATGGTAATAAAAACATTTAAGTTTACACACTCCCAGGAATGTCATACATGATGGATAATTAGCTTATACACTAACTTTCACACATCTAGATGGCCGAGCGGGGTGGGTGTGGAGACAGCAGCGGGGTCAAACTGTAGAACCCAGTTCCTACATTTGAACATAAATTTTACATACATTTTATCAAACAAACTATGCTACATTTAATCTCTGGGACCCTCAGGATGACAAATCAGAGCAAGATTACTGAATGTAGGTACATCATTTACCTTCAGAGGTGAATCTATCAAACCATTTTGTTGTTGTTGTGCGCTCTCCTCAAACAATAGCATGGTATTTTTTCACTGTAATAGCTACTGTTAATTGGGCACTGCAGTTAGATTAACAATAATTTAAGCTTTCTGCCCATATAAGACATGTCTATGTCCCGGAAAGTTGGCTGTTGTATACAACGTCATTCTTGTCACATTAGCGCACGTTAGCAACAACCGTCCCGGTTTAGGGACACCCATCCCGCAGAGGTTAAACTGCCACCCAAACTAGAAGAAGTCATTAGTGTGTCAATCTGATTATATTGTTTGTCTCAGTTAGACTGCTGCTATGGGAGTGTTTCTGTTGGGGTGTTTCTCACCTTTCCATCATGTTTTCTCTCAGCACAGCACACACTGCCGATGTGCAGACTACAGAGAGTACGGGCCATCTGCTTCAAAGCCTTCTCCTGTTTCCCCCCTCTCTCCTTTTAGCAGGTATATTTTATCCTCTTAACTGAATTAATGCAGTGGCTCTTTCTCTCAGTACAGCTGACGGATGTAACATCTGCTCTACCAAGGCTGCCGGGCCAGTCGGTTCAAGAGGGAGAAGAGGCAGGAAGAAGCACGAGCCAAAAAAGTTAGATCTGATAATGGATTTTGTTACTTTGGTCCTGAATTGATAGATTCCTCAAAGCGTTTATCTAAGAAAAGTGTTTACAAACAAAACAAAAAATCTTCTTCCCTCCTTTGTGTTTTAAGACTCTTTTCAGATGACATATTTGGCAGTGATGCCACTGTTAACTGGGCAATGCCAAAGAGGATTTCTAAAAAGCTATTCTAGAATTAATTCTGGGAATTCATCTCCTCTGTCATCACTAGTATGGATGGCTCCACTGATTTTGGTCTTGTATATCAACTATATGTGCTGTATTATTATGTGCTGTGATGGCTATTCAATGTCAAAGTCACCCAAAGGTAATGAGCCAATCGTAGCGTGGCTTGTTCAGGGCATGTTTGGACTAAGAGGGCTGAAAGACCCGGAGGTTGAGATGGAGGGCAGGGTCCTCTTAGACTGCTTGTGGTTAGAATGAGTATGAGACTGGACAGGATAACCATTTGAAGAGATAGAGTAAGCATAGGGAAACATTATGTATGTATTCCATTTCCATGTACACCACCGGTCAAAAGTTTTAGAACACCTACTCATTCAAGGGTTTTTCTTTATTTAAAAAAAATATTTTCTATATTGTAGGATACATTGTAGAATAATAGTGAAGACATCAAAACGATAAAATAACACCTAAGGAATCATGTAGTAACCAAAAAGGTAAAGTAAAGTAGCCACCCTTTGCCTTGATGACAGCTTTGCACACTCTTGGGATTCTCTTAACCAGCTTCACCTGGAATGCTTTTCCAACAGTCTTGAAGGAGTTCCCACATATGCTGAGCACTTGTTGGCTGCTTTTCCTTCACTCTGTAGTCCGACTCATCCCAAACCATCTCAATTTGTTTGAGGTCGAGGGATTGTGGAGGCCTGGTCATCTGATGCAGCACTCCATCACTCCCCTTCTTGGTCAAATAGCCCTTAAACAGCCTGGAGGTGTGTTGGGTCATTGTCCTGTTGAAAAACACATGACAGTCCCACTAAGCCCAAACCAGATGGGATGGCGTATCGCTACAGAATGCTGTGGTAGCCATGCTGGTTAAGTGTGCCTTGAATTCTAAATAAATCACAGACAGTGTCACCAACAAAGCACACTCACACCTCCTCCTCCATGCTTTACGGTGGGAAATATACATGCGGTGATCATCCGTTCACCCACTCTGTGTCCCACAAAGACACAACGGTTGGAACCAAAAATCTCCAAAGGATAAATTTCCACCGGTCTAATGTCCATGGCTTCTGTTTCTTGGCGCAAGCAAGTCTCTTCTTTGTATTGGTTTCCTTTAGTAGTGGTTTCTTTGCAGCAATTTGATTATGAAAGCCTGATTCATGCAGTCTCCTCTGAACAGTTGAACAATTTCTGAGGCTGGTAAGTCTAATGAACTTATCCTCTGCAGCAGAGGTAACTCTGGGTCTTCCATCCCTGTGGTGGTGCTAGTGAGAGCCAGTTTCATCGTAGAGCTTGATGGTTTTTACGACTGCACTTGAAGAAACATTCAAAGTTCTTGACATTTTCCGTATTGACTGACCTTCATGTCTAAAAGTAATGATTGACTGTCATTTCCCTTTGCTTATTTGAGCTGTTTTGCAATAATATGGACTTGGTATTTTACCAAATAGGGCTATCTTCTGTATACACCCACTACCTTGTCACAACACAACTGATTGGTTCAAACACATTAAGAAGGAAAGAAATTCCACAAATTTACTTTTAAGAAGGCACACCTGTTAATTGAAATGCATTCCAGGTGACTACCTCATGAAGCTGGTTGAGAGAATGACAAGAGTGTGCAAAGCTGTCATCAAGGCAAAGGGTGGCTATTTGAAGAATCTCAAATATAAAATATATTTTACTACATGATTCCATATGTGTTATTTCATAGTTTTGATGTCTTCACTATTATTCTACAATGTAGAAAATAGTAAAAATAAAGAAAAACCTTTGAATGAGTAGGTGTTCTAAAACCTTTGACCGGTAGTGTACATATTCCCATAACTTAAAAAAAAAACATAGCGATCCATCATTATTTTATCTAGGTTGATTCTCCGGTACAAATTAAATCCCCCAAACTCACAGACACATAATTTTAGAGAGACAGGACCATTACTTTGTTTCATCAACTATAATGTAGGCATCTGTCACAGATGACTTAAATAAAGCCTTTCAAACACACCCCCATGCTAACAAAAAACTCACAAGAAGGATGTCATCTACAGTAGAAGAAGTCCATGTACCCAGTAGAAAACAGTAGAAAGGGCCTCATTCATTCAATACACATACATACTGTACCGTTTTAGGATCTTCATTTGATCACCCTGATGCAAGGAGGACATTTAAAAAGACTACTGAAGACTGTAATTTCCACTTTGAAATGTCAGACTTGATTTTCCTTTACAAAAAAAAGATATCAACAGCCCACAAAAATGCCCATTAATTATAACCCACATGATAATTAACATGTCCTGTTGCTGCAGGATTCTTTTCTAGCTGTAGCAAACTGGCTCAAATGAAAATCCTACATCTGTAATGTTTCAACCACTTATTCCACATTTCCCACTGCAATATAAGAGGAATGGACAAGAATGAGGTTTAAGATATTATAACTGATGGACAAATGAAGTAGATAACCAGTCACTGGAGAGGAGGGTAGACTGTGTAGGAAGCATCTGAACAGGGCCTCAGATCCAAACTGAAATGCATTCCTAGAATGTGGACTGTGTACTGTGCAGTGTAGAGATGCAGGGGGGTGGGGATATCAACGCAGATTATGAAGGTTGCCTTCCTTATCATACTGTGTTTACAAGAGGAAAGGGAGACACAGAGAGTGGGGATATCAACGCAGATTATGAAGGTTGCCTTCCTTATCATACTGTGTTTACAAGGGGAAAGGGAGACACAGGGAGTGGGGATATCAAAGGAGATTATGAAGGTTGCCTTCCTTATCATACTGTGTTTACAAGAGGAGAGGGAGACACAGGGAGTGGGGATATCAAAGGAGATTATGAAGGTTGTCTTCCTTATCATACTGTGTTTACCAGGGGAAAGGGAGACACAGGGAGTGGGGATATCAAAGGAGATTATGAAGGTTGTCTTCCTTATCATACTGTGTTTACAAGAGGAAAGGGAGTCTTCCTGTATGCTACAGATTGGCCTTCTCTATCACTGACAACAAGGGACCAGACAGACACAGAAGCATTCCTCTAGTCGGTTGGGCCTTGAGTTACCCTGAAAGTATTGACCATGAGACACTGGGAAGGAATAATCATAGATCTACACAGACAGACACTTCGATACATCTCAAAGCCTCGACTGGAGCAACAGAGTGTGAAAACAGCTATTTTTAGGACTCTATTGTTGAAAATTCTGCTTTGTTCACAACAAACTAGACCATTGAAATGTTTTTATTGTGTGTATCATGCATATTAATTGTTATGCTGTTTAATGTTGTTATTGTGTTCTGAGAAGAAATCCTTTCAGAGAACCTCCTCCCAGCTGCCCTAATTTCAGTTGAGAGGAGAGAGTGTTGGCTGCCAGTCAGTCGCCTGCCCGCCAGTCTGCATGGTTTTGTGTCGCTGTATTACGAGAACATTAACAGCATTAGAGAGGAGAAAATTGAAAAGGGCAGCTTTGCCCTCAAGATGCAGCAGCCTGATAACAACACGCACAGATGATATGAAATCAGAGAACGTGCTAAAGTGTTTCATGGTCCACATGTCTTGATCTGCCAGGATGTCAACATAAAACCCAATGCTTTTACACTGAGCATAGGCTATAGGCAATAGGCATTGTTAGCCACAGGCAGGAGTGTGGGATAGTAGAGGAGGAAGTAGATATTTGTAATGGAGTTTAGGGCTCATCATTATATTCACAGTAGGACAGTTATACAGTTAGTTATACAGTGCCATGCACTTTAGGAATAAGATGAACCTGGATATCCAAAGTGATTCCTGAGCTGAATATGTAAGAATGTGTGGAACTAACTCCCTCCACCTTTGCTACTGCCCTGGATAAGAGTTCATACACATGCTTAAAGATGTAATGAGGTATTCTTGAGATATTATTCACCCTAGTGTCATTATTAATGGTTATGCTCCTCACAGCCGGTAGCCATATTATCATCATAGACAAATGCACATTAGCATTGATAAGCACTGATGACCTTGGCAAAACATTCAGATTAAGCTACAGCTGACGTCGGACGTTAACATACACTAAGGTTGGAATCATTAAAACTCGTTTTTCAACCACTCCACAAATTTCTTGTTAACAAACTATAGTTTTGGTAAGTCGGTTAGGACATCTACTTTGTGCATTACACAAGTCATTTTCCCAACAATTGTTTACAGACAGATTATTTCACTTATAACTTACTGTGTCACAATTCCAGTGGGTCAGTCAAGTCAAGTTGACTGACTGTGCCTTTAAACAGCTTGGAAAATTCCTGAAAATTATGTCATGGCTTTAGAAGCTTCTGATAGGCTAATTGACATCATTTGAGTCAATTAGAGGTATACCTGTGGATGTATTTCAAGGCCATACCTTCAAACTCAGTGCCTCTTTGCTTGACATCATGGGAAAATCAAAAGAAATCAGAGAAGACCTCAGAAAACAATTGTATACCTCCATAAGTCTGGTTCATCCTTGGGGGCAATTTCCAAATGTCTGAAGGTACCACGTTCATCTGTACAAACAATAGTACGCAAGTATAAACACCATGGGACCACGCAGACGTCATACCGCTCAGGAAGGAGACGCGTTCTGTCTCCTAAAGATGACCGTACTTTGGTGCGAAAAGTGCAAATCAATCCCAGAACAACAGCAAAGGACCTTGTGAAGATGCTGGAGGAAACAGATACAAAAGTATCTATATCCACAGTAAAGCGAGTCTTATATCGACATAACCTGAAAGGCCGCTCAGCAAGGAAGAAGCCATTGCTCCAAAACCGCAATAAAAAATCCAAACTACGGTTCTCAAATGCACATGGGGTCAAAGATCGTACTTTTTGGAAAAATGTCCTCTGGTCTGATGAAACAAAAATAGAACTGTTTGGCCATAATGACCATCGTTATGTTTGGAGGAAAAAGGTGGAGGCTTGCAAGCTGAAGAACACCATCCCAACCGTGAAGCACGGGGGTGGCAGCATCATGTTGTGGGAGTGCTTTGCTGCAGGAAGGACTGGTGCACTTCCCAAAATAGATGGCACCATGTGAATATATTGAAGCAATATCTCAAGACATCAGTCAGGAAGTTAAAGCTTGGTCACAAATGGGTCTTCCAAATGTACAATGACTCCAAGCATACTTCCAAAGTTGTGGCAAAATGGCTTCAGGACAACAAAGTCAAGGTATTGGAGTGGCCATCACAAAGCCCTGAGCTCAAGCCTATAGAAAATTTGTGGGCAGAACTGAAAAAACATGTGTGAGCAAGGAGGCCTACAAACCTGACTCAGTTACACCAGCTCTGTCAGGAGGAATGGGCCAACATTCACCTAACTTATTGTGGGAAGCTTGTGGAAGACTACCGGAAATGTTTGACCCAAGTTAAACAATTTAAAGGCAATGCTACCAAATGCTAATTGAGTGTATGTAAACTTCTGACCCACTGGGAATGTGATGAAAGAAATAAAAGCAAGAAATAAAAGCATTTCACATTCTTAAAATAAAGTGGTGATCCTAACTGACCTAAGACAGGGAATTTTTTCTAGGATTAAATGTCAGGAATTGTGAAAAACTGAGTTTAAATTTATTTGGCGAAGGTGTATGTAAACTTCTGACTTCAACTGTATCTCTCTGTCTTATGATTGTATGTTTTTCCTATATGCAATCTAATGTAAGAAACGTCTACAGTATAGGCTTACAGCTGACTAGATGTTGTTACACAATATAATGTGGTTAAACGTGTCAGAATCGTTCCACGTTAAAAAGAAAATAAACCATTGAAAAGCTATAATCCCACAGTCACAGTACATGTTGTAATAAAGATGCTGCTGTCTATTCTCTAGGATGATGCAAGCAAGTATTGTGCCTGGAGGAAGAAGAGGGGGTCGCAGCTAAAGATGTATCTTGCAGAGTGAGTTACATTAATAAGGAATGAATAACTCAATACATCTCATAGCAACGATGATCCAAGCATCTGAGAAGAGACCGATTGGAATTACAGGTTCATAAGTGATTGGTGAAGTAAAACCATAGAGATATGCCATAGAGATATGCAATAGAGAAAACATTTGAATCCCTTTGTTTGTACAGAATAGTGAGACAATTCCTTGCTGTTGAGACCATTGCCATGCCAGAGATTTGTTAGGGCGACTGGAGGAATCACATATGCATCTTAAATGTTTCAGTAGCTATCGCTTAGAGTTTTAAACAAACACCAGGCAAAGAGATGTGACTGCTGATTAACCTGCATTTACATACTCATAGAAAGGTACCCTGCCAATGTGCTGTGCTGTGACTATTCCTTTGGATATTAAAAACAAAAACTATGTTTAAGTGAGAATAGGCATTGGGGCCTCCTGGGTGGCGCAGTGGTTAAGGGCTGTGCCATCAGAGACTCTGGGTTCGCGCCCAGGCTCTGTCGTAACCGGCCGCGACCGGGAGGTCCGTGGGGCACAATTGGCCTAGCATCGTCCGGGTTAGGGAGGGTTTGGCCGGTAGGGATATCCTTGTCTCATCGCACACCAGCGACTCCTGTGGCGGGCCGGGCGCAGTGCGTGCTAACGGTGTTTCCTCCGACACATTGGTGCGGCTGGCTTCCGGGTTGGATGCGCGCTGTGTTAAGAAGCAGTGCGGCTTGGTTGGGTTGTGTATCGGAGGACGCATGACTTTCAACCTTTGTCTCTCCCGAGCCAGTACAGGAGTTGTAGCGATGAGACAAGATAGTAGGTACTACAACAATTGGACACCACGAAATTGGGGAGAAAAAGGGGTAAAAAAAAAAGAAAAAAAAAAAAGAGAATAGGCATTGGTCTGAAGCAGAAAAAGAAAGGGAATTCACATGAGCACCATAATGCCTATCTCATGCTCTACCAAGTTTTTCCAGCACACAGCTTTGACCTACTATGTTGGTATTGTACTTTAATTGTAGGCATTGTACTATGTGTAGGCAGGTTGCTTAGGATTCAAACCTTTTCAAACAGCCTAATTCATACTCTTAGAGGCGGTAGTTCCACAATAATGTGATTTGTGTGAACCTTTTCATGCTTTGTTTTATTGAGTGAAAGTAAACTTTGCTTTTATCGTTACATTTTGAATGCTTAGCAGGACAGGAAAATGGTCAAATTCATGCACTTATCAAGAGAACATCTCTGATTGTCCCTTCTGCCATCTGATCTGGCAGGCTCCCGAGTGGCGCAGCTGTCTAAAGGCACTGCTTTGCGGTCTAAGGGCACTGCATCGTATTACACCCGGCCGTGATAGGGAGTCTCATAGGACAGCGCACAATTGGCCCAGGATCATTAGGGGAGGGTTTGGTCGGAAGGGCTTTGCTTGGCTCATTGCGCTCTAGCAACTCCTTGTGGTGGGCCGGGCACCTGCAGGCTGACCTCGGTCATCAGGTGAACAGTGTTTCCTCTGACACGTTGGTGCGGCTGGCTTCCGGGTTAAGCAGGTGAGTGTTAAGTACAGCGTTTGTAGAAATGGCTAAAGGTACCACCGGTGTATCTGAAGAAAACATAGTACTTCGCACACGATCAATACTTAAAATGTATGTTCTGTTCCAAAATTGTTCTCCAACTTGTTTTCATATGTATACTGCCATTTATAAATGAGGACGTGTCCTCTTTTACTGGAGTTGGAAAGCTGTGCACAGCATTACTCACAACATTTGTAGCTGAAGTTTTGTATTCAAGTGTTTAGAGCACCTAGCCAATTTAATATTTGTAAATATGTCTATCATTTCTCTTGAGAGTTTTGTACTTTTCTAATTACTTTGTATTTTGCAGGTGTTTTTCAGCAGTTTGTCTTTTGTTACACTGTTTGTATCAGGAGTTCCACAGGGTTATGCAGGCTTTTTTGTTCAAGCCCAGTGCTACCACACCTCATTCTGCTACTTACAGTAGCTGTTCATCAAGACATCAGCTGTTCATCGAGACCTCAGCTGTTCATCAAGACCTCAGCTGTTCATCGAGACCTCAGCTGTTCATCAAGACCTCAGCTGTTCATCATGACCTCAGCTGTTCATCGAGACCTCAGCTGTTCATCAAGACCTCAGCTCTTCATCAATTCCTCAGCTGTTCATCGAGACATCAGCTGTTCATCAAAACCTCAGCTGTTCATCGAGACCTCAGCTGTTCATCAAGACCTCAGCTGTTCATCAAGACCTCAGCTGTTCATAGAGACCTCAGCCCTATTCAATTCTCTGGCAAGAGCTCTGGTGGACATTGCTGCAGTCAGAATGCCAGTCACACAATCCTTCAGAGCTTTATTTCCCCCAGCACAAGGTGCACCTGTGTAATGATGTTGTAATCATGCTGTTTAATCAGCTTCTTGATATGCCACACCTGTCAGGTGGATGGATTATCGTGGAAAATAAGAAATGCTCACTAACAGGGATGTAAACAAAATTATGCAAATGAGGGAAATACACTTTTTGTGCATATGGAACATTTCTGGTACTTTTTTTTCAGCTCATGGCACCAACACTTTACATGTTGTGTTTATATTTTTGTTCAGTGTACATTTGGTTGTACATTTTTTTACAGGTAATGTAGTACTAGGGCTTCTTCAGTAAACTTTAAGGTACATTTTCATGTAAATAGTTCATGGGTACAAGTTGAATGTTTGTGTATTTTCCAGCTTGGTCAATTGTCTTAAGAGAGATCAGGGGGGAAAAAATCAAATTTACTCCATATTGACTTAAATGGGTTTCTGGTTTTTCACTTCCATCTGGAAAATATCAAGAACGTATACCACGAGTATGACAAAACATTTATTTTACTGTTCTAATTACGTTGCTAACCAGTTTATAATAGCAATAAGTGACCTCTGGGGATTGTGGTAGATGGCCAATATACCATGGCTAAGGGCTGTGCCTAAGAACAGCCCTTAGCTGTGGATACAGCCCTTAGATGTGGTATATTGGCCATATACCACACCCCCTTGTGCCTTATTGCTTAATTATAATGTTGTACAATAATGTTGCATAATCACCTGCGTAGAAAACATGGAAATTAAATAGTTAAAAAGTTTTAAGTGAGAATAGACATTGGTCTGAAGCCGAAAAAGGATTATCAACACATTTTCACCTAGTTGGCTTGGGAATTCTAACCAGCGACCTTTCAATTACTGAGCCAATGCTCTTAACTGCTAGGCTACCTGCCACCCATACTCTACCAAGGTTTTCCTGCACACAGCTCTGACCTACTACAGTAGGTATGTTAGTATTGTACTTCAAACTATGTGTAGGCAGGTTGTTTAGGATTCCAACCTTCTCAAATAGCCTAATTCATACTCTTCAGAGGGACAATGGAATACAGTGTCCTGCTATAAAAATGATGTATACCGGTATACATTGAGTAGACCAAACATTAGCTTTAATTCGTCAGTCAGGGCATGGAATCTACAAGGTGTCGAAAGCGTTCCACAGGGATGCTGGCCCATGTTGACTCCAATGCTTCCCACGGTTGTGTCAAGTTGGCTGGATGTCCTTTGGGTGATGGCCCATTCATGATACACCCAGGAAACTGTTGAGCGTGAAAAACGCAGCAGCGTTGCAGTTCTTGACACAAACCGTTGTGCCTGTCACCTACTATCATACCCCGTTCAAAGGCACTTAAATCTTTTGTCTTGCCCATTCACCCTCTGAATGGCACACATAGACAATCCATGTCTCAATTGCCTCAAGGCTTAAAAACCCTTCTTTAACCTGTCTCCTCCCTTTCATCTAAACTGATAGAAGTTGATTTAATAAGTGACATCAATAAGGGATCATAGCAGGTGTTCTTAATGTTTTGTATACTCAGTGTATTAATTTGGCATTATGTATTTTTAGATATAGGCCTATTGTAAATGTGTATTATTGTTGCGTCACCATCTTTATAACAAAAATGTATTCAAGTACCAACATAACTTTAAGCAACATATTATTTCGACAAAGGTAATGAACTTTCCATTGATCAGCACAACAATTGATAAAACACGACCATGTTTGAAACACAAGTGGTTCTGAGCTTATGTCAATATTACTCAGGTAAGCTAACAGTTACAGATCAAATCAAATCAAATGTATTTGTCACATACAGATGGTTAGCAGATGTTAATGCAAGTGTAGCGAAATGCTTGTGCTTCTAGTTCCGACCATGCAGTAATATCTAACAAGTAATATAACCTAACAATTCCACAACAACTACCTTATACACACAAGTGTAAAGGAATGAATACGAATATGTACATAAAAATATATAAATGAGTGATGGCCGAACGGCATAGGCAAGATGCAGTAGATGATATAGAGTACAGAATATACATATGAGATGAGTAGGTAGGGTATGAAAACATATAAAGAGGCATTGTTTAAAGTGGCTAGGGATACATTACATCAAGATAGCAAGATGCAGTAGATGGTATAGCGTACAGTATATGCATATGAGATGAGTAATGTAGGGTATGTAAACATTATATACAGTGCCTTGCGAAAGTATTCGGCCCCCTTGAACTTTGCGACCTTTTGCCACATTTCAGGCTTCAAACATAAAGATATAAAACTGTATTTTTTTGTGAAGAATCAACAACAAGTGGGACACAATCATGAAGTGGAATGACATTTATTGGATATTTCAAACTTTTTTAACAAATCAAAAACTGAAAAATTGGGCATGCAAAATTATTC
Organism: Oncorhynchus mykiss; assembly: GCF_057628025.1. Classification (NCBI taxonomy): domain Eukaryota; kingdom Metazoa; phylum Chordata; class Actinopteri; order Salmoniformes; family Salmonidae; genus Oncorhynchus; species Oncorhynchus mykiss. Next base: position 74,950,583 of record NC_143027.1, on the reverse strand, counting down.
AGCCCCCTTAAGTTAATACTTTGTAGCGCCACCTTTTGCTGGGATTACAGCTGTAAGTCGCTTGGGGTATGTCTCTATCAGTTTTGCACATCGAGAGACTGAAATTTTTTCCCATTCCTCCTTGCAAAACAGCTCGAGCTCCTGTTGACCAAAAAAAGGATGTTATTATGGTTATTATATATTTTTTTTTCAATGACATGTATTGCTAAAATAAAGGTTTAAGCAGTGGTGGAAAAAGTACCCAATTCATACTTGAGTAAAAGTAAAAGTATAGATACCTTAATAGAAAATGACTCAAGTAAAAGTGAAAGTCACCCAGTAAAATGCTTCTTAAGTAAAAGTCTAAAAGTATTTGGTTTTAAATATAGTTAAGTATCAAAAGTAAATATAATTGCTAAAATATACTTAAGTATCAAATGTATAAATCATTTAAAATTCCTTATATTAAGCTAACCAGACGGCACCACTTGTATTTATTTATATCTTTTATGTATTTTACCTCCTTTTTTCTCCCCAATTTTGATCTGGTCTCATCGCTGCAACTCCCCAACGGGCTCGGGAGGCAAAGGTCGAGTCAGGCGTCCACCGAAACATGACCCACCAAACAACGCTTCTTAAAACACTGATTTTGACAGACTATTTAAATGGGCAGTCTTGAAGCGTTCATTCAAAAATGATTGTGTTTATTTCTCTTGCTTTGTTAAAATACAATAGTCTAAAACAGTTGATTTGTTGAAAACAGACTAATTTAATCACATAGCAAACCAGGTTAGCAAGCATGTCATCTTTTGACTGCACACAGCATGGCGCACAATTTAAGCAAGCAGAGAGGGGGTTCGATTAATCTGGCCCGGGTATGGTCTGTCATATCATCAGGCGAAAGCAGGGAGGGAAGGAAGGCAGAAAAGCGTTTTTATCAAATGCAATCACTGGCATGTGAAAACACAGAATCCTACTCCTTACTACACATGCTTAATTAAGTCACTTTTGTTTTGAGCCGACTTCGCCGTCGGATAGAGCAGGCACCTGGCTCGCAGCCTGGTTCCAAATCAAATGCGATCAACACCTACATGGGCACCCGGGCGAGATTAATCTAACCCCCTCAATGATTCTGATGTTGTTTTACCTGGGTGCACCGTGTGCAGAATCCCCACAGATTTTCTGGGAACACACTGAAAGGTAACTTGATGCTATGTTAATCAGTCAGCACAAATGTGGATTGGAGATGGAATGTGTTCTATATGTTCGAAACAGCTGAACTGAGGCTCTGTTTACATGTACGGTTGGGGTTCAACCATTGAGCTATATGCGGTTCATAACTAGCTTACTGTCTTTACAAAGCAATTTGTTTCTCGGCTATGGTTTGTGTTGTGGTCTTGGTTGTTCTTAGTTGAGGAAATGTAGCATAGCTAACTGAAGTGTTTTTCTTGTCTGAAATCTAGCTACCTCATTTTACCGTAGCTTGGTCTGTGCAATGCAAAAGAACATGAGCAGGGTGGCAGTTTGCTAAAGTTTGGTGGTTTTAAACTTAATGTAACTAACGTTAACTAGCTATGTTTTGTGTAAGAAAGTATGATATATTGTGGTGCATGAACTGGCCATACACGTTGGCTAACGTTACCTAGACAGTTAATGTTAACTGGCTATCATAGCAGCCAGGGATGTTCTATACATTTGTGCATGTTTGTGTTCCAATTACACGCAAGAGTCTAGATCAGCAGTTTACACATGATGACTTCAGCCTTATATCAGAAACCTTTCTTGGCAAAATATAGTTAACTAGCTTTTATTATTTGTTGGTTAGCTACCTAGCCAATGCTAGCTCTCCTCTGACTGGTATAACATTACGTTAGCTAACTAGTTTATTGGCCAGCTATCTTTATTTGACTGTTAGTTAGCTAGCTATAGTAGCTACAAAGGCTAGCTGCTTGACTCTGTACAAGCAAGCTAATGTTAGTTAGGTAACATTAGCTAGTTAGCTACCTAGCTAATAGACATATCTATTTGCATTTATTGATTAACCTCAGCTTGAATACCACCATATAGCTAGCTATATACAGTAGCCTAGATATCTCTCTCATCATCACTCAATACCTAGGTTTACCTCCACTGTATTCACATCCTACCATACCTTTGTCTGTACATTATACCTTGAAGCTATTTTATCGCCCCCAGAAACCTCTTTTACTCTCTGTTCCAGACGTTCTAGACGACCAATTCTCATAGCTTTTAGCCGTACCCTTATCCTACTCCTCCTCTGTTCCTCTGGTGATGTAGAGGTGAAACCAGGCCCTGCAGTGCCTAGCTCCACTCCTATTCCCCAGGTGCTCTCTTTTGATGACTTCTGAAACCGTAATAGCCTTGGTTTCATGCATGTTAACATTAGAAGCCCCCTCCCTAAGGTTGTTTTATTCACTGCTTTAGCACACTCTGCCAAACCAGATGTTCTAGCCGTGTCTGAATCCTGGCTTAGGAAGACCACCAAAAATTCTGAAATTTTCATCCCTAACTACAACATTTTCAGACAAAATAGAACGGCCAAAGGGGGCGGTGTTGCAATCTACTGCAAAGATAGCCTGAAGAGTTCTGTCCTACTATCCAGGTCTGTACCCAAACAATTTGAACTTCTACTTTTAAAAATCCACTTCTCTAACCACAAGTCTCTCACCGTTGCCGCCTGCTCTAGACCACCCTCTGCCCCCAGCTGTGCTCTGGACACCATATGTGAACTGATTGCCCCCCATCTATCTTCAGAGCTCGTGCTGCTAGGCGACCTAAACTGGAACATGCTTAACACCCCAGCCATCCTACAATCTAAGCTTGATGCCCGCATTCTCCCACAAATGATCAATGAACCTACCAGGTACCACCCCAAAGCCGTAAACACGGGCACCCTCATAGATGTCATCCTAACCAACTTGCCCTCTAAATACACCTCTGCTGTTTTCAACCAAGATCTCAGCGATCACTGCCTCATTGTCTGCATCCGTAATGGGTCAGCGGTCAAACAACCTCCACTCATCACTGTCAAACGCTCCCTGAAACACTTCTTAACACAGCGCGCATCCAACCCGGAAGCCAGCCGCACCAATGTGTACCTGGCCACCTTGGTTAGCGCACACTGCGCCCGGCCCGCCACAGGAGTCACTGGTGCGCGATGAGACAAGGACAAGGACACCCCTACCGACCAAGCCCTCCCTAACCCGGACGACGCTAGGCCAATTGTGCGTCGCCCCACGGACCTCCCGGTCGCGGTCGGTTACGACAGAGCCTGGGCGCGAACCCAGGGACTCATATGGCACAGCTGGCGCTGCAGTACAGCGCCCTTAATCACTGCAACACCCGGGAGGCCCCTAAACAATATCTTAACTGCCATCGATAAGAAACAATACTGTGCAGCCGTATTCATTGACCTGGCCAAGGCTTTCGACTCTGTCAATCACCACATCCCGATCGGCAGACTCGACAGCCTTGGTTTCTCAATTGATTGCCTCGCCTGTGTTACGGTTTTCTTCCGGTGAAGGAGTGGAGGACCAAAATGCAGGTTATTACAGTTATTACGATACATGTTTAATAAAAGATAAACACGAACAATACAAAACAAGAAACGTGACGTGAAAACCTAAACAGCCTTATCTGGTGCAAACTAACACAGAGACAGGAACAATCACCCACGCAACACTCAAAGAATATGGCTGCCTAAATATGGTTCCCAATCAGAGACAACGATAAACACCTGCCTCTGACTGAGAACCACTCCAGGCAGCCATAGACTATTCTAGACAACCCCACTAACCACTATCCCATAACCTACAACAAACCCCTAGACAAAACACACCACATAAAATAACCCATGTCACACCCTGGCCTGATCAAAATAATAAAGAAAACACAAAATACTAAGACCAGGGCGTGACAGCCTGGTTCACCAACTACTTCTCTGATAGAGTTCAGTGTGTCAAATCGGAGGGTCTGTTGTCTGGGCCTCTGGCAGTCTCTATGGGAGTGCCACAGGGTTCAATTCTTGGACCGACTCTCTTTTCTGTATACATCAATGATGTCGCTCTTGCTGCTGGTGAATCTCTGATCCACCTCTACGCAGACGACACCATTCTGTATACTTCTGGCCCTTCTTTGGACACTGTGTTAACAACGCTCCAGGCGAGCTTCAATGCCATACAACTCCCCTTCTGTGGCCTCCAATTGCTCTTCAATACAAGTAAAACTAAATGTATGCTCTTCAACCGATCGCTGCCTGCACCTGCCCGCCTGTCCAACATCACTACTCTGGACGGCTCTGACTTAGAATATGTGGACAACCACAAATACCTAGGTGTCTCGTTAGACTGTAAAACCTCCTTCCAGACTAACATCAAACATCTCCAATCCAAAGTTAAATCTAGAATTGGCTTCCTATTTTGCAACAAAGTATCCTTCTCTCATGCTTCCAAACATACCCTTGTAAAACTGACCATCCTACCAATCCTCGACTTCGGCGATGTCATTTACAAAATAGCCTCCAATACCCTACTCAATAAATTGGATGCAGTCTATCACAGTGCCATCCGTTTTGTCACCAAAGCCCCATATACTACCCACCATTGCGACCTGTACGCTCTCGTTGGCTGGCCCTCGCTTCATACTCGTCGCCAAACCCACTGGCTTCAGGTCATCTACAAGACCCTGCAAGGTAAAGTCCCCCCTTATCTCAGCTCGCTGGTCACCATAGCAGCACCCACCTGGTTCACGCGCTCCAGCAGGTACAGTATATCTCTCTGGTCACCCCCAAAACCAATTCTTCCTTTGGCCGCCTCTCCTTCCAGTTCTTTGATGCCAATGACTGGAACGAACTACAAAAATCTCTGAAACTGGAAACACTTATCTCCCTCCACTAGCTTTAAGCACCAGCTATCAGAGCAGCTCACAGATTACTGCACCTGTACATAGCCCATCTATAATTTAGCCCAAACAACTACCTCTTTCCCTACTGTATTACTTTTGTTTTACTCCTTTGCACCCCATTATTTCTATCTCTACTTTGCACATTCTTCCACTGCAAATCAACCATTCCAGTGTTTTACTTGCTATATTGTATTTACTTCACCACCATGGCCTTTTTTGCCTTTACCTCCCTTATCTCACCTCACTTGCTCACATTGTATATAGACTTATTTTTCTATTGTATTATTGACTGTATGTTTGTTTTACTCCATGTGTAACTCTGTGTTGTTGTATGTGTCAAACTCCTTTGCTTTATCTTGACCAGGTCGCAATTGTAAATGAGAACTTGTTCTCAACTTGCCTACCTGGTTAAATAAAGGTAAAATAAATAAATATACTTCTTATGACTGGCAACACTGTGCAAGCAGCTGTGTTGTTGCCGAGCAACCGACTCGGTGTTAGAACTGAGATTCAGTTGAAAAGATGTTAGCATTGTCAGAAATGCTACAAAAAGGTACAAATCTGGTATGTGTTTCTCGGTAACAGACGGACGGCTCATGACAAGAGGCGTGTGTTGTGTACCTCCAATCAAGTTGATTAGAGAACCGAGATTGGTGTCATATTGACTTAGATATGATGGTAGGGAGATTTGAATTGAATACTGAGCTTCAACCAATGCCTGTAACAGACGTGACGATAATAAATGGGCCAGTCAAAAATCCTCAGATCAGATCCTGAACAGTGGTATTTATGCCAGCCAGACAGACCCCAATTCAGAACCACTGTCGTGTTATGGAGAATACACCCCCACTTTCTTTTTACTGGGAGCTGAAGCAGAGAGTTGACATGAACACATCCTTTTAAGTTACTCATGTAAGTAAACTAGGGCTGAGGAGACAAAGCATGGTGCTCTATGAATATGAATACAAATCCATGCCATGGGAGAAGTTCAGCGCCACACGCGTCTCGCCTCACAGAAAATAATAAATACAGGATATGTTTTGCTCCATGCACTCTTCAGAAGCTGTCTGGTGCTCAGATGTTTGATTACAGACAGGCTGAGGTGTGTTACATACACATACATGCGTGCATGCCCACTCTCTCTCTCTCACACGCACACGCACACACTCTTTGTTATGAATTGAATGGACATCTGGGGTAGGGGTAGCAAGTGGGATTTTCAATTAGTGGCCTGTGCCTCTCCCCAAGGAGACCTGCATGGAGAGAGAGGGTCTACAGTAAAGTGGACTTTTATTTCTATCTCTGTTCAACTCACTGCTCTCTCCTCATGTCTCTGCAGACAAGTGGCCTGGTAATAATTGCCCATTAGATGGAGGGGAAAATATATACACATGTTCTGCTCTGCAGAGATCAATTATGAAATGCTACAACAAAGCTCTGTGAAATAGGGGTTCCTATGGTTGTTACCCCTACTGTATCTTGTGTACCCTCACTAATATGCATAATATCAGAGATGTATTGGTGCACCTATTGCTGCTCTCTTGATGCATGCTCTTAGATAGGACACAATAATATTAACCCATCTGTAGCCTCTGGCATACTGGTTATAGGGAAGGGCAAGCAATACTCTGACTGGGCCTGACATGGGAAATGCAATCATTCAATTGACTTTATTCATCTCAGTTGACTTGGCACCAATAAAGGATCTTAATTTGAACATTATTGTCACAGCAAAATAGTCCATAATGTTGCTTGATCGTTGGTTAGGCTATTAGCTGGCCAAAAGTAGGCTACATTAAAAGTGCAATACATTTAATATAACCATGTGTTAGGTTTTTCAGTGAATGTATGTAAATCATGAAGCTCATCTGCATTTCTCAGCAACAAAAGAGTGATCACATTAAGATCCTGCTTTTATAGGTGTGGCTTGGCTTGCCCTTCTCCAGACTGACTGTGAAAGGATATGGTAAAACACGCTGTTCCACAGAGTACAATATCTGGGCTATGAATAGACAAATATTGTCTACTGCCCAAATGTAAATCGTGATTTTCTAGGACTGTTTAATCTCATTTGTTTGTTCATTTTCCATTTGATTCACCTATTAATACAGTTGTTAATCATCTCACCTACACTGCAAAACAGGAGGGACTACATTTTTCAATGTGATAATAAAAAATGACACTGATGCTGATTTGACAATTACAACAAATCTTGCTCTGCAGTGCAGTCAAAAATGTGATTTCGCTGTTTTATACATATTTCCCCACTATGAGGTTGGAATAATACTGTGAAATCGTGAAAATTATGATAATGCCCTTTAGTTTAAGAGCTTCTTGAATAAATACCTGAAATTTCAGCCTGTTTGGTGGGATGGAGTTTTAGCCTTCCTGATGACATCACCAGGCAGTAAATGAATTAATAGACTAATAAAAAAGAGAGTATTCCCCTCCTTACTCAGACCTTTCACAGAAAGCCCTATCAAAATTCTTGCTTGAGAAATTGCTCTTTGCTAAGAAGCTATTTTTGAAAACAATCACAGTAAGGTACTACATTGTTACCCAGAATTGATTTGGGTAAATCAATTTGAAAAATGGCTACATTGGACCTTTAATACAAAGCCAAGAAAGTGTTCCAAGAAATTTTCTTTCTGTAGGCTACTTTGTGAATGTTTAAAATGTTGTTTTAGCTAAACTCAGATGGCAATCACCATATTGAATATCAGTGCGTTTGCCCTCCATCTGTACTGTGATCAGTGCTGAGTCAACGTCGTGTGAATTGGGAGACTATATCAGCTGATGCTTGATGAGATCTAGCACTGAAATGTGTTGCGTTTCTACCTCATTAGTATGCTGTACTGACGGTACTGAGAAAGAAGCATTTAAAACAGTAGGGGGTCAGGACTGAGGGCTTTGCTGGTGGAAGGAGTGTAGGTTGCAAGGCACTATTTACATTTTCTTGGTTTAGAGTTTAGACAGCAAAAATCTATCTGAAATGTTTTACCAGAGGCACTAACATGATCTAGGCACTAAGCAAGGCAAGCCTCATCCTTTCCTTTCCTTTCCTTTCCTTTCCTTTCCCCAATGGCTAAATATTGACTATGTTGGATAACGGCAGATGGCTTGGGCCGAGCAGAGTGTTGGTTGGATGTGGGCTGTGCTGTGATGGTAGATGGAGTGAGTGTGAGTGTTGGAGCGACAGACATCTGGTCCCTGTGCCCAGCGGACATGGTTCCTACATCAACCTGCCTCATTAGGACTAGCCAGGGCATTAGGAACCATTCTGCTGTTGGAGCCACTGCTGCTCCAATGGTCCCGCTTCAAATTGTAAATTTTTAACTCAGATAGGACCCTCACTGCCACGTCTGTTGTGCCTGCAAGTTCCACATCTGAGACTTCTTCTCTCTATTCTGCAAGGTTAGTACACCTGCCTCAAAGATCCTACCTAGAGCATGTCCAGCTCAAGAATCCCGTTATTGTTTAACTGAGACAGGACCATAAAGACACATTTTCTAGCTGTTGTGTCTGCAAGTTCCGCTTCTGAGACTAACTCTATATTCTGCCACGGTGGTACATCTGTCTCATGGCTAAAATCTCTCATTTTTAACTGAGACGGAGAGGACCCTTGTGTCAGCCACATGTTGTTGTTGTGTCTGCAAGTTCCATGACCATATCTGAGACTATCTTCTGCCAGAGTTGTACACCTGTCTCGAGGGTGATTATTTGTCCTAACAAAAACACGTCCCTCATCCTCCTCTCTGTCTGCAATAGAAGAATTTTGACTGTCAGTTGTGGAAACGTCTCTGCATACAGAATCAACACACAGCTGGCACTCAGTAGCCTGTTTTACCCAGGGGTGAAAGTAAGCCGTTAAATAAAGGTGGTATGCCATGGGGGTATGCCTTACCAGTAAAACGTACGTGAGCCTACAGTGTATCACAATAATTAACTCAAAATGCCATGAAAACTATTGGCTATTACACCATTATTCAACATTACCGCCAGTGGTGTAGTGGAGGGTAAACACAATTAAACACATTTTACCCACCTTTGTTTTGTTGCTGGACAGTTTACCTACCGTTTGCAGAAAAATGCATGGAATGTATAGGGAGCGTTACTTTTTTCACCACAAGTTTACCCACCTATTTTTTTGCCACTGATTACAGCAAGTCAGCCACATGAAAAATGTGCGAATTGATTCGAAACCGGGTGCTATATGCTCTAAATTGCATTGTGGTTTGATGAGAACACTTACATTTTGCCAAGGCGGAGATGAGTGGCGGAGACTGAGATGCGCGTAGACAGCAGTGGATGCATCAATTCAGGCTACAAGTGTAGGATTAATGACAATTGCAGAATGTCATTACAATACATGTTGGTGTTTTGTAACAGATGTCTCTTTTCATACATCAAATTGCGGGTGCACAGTGCACTGTATGCATGCTGAAATTATTTTGTGAGTGGACGAACGTTCGCGGGAAGCCTTCAGGAGCACCTTTTTGAAGTGATGGTTGACAATCAGATGAAAACATCACGACTGGCTGTATTTATGCCACTTTAAAAGGTAATGCATGTTAAAAGTGATATGACACATTTTTACCACAGTAAGGCCTCGGCTACTAGGCCCACAGAGATCGTATGACATTAAATGGGATTCTACACTGAGTATACTAAACATTAGGAACACCTTCATAATATTGAGTTGCATCCCTCATTTTACACTCAGAACAGCCTCAATTTGTCGGGGCATGGAGTCTACAAGGTGTCGAAAGCGTTCCACAAGGATGCTGGTCCATGTTGACTCCAATGCTTCCCACAGTTGCGTCAAGTTGGCTGGATGTCCTTTGGGTGGTGGACCATTCTTGATACACACAGGAAACTGTTGAGCGTGAAAAACATCAGCAGCGTTGCAGTTCTTGAGACGAATCAGCGTGCCTGGCACCTACTACCATAACCTGTTACTTGTGTATTGCCCATTCACCCTCTGAATGGCACACATACACAATCCGTGTCTCAATTGCCTCAAGTCTTAAAAATCCTTCTTTAACCTGTCTTCTCCCCTTCATTTACACTGATTGAAGTGCATTTAACAAGTGACTTCAATAAGGGATCATACTGTAGCTTTCACCTGGATTCATCTGGTCAGTATATATCATGGAAAGAACAGGTGTTCTTAATGTTTTGTATACTCAGTGTATATGTAATTCTACGACTACACCTAGGATATAAAAACAATGTGTGCACGCTCTTGGGTATCCCGTATCGGGATACCCGTCCTGTATCTACTTTCACCCCTGGTTTTACCAGTGAGATCTGGTCTGTATGACCATAGCATCAAACAAGAGAAGAGTATATTTGGTGCTATTTTCTTACAGTGAAGTGTGCTGTCTGGTGGATCTTCAAGAGAAAATACATAGCACCTCCAAACCACAGTGCCCAGTTTCCAAGGTTAGCAGTGAAACAAACAAGAAGCTGATTCTCTGATGGTCTTGAAGAGCCCTCTGGTGTTACAGTCACCTGCCCCAACTACCGGTAAAGAGGTTACACTCTGGTTCCAAGGCACAACACCCATCACTTCAGGGTCGCAATCATCTGAGGAACCCTTATGTATCATGGAGAGCCATTTGGATTACCACACCAGAGCTAATGGCAATCTGCCCATATGATGAATATCATAATCCACATCTCAAGAAACACTCTGCGTCCCTCTCCATAGTGGGTTCACCTCTGCCTCATGCCAGCCACACCGCTTCCTCCATCTCCACATAATAAATCTCTAAGGTATCTGAGAAAAACCATGCACATCACAAGCTGGGATGAAATGTTCTCCATAGTGGCTTCTACCCAGCCACATACCAACAAGCGCAACCCCTTTTCGTTCACCCTCCTCCATCTTGACATACTAAATCTCTAGGACCGGATTGCAGGCCTGTCTGAGAAAAAGGCAGACACATTATACTGTAGTGTAATACAATCCATTCTAAAATGCCAGTTTAGTACTACCCCCCCTGTATTCTTACAGGCTGATGTGGATTCTGTCTACTGGCCTATAAAGAGCAGTGCTTATTTGCATTTTTTTCCAGTGAGTAACAGTCTTCCCTGTCAGTGCAAATTAATCAGCTTCTATGGGGGAGAAAAATCTATAACAATCAGCGGAGGTTTGTTTTATTTATTTGAACGATAAATACTGGTTTACACTGCTGTCACAGGAAAAAGATGAATGTTTTCTTGTTCAATATCTTCCTGCCATTACTTCAGACTGAATTATTATTGTTGTGCTGCTGTTTTCTTGGTTCTTGACCTTTAAACTCAATAAGGGCTGCAGGTACTGTCTGCTGAAGGACAAGTTTGTATAATGAGCTCAGTGTCTGCTATAATCAATTTCCTTTTGTGGATATACCCTCTGGTGGGTCATCATAGAAAAATGTGTCTCTTGGAGAGCGACCAAATTATTAATACCCATTGCTAACTTAATTCCCTTTCATACAACAACAATGATAACAGCAATATAATTTCCTCCATGAGGAAAAGCAAATGAAACCACTGGAAGGAAATAGACAATGTCCTCAAGGATGCAATTTCTTTCCGCAAATCCTCATCAGTATCAGATGTAAAATGAGAGGAAACAGTATTCCTGAATTTTAATCTCAGTCATTTTAGAGATGAATGAACTTGAACAGCCTTGCTTCTATAACCAAGAGGCAAGGCTCTTTCAAATGTGACAGAATCTCTATAGGAGAGGACACAGCGAATCTCATACAAAATGATGAATATGGAATGCAATTCAATGTCCTTAACTGTTATGAAGATAACTCCTAATACGAATGACTTCATTCATTTTAAGGTATATGCCATTACATAAAAGATTGAATTCAGATTGAAACGTTGCACAATATCTCTGCATATAAAAATTACTTTGCTATCTTCGCAGACCTTGCTGGTTGTTGAGTAGGCCTAGGCAACTTAAATGGACTACTAATAGAAAAATGCTCTACGGTGAACTGGAGCCTGAATGAAAAATGCAGAGGCCAGAATACCGTACTTGACATAAAAGCCTATCGGATGGACTGACATGACCAGAGGCAGTCTATTTAATTCAACACAGTCTCATGAGCAACACATCTGACCTGATAAAATGCCCAATGTGAGGTCTTAAAAGGTTGTGAAGATGTGCTGGGGTCCAGTATATTAACAGGAGAAACCTACTGTGATGGAATATTGATAAAATGCTTTTTTGTTTGGTGCACATTGCTCGAAGAGTTGATGGCTCACTGCACTAAATCATAAAGCACACTTGGAGCGTACTTCTGAGTCAATAACCAGTCCTCTCTCTTCTATGCTGAGAAACATCTCCTGAGCACTTCCAGGTGACACAGTACTGTTCCTAGTTACCAACACATGATCTAGAGAGACAATGTACATTTTATGACTGCATGATCTGTCTAGTACAAGGTCCTAATAACCGTGCATAGGAGACCTACACGAGTCCCTCTTGTGCATATTCATCTCTTCGATAGGACACAAATAAATGACATAATCATAAACCTGTACATTGTGTAGAAAGAAACTAGTGATCTGAAGTAATCCCAGGCAGAGACTTTGTTCAGTACAGATACTGAAGACAATGCCAATGTCTCTGAGAGCTGGGGACATGTCTTCAGTATGTATGAGATGTTTTCCCCTGCTACAGTAGTACAGTGCAGGACGTTAGCTGCAGCAGCAGCCTGTGTATCATAGAGACGGAGGCTACAAGCAGCTGCAGCTAGACAGTCATTCAGGCAGAGAGGCAGGCTGCCATGGGAGGAGAGGACAGAGCCGAGTACTGTTGTATCATTGTTTTACCATGAATTATAGAACAGGGCATGAAATGTTAACTGTACAGTTTCCAACTGATTTAGACATCACCTTAGTGAGTCATACTGTATTCGTCACACTGATTTCAGCAGACACTGTTTCTTACACAGGGATTTCTTCAGTTGTGATGTCATTTGGTACGATGCAGTGATATGATAAGGATCCTGGGGAAAGCCATGTAATCTTGATACTTAGTCTATTCAGTAGCAGACAGTGTGTTCTTCATATTGCATTTGCATAACATTTTTATTAGACACAGATTATGTAAACCTTTGATATGTAACCAAAACAATACAGTTATATTGCTTTTTATCTCAATATAGCTAGATGGAAAATGGTTATGGCTTTGTTCCTAAAAACTTAGACAACGATTGTGAACAGCGCCATCTTTTAAAAATCCACATACAATAATATCCAATCCAATTACAGTGCCTTGCGAAAGTATTCGGCCCCCTTGAACTTTGCGACCTTTTGCCACATTTCAGGCTTCAAACATAAAGATATAAAACTGTATTTTTTTGTGAAGAATCAACAACAAGTGGGACACAATCATGAAGTGGAACGACATTTATTGGATATTTCAAACTTTTTTAACAAATCAAAAACTGAAAAATTGGGCGTGCAAAATTATTCAGCCCCCTTAAGTTAATACTTTGTAGCGCCACCTTTTGCTGCGATTACAGCTGTAAGTGGCTTGGGGTATGTCTCTATCAGTTTTGCACATCGAGAGACTGACATTTTTTCCCATTCCATGTGGCAAAAGGTCGCAAAGTTCAAGGGGGCCGAATACTTTCGCAAGGCACTGTATATGACTATTTGAGTTTTTAACAGTAGCTACAATGATATATTACAGTTACTTATCATAATTCCTGTCATTATTACGTGGCGTTCTTTAGGTCATTAGATTAGAGATAAGCATCATGGTCCCAAATCAAATACTTGTGTATCATACTACACTTCAACTGAATGCAGCATCAGATCGGTGTCAAGTGTTTGGTTGTGCACTTATTGGCTGCCTGGAAGCAGACACAGCATCTCGGGAGAGAGAGATGTGTTTATTTATAGAGAATAATGAGCCTAATTGGTAAATTGGTCCTATGATTGATCCAGTATTGAGTGTGGTGCTTGTCTGTCTGGGCTCCACAGTGAAGGATGCCATTAAACAGAAGAGACGACAAGCAGGAGGAACATGGATCTGTTATACTGCTGGTCCCAGGGAGCAGATATGTTTAATACTGGAGCTGTTAAAACTATTCTCTTCAGAAGATTTCTTCCTGAGAACTCAGCTCACCCACAGTAGCCAATTAGCTAGGCACAAAACAATACAGTGGAACTGTCACTGGGCTTAATACTTTCCTTATGGAGACAGTTTTATTTATGTTTCTTTTCTGTGTACAGTACAACTATAAATGCAGCTCACTGAGAAGTGTTTTTCTTCTTCGTTTTTCTTCCCTCAGCCCTGTGTCATCCATCAACGCCCAGTGGTTGAAATGATAAAGGACTATGTCTGACCCAGTCAGCGCTGCCTCTACACTGTAACACACAATGACAGAAATAACGTCTCATATAGCAGATATTTACACCCAATCATCGTAAATGCATGTGGTTATTCATAGGCCCGGGCTCTGTGATGATCGCATTCTGTGTCGGAGGAGCAAACTAATCTGATATTTCAAAACACCAACACCACTGTTCCACCACTCTGGAAGCTGATCTCTCTCTTTCTCTCTCTCTCCTCTTTCCCTCTCTCTCTCTCTCTCTCTCTCTCTCCTCCCTCTCTCTGCCATTAAATGTTTTTCCTCTGTCCCCTTAACCTTTCAATCAGCAGTAGCCCTGGTGAGGAGCTAAATATAGACCTTAATTTAATAATTGTTATTTATCCGTCAATCTATCCTCTACAGTGCCTTGCGAAAGTATTCGGCCCCCTTGAACTTTGCGACCTTTTGCCACATTTCAGGCTTCAAACATAAAGATATAAAACTGTATTTTTTTTGTGAAGAATCAACAACAAGTGGGACACAATCATGAAGTGGAACGACATTTATTGGATATTTCAAACTTTTTTAACAAATCAAAAACAGAAAAATTGGGCGTGCAAAATTATTCAGCCCCCTTAAGTTAATACTTTGTAGCGCCACCTTTTGCTGCGATTACAGCTGTAAGTCGCTTGGGGTATGTCTCTATCAGTTTTGCACATCGAGAGACTGACATTTTTTCCCATTCCTCTTTGCAAAACAGCTCGAGCTCAGTGAGGTTGGATGGAGAGCATTTGTGAACAGCAGTTTTCAGTTCTTTCCACAGATTCTCGATTGGATTCAGGTCTGGACTTTGACTTGGCCATTCTAACACCTGGATATGTTTATTTTTGAACCATTCCATTGCAGATTTTGCTTTATGTTTTGGATCATTGTCTTGTTGGAAGACAAATCTCCGTCCCAGTCTCAGGTCTTTTGCAGACTCCATCAGGTTTTCTTCCAGAATGGTCCTGTATTTGGCTCCATCCATCTTCCCATCAATCTTAACCATCTTCCCTGTCCCTGCTGAAGAAAAGCAGGCCCAAACCATGATGCTGCCACCACCATGTTTGAGAGTGGGGATGGTGTGTTCAGCTGTGTTGCTTTTACGCCAAACATAACGTTTTGCATTGTTGCCAAAAAGTTCAATTTTGGTTTCATCTGACCAGAGCACCTTCTTCCACATGTTTGGTGTGTCTCCCAGGTGGCTTGTGGCAAACTTTAAACAACACTTTTTATGGATATCTTTAAGAAATGTCTTTCTTCTTGCCACTCTTCCATAAAGGCCAGATTTGTGCAATATACGACTGATTGTTGTCCTATGGACAGAGTCTCCCACCTCAGCTGTAGATCTCTGCAGTTCATCCAGAGTGATCATGGGCCTCTTGGCTGCATCTCTGATCAGTCTTCTCCTTGTATGAGCTGAAAGTTTAGAGGGACGGCCAGGTCTTGGTAGATTTGCAGTGGTCTGATACTCCTTCCATTTCAATATTATCGCTTGCACAGTGCTCCTTGGGATGTTTAAAGCTTGGGAAATCTTTTTGTATCCAAATCCGGGTTTAAACTTCTTCACAACAGTATCTCGGACCTGCCTGGTGTGTTCCTTGTTCTTCATGATGCTCTCTGCGCTTTTAACGGACCTCTGAGACTATCACAGTGCAGGGGCATTTATACGGAGACTTGATTACACACAGGTGGATTGCATTTATCATCATTAGTCATTTAGGTCAACATTGGATCATTCAGAGATCCTCACTGAACTTCTGGAGAGAGTTTGCTGCACTGAAAGTAAAGGGGCTGAATAATTTTGCACGCCCAATATTTCAGTTTTTGATTTGTTAAAAAAGTTTGAAATATCCAATAAATGTCGTTCCACTTCATGATTGTGTCCCACTTGTTGTTGATTCTTCACAAAAAAATACAGTTTTATATCTTTATGTTTGAAGCCTGAAATGTGGCAAAAGGTCGCAAAGTTCAAGGGGGCCGAATACTTTCGCAAGGCACTGTATATATTATTTCCAATGTGGCAGTGTGTAGTTAGTACAAATGAGTGTTCTGGTTCTCCATAGTACAAAGCTCTCATTACAACTACTTGAGAGGCACCATAGATCAATTATTACTCAGTACATAACAATATTCCACCTTGCACAGAAGACTTAGCTCAGGGACCTATCCCTTCCTGGCTCCAGGTTTAAAAAGAAATTACCCTGTTGCCCTGGGTTGCTGCTTGCTGGAAGCAAATCATGGATCTGAGGTAACGTTTAATGGATTTGAAATATAATTTGGTTCTGGGTTGGGTCCTAAGAGACAGGCCACCATTACCCCTAACCACATTAGAGGTAATCAAAGATTCTACTGAATTCGTTACCTAGCCTGTAGACACAGAACATCATGCTCTTTGAGCATCCATGTGACTTCCATTTATTTTTCATTTAAAAGGCACAGAAGGGCAGATTATGAGAAAATATGGAACAATTCCATAGAAAAGACACCATAGATTAAATATAAAATCCTCTAGATATATTATATTTCCCTAAATTGTATATCTAATCAAAATGTAGCTTACGTAGTGTAATAAGCAGACAATCTGTCATAGTTTATATAGTGAAGCTAGTTTGGGATCTAAGTTTGATATGGTTTTGAGGTCTGAAATAGGAAAATATATTTATATATATATATATATATACACCTACGGTATATGAAATGCTAAGCAAAGCCTGTATTTATCTGAAATGCTCAACACAGCCTAGCGGTATGCCACAATAGATCTATAAACCATGCGACCAAGCTGAGGTGACATAGTGAACACGCTACAGGCCAAGGTCTCAGACAGTCCTTTTTCATCTAATTGCAGATTTGAGGTTATTGCTTACCCTGTCCTGTCCTCACAAGAAGCTGTGTGTGGTTTCCTGGGCTGGGAGGTGAGTCTACTTCCCCTTCCTTTAGACACCTGTTATTAATTCTCTCCTATTTAATCAGAAAAACCTGTGAGGTATCAGCCAGGCTTCCGGCCGGGACGGGAGGATGACAAATTAATTGCCAGGTTAGAAAAATGGACTCAAATTCAGTCTCTCCCGGGAATTCTTGTTTCACATCCATGAGATGCATTGTTCCTCTCTTCCTCTCTCTGGGATAATGGATGGTGCAGCGCATGGAAGCACAGTGCAGAATGTCAATAAATAGTTAATGTTCTGAAAACTCACCTTTTAGCTAGGCCTAGCTATCGCTGCAGCTCTGTGGCTCTGTACTGTTGGTATACGAGTAATTTACCTTGCAGCGAGGATACTTACGAAGGAAAAAGTCAAATGGGGGGAAAAAATCTCAGGAAAAACTAACTTTGAGGTAAAACATTAGTTTGTGGTGCTTCTCATCTGAGAGTAGATTAATAAAGAGGGGAGAACACAGAGGGAAACAGAAGGTCATTTATATAACTGACATGGTGCTCTTTTAAGGCCATTTAAAGCCCTCCTTTGCATATAAAGTGGTTTCATTATAATCATTTTTAAAATCCTTTCGCCTTGCTGTCTATCCTCTGACGGTGAAGCTAGCTACCTGCAAATGTCACTGATGCTGGCTCACATACAAATAAAATCCTTTTTCCATTCCTTTGCTATGCATCAGAGTTCACAACGGAGACTCATTTTGTAATGTGTCCACAGAAAGAACACACATTGGAATTTGGCATGGAATTTCACAGTTTGTCACTCTTGCTATGTTTCTCTGTAGCAATACAAATGAACAAAAGCTGTGGCTAGTTTGGATGGTTGAATCTATCTATTCTGTTATTCTGTGGATGTGTGTTTAGCTAGTAGTCTGTACCATGTTGTAAATTCATTGCTATGCATCACTGCCTTTTACCCATTTGCTTGATAATACACACTATATTGCTTATTAACGTCACGGCAGATGGATGAATTCTCAGGGCTCTTCTTTTAATAGTCAGGTGAAATACATTTTCAATAAAAAGAGAACAGTTACAAAGTATTTACAGAGAGTTTCATCACTTGAAATAGAAAGGGTCAAAAAGTCTGCTATGTCTGTGAATGGTTTCTCTTTCAAGTGTTTGAGAGAGGAATGGATGTTTTTCTTGTCAACTGACATTTGATATAGAGCAGAAAGCAGGTCACCCTGGCCTGTCGGTCTGTTTTTCAGACCGTCTGATGGTGGTGTTTTTAGTGGTAGCCCATCTAGGGTTGTGGCTTCAGACAGGCGTTGGACAGTGGTGTTGGCTATATGGCATAAAACAGGGTTATATTCCTTTTTCTTGTGAAGAGATGAAAGATTGCATCATCTGTTTCTGTTCAGGATCACTGCATCATACAGTTGGATGACGATCTGTGACTATTATGGACAATCAACTGCAAAACGTTACTTTAAAAAAAATATTTAAATAAATCTTATTTACAATGACGGTCTACCCCGGCCAAACTCTAACCCAGACGACGCTGGGACAATTGTGCCTGTAGTGACGCCTCTAGCACTGAGATGCATTGCCTTAGACTGCTGCGCCACTCGGGAGCCCACATGGGTAACTTACCAGAATAATTTAATTGATATAAAATTGATTATCATGTTTCAAAGGATATAGTAATAACCTGGTTTCAAAAAATATATAATAGTGTATGTGTGTAAGGGGGTAGAACAGCTTTAATGATTGCAGATAGATTATAGCTTCCATCAATATAAACTCAGCAAAAAAAGAAATGTCCCTTTTTCAGGAGCCTGTCTATCAAAGATAATTCATAAAAATCCAAATCACAGATCTTCATTGTACGTTTAAACACTGTTTCCCGTGCTTGTTCAATTAACCATAAGCAATTAATGAACATGCCCCTGTAGGCAATTAAGGTCAGAGTTATGAAAACTTAGAACACTAAAGAGGCCTTTCTACTGACTGAAAAACACAAAAAGAAAGATGTCCAGGGTCCCTGCTCATCTGCGTGAACGTGCCTTAGGCATGCTGCAAGGAGGCATGAGGACTGCAGATGTGGCCAGGGCAATAAATTGCAATGTCCGTACTGCGAGACGCCTAAGACAGCGCTACAGGGAGACAGGGCGGACAGCTGATCGTCCTTACAGTGGCAGACCACGTGAAACAACACCTGCACAGGATCAGTACATCCAAACATCACACCTGCAGGACAGGAACAGGATGGCAACAACAACTGCCCGAGTTACACCAGGAACACACAATCCCTCCATCAGTGCTCAGACTGTCCGCAATAGGCTGAGAGAGGCTGGACTGAGGGCTTGTAGGCCTGTTGTAAGGCAGCTCCCCTCCAGACATCACCGGCAACAACATTGTCTATGGGCACAAACCCACCGTCGCTGGACCAGACAGGACTGGCAAAAAGTGCTCTTCACTGACGAGTCGCGGTTTTGTCTCACCAGGGGTGATGGTCGGATTTGCGTTTATCGACGAAGGAATGAGCTGAGGCCTGTACTCTGGAGCGGGATCGATTTGGAGGTGGAGGGTCCGTCATGGTCTGGGGCGGTGTGTCACAGCATCATCGGACTGAGCTTGTTGTCATTGGGGGCAATCTGAACGCTGTGCGTTACAGGGAAGACATCCTCCTCCCTCATGAGGTACCCTTCCTGCAGGCTCATCCTGACATGACCCTCCAGCATGACAATGCCACCAGCCATACTGCTCGTCCTGTGCGTGATTTCCTGCAAGACAGGAATGTCAGTGTTCTGCCGTGGCCAGCGAAGAGCCTGGATCCCAATCCCATTGAGCATGTCTGGGACCTGTTGGATGGGAGGGTGAGGGCTAGGGCCATTCCCCCCAGAAATGTCCGGGAACTTGCAGGTGCCTTGGTGGAAGAGTGGGGTAACATCTCACAGCAAGAACTGGCAAATCTGGTGCAGTCCTTGAGGAGGAGATGCACTGCAGTACTTAATGTAGCCGGTGGCCACACCAGATACTGACTGTTACTGTTACTTTTGAGGGACACATTATTCCATTTCTGTTAGTCACATGTCTGTGGAACTTGTTCAGTTTTTGTCTCAGTTGCTGAATCTTGTTATGTTCATACAAATATTTACACATGGTAAGTTTGCTGAAAATAAATGCAGTTGACAGTGAGAAGACATTTAGTTGTCTGCATCACTTCATCACTTCCAATCCCCCATATTTATTTTTTTGCAAATATATACACCACCATTCAAAAGTTGGATGTCACTTAGAAATATCCTTGTTTTTGAAAGAAAAGCAAATTTTTCATCCATTAAAATAACATCAAATTGATCAGAAATACAGTGTAGACATTGTTAATGTTGTAAATTACTATTGTACCTGGAAATGGCAGATTTTTGTATGGAATATCTACATAGGTGTACAGAGGCCCATTATCAGCAAACATCCCTCCTGTGTTCCAATGGCAGGGTAGTGTATATTCCCTTTATTACACTCCAACCCTATCACCCCTCCCCCAATTGTAGCAAACTAGTGAACAACAACGCTCAGGCCTGTATTTTCAGCTTATAAATACCATATCAATTTGATGGACACAGTCTATTTTACAATAGTTTTATTGTGTTTGTTTTTAACTCTTGTCCTTCCTCTGTACTGTAAGTGTTTGTTTAATAGTGAACAGATTTCCACATGTTACCATGAATAAAATAATGGCCATTTAAATGAATGAAACCAGGGACAATGTGCTCCAAATTCCACCCAGATTCTGCTGTCTTAATATGAAGACTCCCGTTCCCCAGGGAAACATTCCATTCTGTTTCATCTGACAGCTCACTAATGCACTGTCTTCCTATCTCCACACTATCTGATCAAGTAATGCCACGTGATATGCAATATTTCTGCTAAATACTCACTCAAATGTATTTTGTTCTTTTAATGTTGTGTAACTTTAAAGGTACGTTTTAAAGACATTGTTCGACACAAAGTCAACAACCCACTATTTCAGTTCTTATGATGTACAGAACAAACAATACAATCCTGAAAGTTGGTCTACTCCAAAAATAGGCAGTTGAAAAGGTAATGGTAGCATTATCAATAATGCCTTTTTCAATGACAATATTTTATCTCTATGGAACATTGACCCTACAGTTATAATATGGTGATTTAGAAAGATTTTAGAAAATAAAATAGTGATAGTCTCCAGTTGCTCTCAATTGAATTCAGAAAGAATCTGAGAACACTTTTTATTGTCTTTGAAGTGACGTTCTGAAGCTGTGAGAGCTAGTCAACTGATGAGAGAATGGACAGACATTCTCTGATCCTGAGAATCCAAAGATCTCTACGGGCTACAACAGAAGTATTTTCATATATTGTGTGTATGAATGTGTAGTTTCATGTATTTTGATGTGTATTGTGGTGCTATACAAGGCCCATCTGGAAAAGAGACCTTGTTCTGACTCCCTGTCAAAATAAAGGTTAAATAAATATACCACATGTGTAGCTCTGTGCTGCTGTTCAAAGCATAAATCAATTTTGCATTCCCTCATTGCAGACAACTAATAGCATCATCTAAGTTCCTGAAGCTGAAGGATTGTTTTTTTGAATGAGCCCACACGTTAAGTCACTTTGAAAGTCTGGCTCAAACAAGATAACATTCCATTATAGAAAGGAGTTTTACTTCCTTCTAAATGAGAGTAAAGGTCTGGAAACCTAATTTAACGGTGCTATATACAAGGGCAAATATTTGATCGACTGAGGGGGATGGCAAAAAAGGAAACACAAATAGAATGCAGCCAGGATGCTCTGCTGCAGTGTAGCGTGGGCTTTTGGAGACAACTTGAAGACTTCAAAGTCAACAGATGGCTGGCTGGCTGTATCAGGAACAGTCCATGTTCTACAGAACAAGCCCACGGTCCAAAGTCCCTCCGAAGCTAATCACAGCAGAGAAGGAAAAACAAACAGTACAACAGGCTATAAGCTGCTAGTGTTGCTGGGCTGGCTGAGTAAGACCTTGGTAGTTCCCTGAAGCTACATACGTATCTCTCACCACCGTGGGAGGAGAGCACTGAATAAGAGCATGAAGAATAATCAATGTCATAAAAACTAGAAAAAGATAATTATATACTGTAAATGAAAAGCAGTCTTGAACTTTACTTCCCATTCCCCATGTAGGCGGTTAAATGCAATATCTTGATAAAAGAAGGAAGGGGGTGCTATCCAAGGACTCAGCGCTGGCACATACTGTACTATAAGGCTTTGTGATGGTGTAGCAACCCTTCCTGTAGTCAGATACCATAGAGAAAGCGTTGACAGGAACTTAGATATACAGATTGTGTAGGTGACTTATACGAAGGCAGCCGGGAGTGTACTTAAAGGGTATCTGTGTGTGTAGAGGGCGAGGTTGTCGATCAATGCCTCGCTGCCTTAATGCATTTTGTGATTTACAAAAAGGTCATCGTCTCCATGTAATTGACAAGCTGATGAAAGCTTATGGGGGGCGAAACCCTACTGAGTGACACATTAGAGATGCGGTAGCTTCTAATCCACTGAGCCTGCCAATGGAACATGGCCTTATGGAGTCTTTGGTTCAGGAGATGCTATAGCTCCCTTTGAAGAATGACTGGAGGCTGCCTAAGAGTCTGAAACCTTTAATACAGTTTGAGAGGTCTGGCAGATTGAAGCAATTTTCCCCAGACATTGTATTGTTTTATGAGGTCACGGTCAGCTCTTGGCTCCAGAATCCCTTGCCCTGGGTTTTGTTGAAGCATCACAGTGGCAAATAGCCACAAACGACACATCACACGGTCATGGCTAGAAATTGCAAATGTTTTGAAAAATAAAATATTCTCAAAACGATATTGAATGTTGGATATCTATGACTTAAAGGCTTATTTCAGTATAGTGATGCTACAGAGCTTTACATTCTCCCTTCTGAACAAAATTGCACTGAACTAAAATCAATCTTGTTAAAACATGTGTCAATGAGTAAAATATGGCACAAAAAGATGTTATCATGGCAGCACATTAATGTTTCATGATATATCTTATTGTGTCCTCATCAAAATCTTCTACTAGCAGCCCTCTTGAGCGCAGATGTATCGATTTTAAAAGATGTCCTTTCATTTAAAACCTTGCAGATGTATCGATTAAAAAAAAAATCCTTTCATTTAAAACCTTATATGAAGATGCTGCTATCTCTGGCACCAGCCATTGATCCATCCCTGAATACAAAGAGGGAGACAGAGCACTGGTAGACTCTAGACTCTGTGCCTCTCAACAACCCTAAACACCCCTCCCCCCGCCCGCCCTCCAGCTCCGCACATGGAGGTGAATGTCTCCCCCCGCCCCGCGCCCTCCAGCTCCGCTCGTGGAGGTGAATGTCTCCACCCGCCAGTGAGAGCAGGATTATGAAGGTCTGGCTGGTTCTTCCTCCAAGCCGTGGGAGTCTGACCCTGATACATCTGCCCCGGCTGTGAGAGCAGGATTATGAAGGTCTGGCTGGTTCTTCCTCCAAGCCGTGGGAGTCTGACCCTGATACATCTCCCCCGGCTGTGAGTGCAGGATTATGAAGGTCTGGCTGGTTCTTCCTCCAAGCCGTGGGAGTCTGACCCTGATACATCTCCCCCGGCTGTGAGAGCAGGATTATGTGAAGGTCTGGCTGGTTCTTCCTCCAAGCCGTGGGAGTCTGACCCTGATACATCTCTCCCGGCTGTGAGAGCAGGATTATGTGAAAGTCTGGCTGGTTCTTCCTCCAAGCTGTGGGAGTCTGACCCTGATACATCTCCCCCAGCTGTGAGAGCAGGATTATGTGAAGGTCTGGCTGGTTCTTCCTCCAAGCCGTGGGAGTCTGACCCTGATACATCTCTCCCGGCTGTGAGAGCAGGATTATGTGAAGGTCTGGCTGGTTCTTCCTCCAAGCTGTGGGAGTCTGACCCTGATACATCTCTCCCGGCTGTGAGAGCAGGATTATGTGAAGGTCTGGCTGGTTCTTCCTCCAAGCCGTGCGAGTCTGACCCTGATAAATCTCCCCCGGCTGTGAGAGCAGGATTATGTGAAGGTCTGGCTGGTTCTTCCTCCAAGCCGTGGGAGTCTGACCCTGATACATCTCCCCCGGCTGTGAGTGCAGGATTATGTGAAGGTCTGGCTGGTTCTTCCTCCAAGCCGTGGGAGTCTGACCCTGATACATCTCCCCCGCCAGTGAGAGCAGGATTATGTGAACGTCTGGCTGGTTCTTCCTCCAAGCCGTGGGAGTCTGACCCTGATACATCTCCCCCGCCAGTGAGAGCAGGATTATGAAGGTTTGGCTGGTTCTTCCTCCAAGCTGTGGGAGTCTGACCCTGATAAATCTCCCCCGGCTGTGAGGCAGCACGACCATGTTTTGTAGCGACAAGCTCATGGTATGGATCCCAATTAATGGAGGAGAAGCTTCTCTAGCTGCTGCTCTAGAAGTTAGAGACGGGGGCAGAGCCAAGCAAGCGGAACAGAACAACGCAGAAATCCAGCCTGTCTCCTCAGAGAGGAGCAACAAACTAGCTTCTTTACTCTGACAGAAACTTCTACCTCTCAACAATACTCAACAAGGATGTGTACGGCGGAAGCACTCATGGCGAATACAATAAACAAGCTATTGAGTTGTGGGTAGTGCTGTGGCCTATAGAGTGCAGGGAGGGAGTCAGCGAAGCCTAGTGGTTAGAGCATTGGACTAGTAACCGAAAAGTTGCAAGATCGAATCCCCGAGCTGACAAGGTACAAATCTGTCGTTCTGCCCCTGAACAAGGCAGTTAACCCACTGTTCCTAGGCTGTCATTGAAAATAAGAATTTGTTCTTAACTTACTTGCCTATGGTACAATACCCAATAAACCTCTCTCTCTGTCGGTCTGACTCTGTCTTGCTCTCTCTCTGTCGGTCTCTCTCTCATCTGTGAAGTTGAGTTGTACACCTTCAAACTGACAGTTTGTTTTGCAACTCAAGTCTTTGAAATTATGTCAGCTTTATTCATAAGGGTTACTTTTATCTTGGGGCTCATAAATGGATGCATTTCTACATCTTGAAGAAAACCCCACCTAAAATAGAATACAAGTACTGTCCTCCTAAGTATTTCTCTAGGGGACAAACAGTAATTGCCTTGATGTCTTCAAACGAATGCAAGAATGCATCTTGGCTGATACATTTCTGCTACACTGTGTTGTGCACAGGGATGCATTTCGCATATGTATTATGCATTATTTCTGGTTTGTCTCTTTGGGAATCAACAGTCAAGCTTTGTGCTGTCTTTAACTGTGGACTCACTGTCAAATATGTACAAGCAACAAAAAACAAACACAATATTTGCTGATTCAAGTCATGTTGCTACTTCAACAGCAAAGTGTTATTTACTATGTTCACTAACGACACCATTTCCTGATGAATGTGCATGCCATCATTGTAGCCTCTTTCAGCCACTGCATGTACTGTACAGTGGGGAGAACAAGTATTTGATACACTGCCGATTTCGCAGGTTTTCCTACTTACAAACGTAGAGGTCTGTCATTTTTATCATAGGTACACTTCAACTGTGAGAGACGGAATCTAAAACAAAAATCCAGAAAATCCCATTGTATGATTTTTAAGTAAATAATTTGCATTTTATTGCATGACATAAGAATTTGATCACCTACCAACCAGTAAGAATTCTGGCTCTCAGAGACCTGTTAGTTTTTCTTTAAGAAGTCCGTCCGCCTGTTCTCCACTCATTACCTGTATTAACTGCACCTGTTTGAACTCGTTACCTTTATAAAAGACACCTGTCCACACACGCAATCAAACAGACTCCAACCTCTCCACAATGGCCAAGACCAAAGAGCTGTGTAATTACATCAGGGATAAAATTGTAGACCTGCACAAGGCTGGGATGGGCTACAGGACAATAGGCAAGCAGCTTGGTGAGAAGGCAACAACGGTTGGCACAATTATTAGAAAATGGAAGAAGTTCAAGATGACGGTCAATCACCCTCGGTCTGGGGCTCCATGCAAGACCTCACCTCGTGGGGCATCAATGATCATGAGGAAGGTGAGGGATCAGCCCAGAACTATACGGCAGGACCTGGTCAATGACCTGAAGAGAGCTGGGACCACAGTCTCAAAGAAAACCATTAGTAACACACTACGCCGTCATGGATTAAAATCCTGCAGCGCACGCAAGGTCCCCCTGCTCAAGCCAGAGCATGTCCAGGCCCGTCTGAAGTTTGCCAATGACCATCTGGATGATCCAGAGGAGGAATGGGAGAAGGTCATGTGGTCTGATGAGACAAAAATAGAGCTTTTTGGTCTAAACTCCACTCGCTGTGTTTGGAGGAAGAAGGAGGATGAGTACAACCCCAATAACACCATCCCAACTGTGAAGCATGGAGGTGGAAACATCATTCTTTGGGGATGCTTTTCTGCAAAGTGGACAGGACGACTGCACCGTATTGAGGGGAGGATGGATGGGGCCATGTCTCGCGAGATGTTGGCCAACAACCTCCTTCCCTCAGTAAGAGCATTGAAGATGAGTCGTGGCTGGGTCTTCCAGCATGACAACGACCCGAAACACACAGCCAGGGCAACTAAGGAGTGGCTCCGTAAGAAGCATCTCAAGGTCCTGGAGTGGCCTAGTCAGTCTCCAGACCTGAACCCAATAGAACATCTTTGGAGGGAGCTGAAAGTCTGTATTGCCCAGCGATAGCCCCGAAACCTGAAGGATCTGGACAAGGTCTGTATGGAGGAGAGGCCAAAATCCTTGCTGCAGTGTGTGCAAACCTGGTCAAGAACTACAGGAAACGTATGATCTCTGTAATTGCAAACAAAGGTTTCTGTACCAAATATTAAGTTTGGCTTTTCTGATGTATCAAATACTTATGTAATGCAATAAAATGCAAATTCATTACTTAAAAATCATTCAATGTGATTTTCTGGATTTTTGTTTTAGATTCCGTCTCTCACAGTTGAAGTGTACCTATGATAAAAATGACAGACCTCTACATGCTTTGTAAGTAGGAAAACCTGCAAAATCGTCAGTCTATCAAATACTTGTTCTCCCCACTGTATGTCTTATGACGGTGTGTCTGGTAAACTTTTAAAGAAATAACCATAAAGCCCCGAAGCAACAGCTGGTTTAGATGCACTTCAACATAAACCGGTTTATGACTGACAGGCATCTAAACAACAAGACATTCCCAATGATGTATAGTTTTCTCTTAGGTGTGAATACAAATCACATTGCCCCAGGTTGAATTGACACCTCTGGAGCCCCACCACCCCTGTATGTGGTTGTGTGAAGTGTCTTTAAAGTGACTGACACTGAGTGCGTTAACAGTTACTGTGGCTCCCTTTGGAGCTTTAGACCTTCTACCTTTTTTTAGACAGGGCGAATTATAGAAACCCTATTTCTTAGCCCCAAAATACACTGATTGAAAGGAATGCTAATGTCATTATGTTTCCTGTGCCTTTCAGCAGCCTTGAAAAATAAGGCTCCCTTAGAAGTTTTGTGTCATTGAAGGATGTTCAGGTGAGCTACAGCAATGATTAGTGCAGAGGTTTTTTTCTTTAGAGAAAGGAGACGGGAGTGTTCATCTTTCCTCTACGCTACCCTTTGTTCTCCCACGTTGTTATGGGGAACTAAATGGTCTGGGATAAGAAAAATTGAACTTACCTGTTGGATGCACACACAAAGAGAAGCATGAATGGCCCCAGAGGGGATGGCGAGAGACAAAGGGGGGAGAGCGAGAGAGAGAGAGACACTATGGGCTCTATTCAATCAGCTTTAGCCATCATCCGCTGTGTCGGGGGTGGAAATGCATTAAAGCTGTCAAATCCACAAGTCTCTCCTGGCATTATACCTAAAGCGGACATTGCCATTGGCTGCACGGAGTCGCATTATGAGGAAATCCCATGCAGCATTGTTTACAAGTTGGAACACTGGAATGTGAGAAGTAATCTACACCTCAATTAGGCTAATAGAAATCCTCATTATTTTATTGAAAGATTTTCAATTTGATCACAATTATTTCCATGTGTCCTACACTTTCTCGTTCTGAACTTCTAACGTGAGTGGGACCGGTGTGGCTTCGTGACAATGATCAAGAGAAGCTGCTCACCGATTTGACAGCTCCAACGCAGTTACACCTCCTCCGACTTCGCCAAAACACTGTATCAGCTGTGTGGTTGTCGGTTGATCTGATTGAATGCAGGCCTATATTAGTATACACTTTCAACATTTTCATATAACTATTTTACAGAACAGGTGGTTGATGTTCTCAATCAGGAACAACTGTGCAGGTGTGTGTGGTGCCAAGCTAATGTTGTTTCCACACGCAACTTACATTTATAGCACCATGCACTTTTCCACCATGCATTTTTGATACACATAACCTATTAGTCTAGAGACACTTTCATAGTGTGCGTGTTCCATTCCATTTCCACTCTTCTCATGGACACATCTGTATGAGTAACTGAGCTATTCCTCATCATACTGCTAGAACTGAGAAATCTTCTGAGTGCATTCAGGAGAGAGAACTATCCCTGCAGACTTTCCTCCCTAAAAGCGATTTCCCCCCACAAGCTCTAATTAATGCAACACTGCTGCCCTCCAGCATCCATGCACCTCACTTCTCCTGCTCTGTCTCTACCTCTGCCTCGCCCACAGCCATCAGCCCCAGGGTGTGTGTGTGTGTGTGTGTGTGTGTGTGTGTGTGTGTGTGTGTGTTTGTGTGTGTGTGTGTGTGTGTGTGTGTATGTGTGTGTGTGTGTGTGTGTGTGTGTGTGTGTGTGTGTGTGTGTGTGTGTGTTTGTGTTTGTGTGTTTGTGTGTGTGCACACGTGTTTGTTGCTGGCCCTCTGCCTCCTCCTCCACCAAGGCAATACAGCAACCAAGGCCTCGCCCACGGCAAACTACCCGTAAATCAATAAATGACCAGTGATGTTGACGTGTGGGTGTGTTGGAATTACCAGCAGAGTAGAGAGAAAATATGAATGGTTTAGCAGATCTTTGGTAGCAATTTACACCTTGTACACCCGTATGTGGGTTGTAAATGGCAGATTTGGGCACTAATAAGCACCTAGAACATAGTGACTGTACAGTAACAATGTAATAAATAACGCTTTGATGTCATTCAAGAATGCCAAATATCCAATTGCAAAACAGTCCAATTGTGCACTTCACATTTCCAAATCATAAAATTAATGTCATATACAGTGTCAATGTTTTTCCCATTATATATACTCACCTTTGGTCTAATCATTCCCCATTATCTCCAAACTGTTGCCTTTCAATTGCCACCATGGTCATGGAAATTATTTTCAATTTAGCCCTATACATTTAGGCCAATTCCCACGAGTGTAAAGGGTTAATATCTGAGATATCTTACTGTACAGTGATGGAACTTAAGTATTTTGGGCACTGGCCAGCCGGGCTAGTAGACCACAATTTCTACTAGCCTGGGTCCAGAATCTGCTACGCGATAATGGAAAACATTTTTACCCACATTTTCTACTTGCCCTGTCTCAAAAGTACCTGCCTCGGGTTAGCGGGCTAGCTTCATTTCCATGTCATTGTATCTTACCGTAAGCACATCAAGATTTAGCTGGAATATATGCACGTGTCATAACAGATTAATTCTAAAACTAAACTAAGTCAGTCATTCAGACAACTAAGACATTCCTTTCTATCTATTTTGTCATACGGTATGTGACTGCAGACCTCTACTCAACATTCCCAGGAGCCTGGCAATGACATCATGCCATTAAACAGAGAAACCAGTTCTAGTCTCATAGCACCACACCCATCTAATTATCTCAAATTATTAATTACCTCTGCTATATTAATACTGCGCTGTTACAGTCATTATGCATTAATAATGAGTGAAACAGTATATTCATATTTCATTAACTTAGTTGTCCACCTTTGCAATTCATCCTTAATATAGACTGTGTATACCTAGAAAGGAGGGATACCGGAGAATGGAGTTTGCGAAACAAACAAGGCAGCGCAACAGGCACGAGAGGGGGCACACGGGGAGATTGGCGGAGTCAGGCGATAGACCTGAGCCAACTCCCTGTGATTACCGGAAGAATCGCAGTACTGGTCAGGCACCGTGTTATGCGGTCAAGCGCATGGTGTCGCCAGTACGCACTCATAGCCCGGTGCGCTATAGGCCAGCCCCCCGCAAGTGCCATGCGAAAGTGGGCATCCAGCCAGGGCGTGTTGTGCCAGCTCAGCATGTTTGGTCTCCGGTACGCCGTTTCGGCCCAGGGTATCCTGTGCCGGCGCTGAGTGCTGTGTCTCTGGGGTGCTGGGAGGGTGCAGTTCGCCCTATGCCTATGCCTGTGGGGGGCTAATGTGGGCATTGAGCCTAAGGGAGAGGTGCGAGTGGTATGCACCAGATCTCCAGTGCTCCCCCACAGCTCAGTTCAACCTGTGCCTGCACTCTGGAGGGTCTGGGCTAAAGTGGTTGCGCACCAGAGCTCCAGTGCTCCCCCACAGCCCGGTCCAGCCGGTGCCTCCTCCACGCACCAGGCCTCATGTAGGTCTCCCCAGCCTGGTGGGTCCTGTGACAGCCCCACACACCAGGCTGTCTCTCCGTCTCCTCCCTCCAGGTTCTGCCGCCTGTTCGGCGCTTCCAGAGTCTCCCTTCAGTCAGGAGCTGCCAGAGCCGCCTGTCAGTCAGGAGCTGCCGGAGCCGCCCGTCAGTCAGGAGCTGCCGGAGCCACCCGTCAGTCAGGAGCTGCCGGAGCCGCCCGCAGTCAGGAGCTGCCGGAGCCGCCCGTCAGTCAGGAGCTGCCGGAGCCGCCCATCAATTCGGGGAACGCTGCAAGGGTCCCCGGTCTGAGGTCGGTGGCGAGGGTTGCCGCTCCTAAGGCGCCACCTAAGTGGGCCAAGACTAAGGTGGAGTGGGGTCTACGTCCCGGCGGACAGATGCCCACCCAGACCCTCCCCCATGCGTTTAGGTTTTGCGGCCGGAGTCCGCACCTGTCACGTCCTGACCTTAGTTCCTTTTTTACGTCTCTATTTTAGTTTGGTCAGGGCGTGAGTTGGGGTGGGCATTCTATGTTTTGTGTTCTATGTTTTCTATTTCTATGTGTTTGGCCTGGTATGGTTCCCAATTAGAGGCAGCTGGCTATCGTTGTCTCTGATTGAGAACCATACTTAGGCAGGCTGTTCTCCCACTATGGGTTGTGGGTAGTTATTTTCTGTTTAGTGTTTTTGTTGCACCTTGCAGAACTGTTTGTTTGTCGGTTTGTTGTTTTTGTTCAGTATTCATCTTTATTACAATTATCATGAATACTTACCACGCTGCACTTTGGTCCTCTTCTCCTACTCCCGACAACAATCGTTACAGTCTATGGAAGATGTCCACAATAAATAGGTTATTTCACTCAGAGCTAAGCCCCTGAGGTTGCTGACTAACAAGTCATTGTAGCATCAAAGACAAAGGATCAAAAGCTAGAAAATTGTTTGCTGATGCAGGGACTAAATAACCTTGACAAGCCATCTTGGATTGTTGGATTGTTGGATGGGAGAAAAAGAGAAAGATAAGTACCAACTACAGGTGAATAGCATCCTCATATTTACACTTCTCCTACAGTTCACAGCTTCCACAAGGCCATCAACCATCATTCAACTGAATTAAAACAGAACTGCTGATGTTGAACCATCACTCAAATGTATTTCAAAAATATTTTTTTTACATCAACACTCCCAAAGTGCTTTACAGAAACCCAACCTTGACCCCAAAGAGCAAGCAATAGCACATATATATCCTGTTTATATGTCACTCTTTTCTTTGTACCTCTTCATAGAGCGATGTGACATTCTCATAACCTTAACTCCCAAACTAAGCAATTAAAATAATGATTCAGATTTTCTATTAGACAGCATTGTGTGCCGGAGAAAAGGGACAGCCCTTTGAAAATGTTCCCCAGACAGACGTAGCAGCTCATTATGTGGACGTTCTCAGAATCCCAGATCACCAGCATCGGCACGGCAACAGCTAGAATAATTAGGTGTCATATTACAGAGTGACATATCTTATAAGACACCGGAGCAAACTGATTGTCATCGATTGCTTTAGTTTTAGTGTAGGAAGGGTAGAAGTAATGAACAGAAATATTCTTTTTGGTGCTTTTTTAAATGGAACTCACGTAGCATGACAGAATGGCCTTAGCATGCTCTCATGCAGAACCCCTCGCCAATTACCAGAAACCAAAGCCAGTTGTTTTTACTGTACCTCCTGTAATGGAAGACTGAATAATGTCCGCTGCCTCTTGTTTAGCATCATTGCACATCACTTATTCAACATTTCCACATTTAATGTCATGCCCATTAAAACATAAACAGGTCTGTGATGATGATCTCTCTCCCACCAGCACAAATAGCCACATAACAGTGGCTGGAGGCCCTGTGTGGCTCAATTGGGAGAGCATGGCGCTTGCAACGCCAGGTTTGTGGGTTTGATTTCCATGGGGGACCAGCGCTAAATGACTAAAATGTCAAATGTAAACGTGAGGCTATAATAAAAAGCTGGAGGGAGAGAGGATGGAAAACATTGAGCATAATATGTTATCAGTCTGTTGTGATGCCCAGGTGATCATGCTCAAGTCCTAATTGATTAAAGAAAGCCTGATTCCAATATCACAGTTTTCTCAAGGCATATCATCCACACAGCATTTGATGATCTTCCTCTGGTCTCTCTCTCTTTCCCTCTGGTCTCTCTTTCTCTCTCTCTCTCTCTCTCTCTCTCTCTCTCTCTCAAAGGGCCTCAAATGTTCCTTTAGTGCCATAAACACTCCCTATTTTCTATTGCCATGGTTATGAGCTGGTATCAAACAGCCTTTGAACATTATCACAAGGCTGCCAGAGTGAGCCTTTAACCCTCCTCCCACTAACTCAGATGGGCAGCAAGCCGAAAACCTGTCAGAAACATGTTGATTTCTGAATATACTGAGGGTTCACTTTTATTTCAGTATCCCACCAAGCCCAGAGTTTGACATGTGTATTGAATTAAAAGTCAGAGTGTAATTAAGTAACTTCTCAATGCCTGAGTAATATCTACAACCATCTTATTTTAAATACATTGAAATAACTAGCATGATTTATTGGGAATACTAAAATAACTTGGTTTGAAATACACAATCTCACTACGCACAGTAAATTGATTTCAATGTACTGTAGCTAAGACCCCTAGTACCTTAGCTACTGAACGCCAAAATAAATAATGATTTTATTGTGGACAATACTGCAGTTCTTTTCTCAACAGGGGAATTGTGGTTTAAAGTTCAGTATTGAATTACTAATATTGTAGGCTGCTTCTTGCAAACTAAGTCTTGTCTTATTTAGTGCTGGCTTTTTCTAGGTTTAGAAACATAAAGCTTTGTGCAGTGCAATTCACTGTCACAGAGGAGATGGGCTGTCACTCAAAGAATAGTTTCACGTCCAACCTATTTCCCTCTGAGAGGTTATTTCTTCATTATATGATGCCCTGTATCAGGTGTGAACAGCCACACTATAAAGCCTGACAGTTTGATGCTGGGAGGAAGAGAGGAAGATATTTAGATGCCAGTGGATGAGTGTGTCAAGACCTCTCTTCTCCACGGCCCGTCCCACTGCAGTGTTCTCCAGACAAATGGTAAATGACTCTTGGCAGGTGTCCCAGCCTTCACTCACAGAGCACTGCTACTGAGACAGAGTGATGAGAAGAGCATAGAGGGTTCATACTTTAGAGCTTTGTAGAGGCGGATGGCCAAAAGCGGATGAAGATAAGAAACCTACAGATCAGATTACTCACAAGGACCAGGACATGTTCGCTCAGCTCAGTCGGCTGTCTATGTTTACTATTGTTCGGTTTCTTCAAGGTGAACACAGTACTGACCTGGACACAGTAAAGCACTGCTATGGCACAGGATGTGACGCAGAGAGAGGTTGACGGTTGTCCCAGGAGTTAAAACAAAACCTTCACAACAGGTAATGAGATGCTTTCACCTCTGTGTTGTTGTCTTGTACGATTCGGTTTCCTGTTCCAAGCTGATAGCTGACATCTCACCTCAGTGCCTTTAGATTAATTGGACTGTAGCATCAACTTCCTCCACCACCATCTGAGACTGACAGATATTCTCTTCACATCTGCGGTTCGCAGGTTTTGAGGTGCCACCATCAGGAGCTTCAGCAACCATCAGATGCAACTAGTATAGCCACTACCGTGGTACAATCTGACAGATTCTGTTCCCATATGGGGTTTCGAGATGCCACCATTAGTAAATTCAGCGGCAACCAGATGCTCCCGAGTGGCGCAGCGGTCTAAGGCACTGCATCTCAGTGCTAGAGGCGTCATTACAGACCCTGGTTTGTTTCCAGGCTGTATCACAACCGACCGTGATTGGGAGTCCCGTAGGTCGGTGCACAATTGGCCCAGCTTCGTCTGTGTTAGGGTTTGGCCAGGGTAGGCCGTCATTGTAAATAAGAATTTGTTCTTAACTGACTTGCCTAGTTAAATAAAGGTTAAATAAAAAATATATATATTGCATAGCCTCGATTTAATGTAGTGTAACACATGTCAATGTAAAGGAACAGCCTCCACACATGTCAGTTTGGTGTAGAGACGGTGTGATGGTGACATACGAGGGATCACATTGCTGAGCGTGGAAAAATCCTCCACAGCAGACAAGGCAAACATCTCACAGCAGACAAGGCAAACATCTCACAGCAGACAAGGCAAACATCTCACAGCAGACAAGGCAAACATCTCACAGCAGACAAGGCAAACATCTCACAGCAGACAAGGCAAACATCTCACAGCAGACAAGACAAACACCTCACAGCAGACAAGACAAACATCTCACAGCAGACAAGGCAAACATCTCACAGCAGACAAGGCAAACATCTCACAGCAGACAAGACAAACATCTCACAGCAGACAAGGCAAACATCTCACAGCAGACAAGACAAACACCTCACAGCAGACAAGACAAACATCTCACAGCAGACAAGACAAACACCTCACAGCAGACAAGACAAACATCTCACAGCAGACAAGACAAACATCTCACAGCAGACAAGACAAACATCTCACAGCAGCGTAGCAAAATGAATGGTGTTGCACAAGTTTTAGATTTTATTTGAAGGGAGTCTGTCATAAAATCAACATGGTCTTCTGGGCTGTATCTCATAAACCACCCCACAGTGACTACAGGCTTTTGACAGAAATGCCCAATCAAGGCGGTGAGGGGTCAGCCTCTATAAGACGCTGGAGGAGCGTGAGTTATGGCTCGGCTCAGAGTGTTATTTTAATGGGGCTCCAAGCAGCCGCTGTAAAACGCTGGCTGCTCTTTGGCACTGGTAACAGGCACCATAACAGGCAACAGGCACCATTCATGTGTATATATTTTCCACATGATATAAACCCCTACAGTATATGAGGTCTGTGGTTGTTAGGGGGATCTCAGCAGTACTGTATACTGGCCAACCAAAGAGACTGATGGATCTTCAATGCTGCTGAAGCTAGCTAATGGCTAGTAGGTCTACTGCTAAGAGAAGATTGACAGAGGAGTCAGTTGATAGATCATTGATACAAAACAATTATATTTTTGATATGGCCTGTACCTTCTATGCTTCTGTGTAGGAATCATTAAGCCATTATGACAGTTTGATTGATATTAGATATACTTTGGTTAAATCTGTTTAAAGTGTGACCAGTTATTCTATAGAACTTCAAGGCAGGGTTGGTAATTAAGTATAGTGTCCCCAAGAGAGATCCAAAGCAAGGTGTACAGCAAAACTACCATCTTGTCTTGTGTTTAGTAAGAGGGAGGTAATGACATATGATTAGAATGGATTGTTATTCTATGGTTACTTTAGAGTTGATGAATCTGGTCCGTTCCCCCTCTTCATCCCACACCCACAATATGTTCATATGAATTATGCTTGACACTTTTCCTTTCCATATAATGCCTCTCCAGATGGCACATTGCCTGTTATTTTGCAAGCAAACCAAAAGGCACCTGGCACATACATTTAATTTTTCAGTAAGCTGAGTAGAGTGGAACTGAATAGTTTACTTTTTGTATTATGAGTTATTGAAGTGAAATTCAGCAACTCTTGGACAGTGGAAGTTAACAAGATGCTTCTTTCTTGTTTAAACATACGGAGTTATTGCAATGGTCTTATTGTAACTCATACAGTAGCTGTTTCTGTTTCAGACAGGTCAGGCTGTTTCTGTTTCAGACAGGTCAGGCTGTTTCTGTTTCAGACAGGTCAGGCTGTTTCTGTTTCAGACAGGTCAGGCTGAATCAGGCTGTTTCTGTTTCAGACAGGTCAGGCTGTTTCTGTTTCAGACAGGTCAGGCTGAATCAGGCTGTTTCTGTTTCAGACAGGTCAGGCTGTTTCTGTTTCAGACAGGTCAGGCTGAATCAGGCTGTTTCTGTTTCAGACAGGTCAGGCTGAATCAGGCTATTTCTGTTTCAGACAGGTCAGGCTGAATCAGGCTGTTTCTGTTTCAGACAGGTCAGGCTGTTTCTGTTTCAGACAGGTCAGGCTGTTTCTGTTTCAGACAGGTCAGGCTGAATCAGGCTGTTTCGACTCACAATGCCTCCTCCAGTTCTGGATGTACAGCTTTGTCACCAGGCTGTATTCACAACTACATTTCAGGAAGCAGGTCTCAGTATTCATGGGAGGTAACAGTGTTGTCTTCATCAGGAGATAATGTGCTCTATGTGTATTCCCGCGAGGCACTAAATCCAGTTTGGAAATTAATCTGTCAATGTGGACGGCTCACATGGATTCTTCTGTGGACATCTCTTTCCATCATCCCATAGCTTGGGGTGAATCTCTGCTACTAGGTAAACACAACTCACTAGACACACTACAGCCAGGATTACAGATGACACAAACATGCATGGATGCATGCACACATACACACGTGCACACAAACATACACCATTCATTCATTTAGTTATAAGAGTTTAACATAAAAAATCGTTGTAGCCAATTTTTTATCTCCTTTCACCTTCTCAGTAATGATACATGTCTATCCTTTCACCTTTTCAGTAATGATACATGTCTATCCTTTCACCTTTTCAGTAATGATACATGTCTATCATTTCACCTTTTCAGTAATGATACATGTCTATCCTTTCACCTTCTCAGTAATGATACATGTCTATCCTTTCACCTTCTCAGTAGTGATACATGTCTATCCTTTCACCTTCCCAGTAATGATACATGTCTATCCTTTCACCTTCTCAGTAATGATACATGTCTGTCCTTTCACCTTTTCAGTAATGATACATGTCTATCCTTTCAGTTTGTTAATCTAATGTTCTTCACCCATGAGATAATTTTATATTTTGGATGGACTTCTCTGATTTGCCATTTCAATATTGTCTAAAAAAAGTCAGTTCACAACACATATGGGGGTTGTAGACATCAGTGGTATGGCTCAGTGCTCTGGCTGCTACAGTAATAGATGATGACCGAGAGGACGAGCTCCCTAGTCATTTTACATGCAAATTGATTAAGAAGTAATAGCCAGCAATGAGGAAATCACCAGGGATCAGACGTCCCAGTTTTCACTCAGTCTGTAATAAGACAAAAAACCCTGAACGCAAACTCCTATTAGTCCTAAAGATGGCTTGTAATCTAAAGTCATTTCCCACATGTAACAGCCTGTTGTATTTCCTCAATCAAGAAAATAAATCAGATGAATTGACATCATGGGCTGTGTTCTGTCTGGAGCCCCCATGTTACCCACACCATAAGAGATGTACTGTACTAGAGATTGACCGATTATGATTTTTCAACGCCGATACCGATACCGATTATTGGAGGACCATAAAAGCCGATACGGATTAATCGGCCAATTTTTTATTTATTTATTTGTAATAATGACAATTACAACAATACTGAATGAACACTTATTTGAACTTAATATAATACATCAATAAATTAATTTAGCCTCAAGTAAATAATGAAACATGTTCAATTTGGTTTAAATAATGCAAAAACAAATTGTTGGAGAAGAAAGTAAAAGTGCAATAGGTTCCATGTAAAATATGTGCCATGTAAAAAAGCTAACATTTAAGTTCCTTGCTCAGAACATGAGAACATATGAAAGCTGGTGGTTCCTTTTAACATTAGTCTTCAATATTCCCAGGTAAGAAGTTTTAGGTTGTAGTTATTATAGGAATTATAGGACTATTTCCCTCTATACCATTTGTATTTCATTAACCTTTGACTATTGGATGTTCTTATATAGGCACTTTAGTATTGCCTGTGTAACAGTATTGCTTCCGTCCCTCTCCTCGCTCCTCCCTGGGCTCGAACCAGGAACACATCGACAATTAGCGTGCGCTAACTAGCTAGCCATTTCACTTTGGTTACACGAGCCTCATCTCGGGAGTTGATAGGCTTGAAATCATAAACAGCACAATGCTTGACGCACAATGAAGAGCTGTTTGAATGAATGTTTACGCGCCTGCTTCTGCCTACCACCGCTCAATCAGATACTTGTATGCTCAGTCAGATTATATGCAACGTAGGACACGCTAGATAATATCTAGTAATATCATCAACCATGTGTAGTTAACTAGTGATTATGATTGATTGTTTTTTATAAGATCAGTTTAATGCTAGCTAGCAACTTACCTTGGTTTACTGCATTCGCGTAACTCCTTGTGGAGTGCAACGAGAGAGAGGCAGGTTGTTATTGCGTTGGACTAGTTAAGGTTGCAAGATTAGATCCCCCGAGCTGACAAGGTGAAAATCTGTCGTTCTGCCCCTGA
The DNA here is from genome assembly GCF_057628025.1 of Oncorhynchus mykiss. NCBI lineage: Eukaryota > Metazoa > Chordata > Actinopteri > Salmoniformes > Salmonidae > Oncorhynchus > Oncorhynchus mykiss. The sequence goes on along the minus strand of NC_143027.1, from coordinate 74,911,616 downwards.
ACAAGGCAGTTAACCCACTGTTCCTAGGCCGTCATTGAAAATAAGAATGTGTTCTTAACTGACTTGCCTAGTTAAATAAAGATTAAATAAAGGTGTAAAAAAATAATAATAATCATAATACACATTTTTTAAAAATCGGCAAATCGGAGCCCAAAAATACAGATTTCCGATTGTTATGAAAACTTGAAATCGGCCCTAATTAATCGGCCATTCCGATTAATCGGTCGACCTCTATACTGTACATTACTGTTGGGCTCTTACAGGGCCCTACCCCCCGTCTCTCTTTCTCTCTCTGTGTGTCTGTCTGTCTCTTTCTCTCTCACTCTCTCTCTCTCTCTCTTTCTCTCACCCCTCTCTGTCTCTCTCTTGCTCTCTCCCTATCGCACTCATACTCTCTCTCTCTCTCCTCTCTTTCCCCTCCCTCTCTCTCTCGCCCACTATCTATTTTCCTCTCTCTCTCGCTCTCTCTCAATGTCTCACACTCTCTCTTACTCTCTCCCTCTCTCTGTGTGGCTTTTCTCTGTTCTGTCTCAGTATGGCCTCACAAGGGAGCTCCTTTCCTGCCTGGCCAACTTCAAACAGCAGAGTATGAGACAGCAGGATGAAACGCAACACACACTATTTAAGGCATGGCTATAGGATTCATTGGAGCCCTGGATCATCAGATAAGACTGTATTACACTGAGCTGGATGATATGACACTCTGGTGTCATAGCCACTCTCACCTACAGTATCTATTCACACTGTATACATCTGGCCAGCTGGGTTTACTGAAATACCATGTAGTACATTTAAGTGAACCATGCATTATTGGACAGCAAACAGACAGTGTTTTTTCCATTGGCTGTTTTAGTGCACATTGAATAAGGTGCCTTCAGAAAGTATTCATGCCCCTTGACTAATTCCACATTTTCCTGAGTTACAGCCTGAATTCAAAATTGATTAAATAAAATGCTCACCCATCTACACACAATACAGCATAATGACAAAGTGAAAACATGTTTTTAGAAATGTTGGCAAATGTATTGAAAATTAAATAGAGAACTAAATAATTTACATAAGTATTCACACCCCTGAGTCAATACTTTGTAGAAGCACCATTGGTGGCAATTATAGCTGTAAGTCTTTTTGGGTAAGTCTCAAACCTGGATTGAACAATATTTGCCCATTATTCTTAAGAAAAATCTTTAAGCTCTGTCAAGTTCATTATTTATAGATCATTGCTAGACAGCCATTTTCAAGCTGATTTAAGTCAAAACTGTAACTAGGCCACTGAGGAACATTCAATGTCATCATAAGCAACTCCAATGTAGATTTGGCCTTGTCATTTTGGTTATTGTCCTGCTGAAAGGTGAATTTGTCTCCCAGTGTTACGGTGAGTGAATGAGGACCCAAAAGCGAATTAACTTAAACAGAGCTTCTTTAATAACCAAACATAGGTAGGCTCAGATAGACCGGCAGATTCCGACAGGACAGGACAAGGTTACAGCAAACATGACGATAGTCTGGTTCAGGCATGAAACACAACAAACAAGAATCCGACAAAGACAGGAACAAAAACAGAGAGAGATATAGGGACCTAATCAGAGGGAAAAAGGGAACAGGTGGGAAACGGGGTGAATGGGTAGTTAGGAGGAGACAAGGCACAGCTGGGGGAAAGAGGGGGAGAAAAGGTAACCTAACAACGACCAGCAGAGGGAGACAGGGTGAAGGGAAAGGACAGAAACACACAACATGACAATACATGACAGTACCCCCCCACTCACCGAGCGCCTCCTGGCGCACTCGAGGAGGAAACCTGGCGGCAACGGAGGAAATCCTCGATCAGCGCACGGTCCAGCACGTCCCGAGAGGGAACCCAACTCCTCTCCTCAGGACCGTACCCCTCCCAATCAACGAGGTACTGGTGACCACGGCCCCGAGGACGCATGTCCAAAATCCTGCGGACCCTGTAGATGGGTGCGCCCTCGACAAGGATGGGGGGGGGGGGGGGGAAGACGAGCGGGGGCGCGAAGAACGGGCTTAATACAGGAGACATGGAAGACCGGGTGGACGCGACGAAGGTATCGCGGAAGAAGAAGTCGAACTGCGACAGGATTAATGACCCGAGAAATACGGAACGGACCAATGAACCGCGGGGTCAACTTGCGAGAAGCCGTCTTAAGGGGAAGGTTCTGAGTGGAGAGCCAAACTCTCTGACCGCGACAATATCTAGGACTCTTAGTTCTACGCTTATTAGCAGCCCTCACAGTCTGCGTCCTATAACGGCAAAGTGCAGACCTGACCCTCTTCCAGGTGCGCTCGCAACGTTGGACAAAAGCCTGAGCGGAGGGGACGCTGGACTCGGCGAACTGAGATGAGAACAGCGGAGGCTGGTACCCGAGGCTACTCTGAAAAGGAGATAGCCCGGTCGCAGACGAAGGAAGCGAGTTGTGGGCGTATTCTGCCCAGGGGAGCTGTTCTGACCAAGACGCAGGGTTGCGAAAAGAAAGACTGCGTAAGATGCGACCAATAGTCTGATTGGCCCGTTCTGCTTGACCGTTAGACTGGGGGTGAAAGCCGGAAGAGAGACTGACGGAAGCCCCAATCAAACGGCAAAACTCCCTCCAAAATTGAGACGTGAATTGCGGACCTCTGTCCGAAACGACGTCTGACGGAAGGCCATGAATTCTGAAAACATTCTCGATGATGATTTGTGCCGTCTCTTTAGCAGAAGGAAGCTTAGCAAGGGGAATGAAATGAGCCGCCTTAGAGAACCTATCGACAACCGTAAGAATAACAGTCTTCCCCGCTGACGAAGGCAGTCCGGTGACAAAATCTAAGGCGATGTGAGACCACGGTCGAGAGGGAATGGGAAGCGGCCTGAGACGGCCGGCAGGAGGGGAGTTACCGGACTTAGTCTGCGCGCAGACCGAACAAGCAGCCACGAAACGACGCGTGTCATGCTCCCGGGTGGGCCACCAAAAACGCTGGCGAATGGAAGCAAGCGTACCCCGAACGCCAGGGTGGCCGGCTAACTTGGCAGAGTGAGCCCACTGAAGAACGGCCAGACGAGTAGGAACGGGAACGAAAAGAAGGTTCCTAGGACAAGCGCGCGGCGACGGAGTGTGAGTGAGCGCTTGCTTTACCTGCCTCTCAATTCCCCAGACAGTCAACCCGACAACACGCCCCTCAGGGAGAATCCCCTCGGGGTCAGTGGAGGCTACTGAAGAACTGAAGAGACGAGATAAAGCATCAGGCTTGGTGTTCTTAGAGCCCGGACGATAAGAAATCACGAACTCGAAACGAGCGAAAAACAGCGCCCAACGCGCCTGACGCGCATTAAGTCGTTTGGCAGAACGGATGTACTCAAGGTTCCTATGGTCAGTCCAAACGACAAAAGGAACGGTCGCCCCCTCCAACCACTGTCGCCATTCGCCTAGGGCTAACCGGATGGCGAGCAGTTCGCGGTTTCCCACATCATAATTACGTTCCGACGGCGACAGGCGATGAGAAAAATACGCGCAAGGGTGGACCTTGTCGTCAGAGAGGGAGCGCTGAGAAAGAATGGCTCCCACGCCCACCTCTGACGCGTCAACCTCGACCACGAACTGTCTAGAGACGTCAGGTGTAACAAGGATAGGAGCGGATGTAAAACGATTCTTGAGGAGATCAAAAGCTCCCTGGGCGGAAACGGACCACTTAAAGCACGTCTTGACAGAAGTAAGGGCTGTGAGAGGAGCTGCCACCTGACCAAAATTACGGATGAAACGACGATAGAAGTTCGCGAAGCCGAGAAAGCGCTGCAGCTCGACGCGTGACTTAGGGACGGGCCAATCAATGACAGCCTGGACCTTAGCGGGATCCATCTTAATGCCTTCAGCGGAAATAACAGAACCGAGAAATGTGACGGAGGAGGCATGAAAAGTGCACTTCTCAGCCTTCACAAAAAGACAATTCTCTAAAAGGTGCTGGAGGACACGTCGAACGTGCTGAACATGAATCTGGAGTGACGGTGAAAAAATCAGGATATCGTCAAGGTAAACGAAAACAAAGATGTTCAGCATGTCTCTCAGGACATCATTGACTAATGCCTGAAAGACAGCTGGAGCGTTAGCGAGGCCGAAAGGAAGAACCCGGTATTCAAAGTGCCCTAACGGAGTGTTAAACGCCGTCTTCCACTCGTCCCCCTCCCTGATGCGCACGAGATGGTAAGCGTTACGAAGGTCCAACTTAGTGAAAAACCTGGCTCCCTGCAGGATCTCGAAGGCTGAGGACATAAGAGGAAGCGGATAACGATTCTTAACTGTTATGTCATTCAGCCCTCGATAATCTATGCAGGGGCGCAGAGACCCGTCCTTCTTCTTGACAAAAAAAAACCCCGCTCCGGCGGGAGAGGAGGAGGGGACTATGGTACCGGCGTCAAGAGCTACAGACAAATAATCCTCGAGAGCCTTACGTTCGGGAGCCGACAGAGAGTATAGTCTACCCCGGGGGGGGAGTGGTTCCCGGAAGGAGATCAATACTACAATCATACGACCGGTGTGGAGGAAGAGAGGTGGCCCTGGACCGACTGAACACCGTGCGCAGATCGTGATATTCCTCCGGCACCCCTGTCAAATCACCAGGCTCCTCCTGTGAAGAAGAGACAGAGGAAACAGGAGGGATAGCAGACATTAAACATTTCACATGACAAGAGACGTTCCAGGAGAGGATAGAATTACTAGACCAATTAATGAAAGGATTATGACAAACTAGCCAGGGATGGCCCAAAACAACAGGTGTAAAAGGTGAACGAAAAATCAAAAAAGAAATGGTTTCGCTATGATTACCAGAAACAGTGAGGGTTAAAGGTAGCGTCTCACGCTGAATCCTGGGGAGAGGACTACCATCCAGGGCGAACAAGGCCGTGGACTCCCTTAACTGTCTGAGAGGAATGTCATGTTCCCGAGCCCAGGTCTCGTCCATAAAACAGCCCTCCGCCCCAGAGTCTATTAAGGCACTGCAGGAAGCTGACGAACCGGTCCAGCGTAGATGGACCGACAAGGTAGTGCAGGATCTTGAAGGAGAGACAGGAGTAGTAGCGCTCACCAGTAGCCCTCTGCTTACTGATGAGCTCTGGCTTTTACTGGACATGAAGTGACAAAATGACCAGCAGAACCGCAATAGAGACAGAGGCGGTTGGTGATTCTCCGTTCCCTCTCCTTAGTCGAGATGCGGATACCTCCCAGCTGCATAGGCTCAGCTCCCGAGCCGGCAGAGGAAGATGGTAGTGATGCGGAGAGGGGGGCAACGGAGAACGCGAGCTCCTTTCCACGAGCTCGGTGACGAAGATCAACCCGTCGCTCAATGCGAATAGCGAGTTCAATCAAGGAATCCACGCTGGAAGGAACCTCCCGGGAGAGAATCTCATCCTTTACCTCTGCGCGGAGACCCTCCAGAAGACGAGCGAGCAAAGCCGGCTCGTTCCAGCCACTGGAGGCAGCAAGAGTGCGAAACTCAATAGAGTAGTCTGTTATGGATCGATTGCCTTGACATAGGGAAGACAGGGCCCTGGAAGCCTCCTCCCCAAAAACAGATCGATCAAAAACCCGTATCATCTCCTCCTTAAAGTCCTGATACTGGTTAGTACACTCAGCCCTTGCCTCCCAGATTGCCGTGCCCCACTCACGAGCCCGTCCAATAAGGAGAGATATGACGTAGGCGACACGAGCAGTGCTCCTGGAGTAAGTGTTGGGCTGGAGAGAAAACACAATATCACACTGGGTGAGGAACGAGCGGCATTCAGTGGGCTCCCCAGAGTAACACGGCGGGTTATTGATTCTGGGCTCCGGAGATTCGAAAGCCCTGGAAGTGGCCGGTGGATCGAGGCGGAGATGGTGAACCTGTTCTGTGAGGTTGGAGACTTGGGTGGCCAGGGTCTCAACGGCATGTCGAGCAGCAGACAATTCCTGCTCGTGTCTGCCTAGCATCGCTCCCTGGATCTCGACGGCTGAGTGGAGAGGATCCGAAGTCGCTGGGTCCATTCTTGGTCGGATTCTTCTGTTACGGTGAGTGAATGAGGACCCAAAAGCGAATTAACTTAAACAGAGCTTCTTTAATAACCAAACATAGGTAGGCTCAGATAGACCGGCAGATTCCGACAGGACAGGACAAGGTTACAGCAAACATGACGATAGTCTGGTTCAGGCATGAAACACAACAAACAAGAATCCGACAAAGACAGGAACAAAAACAGAGAGAGATATAGGGACCTAATCAGAGGGAAAAAGGGAACAGGTGGGAAACGGGGTGAATGGGTAGTTAGGAGGAGACAAGGCACAGCTGGGGGAAAGAGGGGGAGAAAAGGTAACCTAACAACGACCAGCAGAGGGAGACAGGGTGAAGGGAAAGGACAGAAACACACAACATGACAATACATGACACCCAGTGTCTGTTGGAAAGCATACTAAACCAGGTTTACCTATAGGATTTTACCTGTGCTTATATGGGCTCCCGAGAGGCGCAGTGGTCTAAGGCACTGCATCTCAGTGCTTGAGGTATCACTACAGACACCCTGGTTCAAATCCAGGCTGTATCACAACCAGCTGTGATTGGGAGTCCCATAGGGGAGTGCACCATTGGCCCAGCGTTGTCTGGGTTTGGCTGGTGTAGGCGGTCAATGTAAATAAGAATTTGTTCTTAACTGACTTGCCTAGTAAAATAAAATAGCATTCTGTTTATTTTTTTGAAAAACTCCCTAGTCCTTGCTGATGACTAGTATACCCATAACATGATGCAGCCACCACCATGCTTGAAAATTGTGTTGGATTTGCCCCAAACACAACGCTTTGTATTCAGGACAAAACATGTATTTCTTTGACACATTTTTTGCAGTATTACTTATATTGCCTTTTTGCAAACATGTTTTGTAATATTTTTATTTAGTACAGGCTTCCCTCTTTTCACTCTGTCATTTAGGTTAGTATTGTGGAGTAACTACAATGTTGTTGATCCACCTCAGTTTTCTCATATTACAACCACTAACTGTTTTATAGTCATCATTGGCCTCATGGTGAAATCCCTGAGCGGTTTCCTTCCTCCCCGGGAACTGAATTAGGAAGGACGCCTGTATCTTTGTAGTGACTTGATACACCATCCAAAGTGTAATTAATAACTAATCACCATGCTCAAAGGGATATTCAGTGCCTGCTTTTATAATTAAAAAATAAATAAATCTATCCAATCGGTGCCCTTCTTTGCAAGGCATTGGGAAAACCTCCCTGGTCTTTGTGGTTGAATCTGTGTTTGATTTCACTGCTCGACTGAGAGACCTTACAGATAATTGTATGTGTGGGGTACTGAGATAAGGTAGTCATTCAAAAATCATGTTAAACACTATTATTGAACATGGAATGAGTTCATGCAACTTATTATGTGATTTATTAAGCACATTTTTACTCCTGAACTTATATATTTTTTTATTTTACAAACAAAATTCCACTTTCACTTAATGGGGTACTTTGTGCAAATCAGTGACACAACATCTCAATTTAATCCAGTTTCAATTCAGGCTGTAACACAACAAAATGTGGAAAAAGTCAAGGGTGTACTTTCTGAAGGCACTGTATACAGTAAAGCTCTTATCAGGCAATCGGTAATCATGCCCCCCACCACAGTCATGCTGTTAAGGTTTATTTGTACCATGCCTAGTCAGCCACTTTAGAAAATAATGTATTTGATCATTTAATATGACATTCTAATGTATTTGGAGTGACTGTGAACATATTATTGAATAAACAATGTACCTAAATCTAGTTATTTTCTAAATCATTCTCAGAATTCAGACGCGTCAATAAAGATTTCTTGGAATTCTCAGATCGGCTAATGATCAAACCTAAGGGCCTCCCGGGTGGCGCAGTGGTTAAGTGCGCCGTACTGCAGCGCCAGCTGTGCCATCAGAGTCCCTGGGTTCGCGCCCAGGCTCTGTCGTGACCGGGAGGTCCGTGGGGCGATGCACAATTGGCCTAGCATCGTCCGGGTTAGGGAGGGCTTGGTCGGTAGGGATGTCCTTGTCTCATCGCGCACCAGCGACTCCTGTGGCGGGCCGGGCGCAGTGCGCGCTAGCCAAGGTTGCCAGGTGCACGGTGTATCTTCCATTGGCACATTGGTGCGGCTGGCTTTCGGGTTGGATGCGCGCTGTGTTAAGAAGCAGTGCGGCTGGTTGGGTTGTGTATCGGAGGACGCTGTAGCGATGAGACAAGATAGTAACAACAATTGGATACCATGAAATTGGGGAGAAAAAGGGGTAAACATTTTAAAAATAATAAACTTTTTTTTTTTAAATGATCAAACCCAACATAATAACCCAACAACATAATAACTACCTAGAATGAATCTGATTTTGAACAACTCTCATTAAAACTCATTTTTCAACCACTCCACAAAGTTCTTGTTAACAAACTATAGTTTTGGCAAGTCGGTTAGAACATCTACTTTGTGCATGACACAAGTCATTTTTCCAACAATTGTTTACAGGCAGATTATTTCACTTATAATTCACTGTATCACAATTCCAGTGGGTCAGAAGTGTACATACACTAAGTTGACTGTGCCTTTAAACACCCAGAAAAGGATGGCATGGCTTTAGAAGCTTCGATTAGGCTAATTGACATCATTTGAATCAACTGGAGGTGTACCTGTGGATGTATTTCAAGGCCTACCTTCAAACTCAGTGCAAATCAATCCCAGAACAACAGCAAAGGACCTTGTGAAGATGCTGGAGGAAACAGGTACAAAAGTATCTATATCCACAGTAAAGCGAGTCTTATATCGACATAACCTGAAAGGCCGCTCAGCAAGGAAGAAGCCACTGCTCCAAAACCGCTATAAAAAGCCAGACCATGGTTTGCAACTGCACGTGGTGACAAAGATCGTACTTTTTGGAGAAATGTCATCTGGTCTGATGAAAAAAAAATAGAACTGTTTGGCCATAATGACCATCGTTATGTTTGGAGGAAAAAGGGGGAGGTTTGCAAGCTAAAGAACACCATCCCAAGCGTGAAGCACGGAGGTGGCAGCATCATGTTGTGGGGGTGGTTTGCTGCAGGAGGGACTGGTGTACTTCACAAAATAGATGGCATCATGAGGGAGGAAAATTATGTGGATATATTGAAGCAACATCTCAAGACATCAGTCAGGAAGTTAAAGCTTGGTCGCAAATAAAGTGGTGATCCTAACTGACCTAAGACAGGGCATTTTTACTAGGATTAAATGTCAGGAATTGTGAGTTTAAATGTATTTGGCTAAGGTGTATGTAAACTTCCGACTTCAACTGTATATACTGTACATATAGAGAGAGACTATATAGCTCTGGTTAGGGCATCCACTGGATATTGAGCTTTGTTTTCGATATCAAAAATGTGTTATCCCCCCTCTGAATTTATTCTGAAATTATCCTCTCATCTGGCCTTACACATTGAATTAGTTCACATTGCAGTTGTGTGCCAAGCCCTGCTTATCTTCCAATTGCAGAATAATCAAATCAGGGGAAGTATGTCCATGCGGTCTCAAAACATCTAACTTCTGAGGACAGCATTTTAATCAGTTTTATTCTATTTAAAAAAAAAAGGGGATTCTGCTTCTATGTGTACAATGTGTGTTATTTTCAACTTATATTGAGATATAAGATGATTTCAATGTTACATTTTTGCTTTTGAGATAACATTGTTGGAATAGCAATCTATCACCAAGCTAGACGGCAATTTGGCCGAGGGATGTTTTAATGATAGATCATTACACATGCTTTGTGATAGCAAGAAGGGCAAGGCTGCATCACATTGCACTGCGATTAAAAATATAAACGTTAGCTATATACTGTATGCTGCAGGCTGGAAATGAGTAATGAGCATCAACTCCAGGTAATGTTCACATACAGGTACTGTAGTCTGCTGTGCAGGGAAAATACATCTCCTTGGAAGAAGAGAGACAGAGTATAGTAGAACATCACGGGGGGCTGTTGTTTGGGACAAGCATCGTACCATGGTACAGGTCATGCAGTTAAGCGGTGGGTGTCTCAGGTCTTTAAATCACATTATGCTTATGAAAATCCATGTGACTAATCCCAGTGGCAACAGAATCCTAAAGAGACGTAATTTTGACTGGCTGGTGGTCAGAAAGAAACTTTCTCTGCACGCAAGAAGCAAACAACAACAACTAGACCTGGGTTCAAATAGTATTTGATATATCTCCATTACATTAGCTGTGCTTGATTGGAACTATTGGAGTGTCCCACAACTGCCAACCCTGCCATCTGGCACTTCCAGACAGGCTCAATCAAACCCTAAAAGTAGTTGAAAGAAAATAAATGCTATTTGAACCCAGGTCTGAAGAAGGACTAGAGAGATGTGGAGTTGCTGGGTTAATGACCCAGCCTCAACCCCCACAGAACTCCCATGTCTAGCCTCAGTAACCTGTTATCTCCAGCACAAGACTCACCAGCGAGATGAGCATATAGGAGAAAGAAAATCAAAGGCTAGCAGCGGGGATGGAGGGCAATGCAGAGAGAGAGAGAGAGAGAGAGAGAGAGAGAGATGTGAGAAGGGGGAGATATTCTCAGCAGGCATCTTCACTAACATGTAGGAAGCCTTCCTCAACACCATGATAGTGTCAGCAGCAGCCTCTTTCAAGGGCTATTATTTATTTTACTGTAGGAAAAGTAATGTGGAAGCCTGAATATTTCATTAAATGAGAGGTTATTTCATTATTTAGAAGGTCTTATTTTCTGCATCAGTTCACAGGCAACGTGAGACACCAACTGGCGACTTGAAGACCTATTTAAATTAATCTGATTCTGGTCCCATCTGAGTGTCTCTCTCTCTCTCTCTCTCTCTCTCTCTCTCTCTCTCTCTCTCTCTCGCTCTCTCTCTGTCTTCCTCTCTTCTGTTCTATATCTTTCTCTCCTGTTAGAGCAGGTGTGCAGACTTGCTAATTCAATCAGCTCCAACAAGGCAGGATAGCTTCTCTCTGCCATGTCATCTGGTCTGCCATGCCTCTCACTGTGCCGCTCACCTGTCCTCTAGCCGTGACTTCATCAGGGAGGATAAAGAGCCACAGGTATCTTTCATATGCTCAGATCAGTCTGGCAGCTCTTACACACAAACACGCATTCACACACCACTAGCCAGGAGTTTGACTGACTGACTGGCATACTGCTTTCTTTCTGTGCCCTGCCATGTGGCCCTTATCAATGGTCTGGCTGGGACTGGGTACTGTAGTGGGGGCCGACAGCCTCAGTGCGGCATCTATTTCAAGGATTTCCTGGCTTAAAAGTGACTGTTTGATAAGCCATGCTGACAGACAGCCGGGTATATCTATTCGATAGTTCTCTCTAAAATGACATGGGAACATGCATAATCATGTCATGTACAGTATTTTAGTATTTTTGCTCCTCTGTGAATGAAATGAATGGGTGGAGTGCTCACTGGGGTCTGACAGGGTACTGTATAGAGCAAGGATGTCAAACTAATTTGCCCCGCGGAAAGCATTCGATCTTCACAGAGGTCCGGAGGCTCACACTTAAAATGTACTATATTTCCTCACCATCAAAGTTTGCTAAAAATATTTGTCTACTCATCGCTTTTGGAATTTTTGATGCTCGATGAATGTCTAGCTTTCATTTCGATTATAGATAGCTATTCTTTTGCAATATGTCCTTCATTACTGGCAACATACTCTGTTGGCATTATTAGCTAAAGAATTCATCATGAGAATGCTGCAGTGTGGAGCCTCATGTCTAATGACTTGTAACTGGCATAATGTTTTGTGTCGTCTCAATGGAGGAAGACATTATCTGCTGCGCCGTTAGAGGGAACTGAAATCCTCTCTCCGCAGGAACCATCCTTCAGCGTCTAAGCCAACACTTTTCCTTAATTTTACAAATGACTCAGTAAATAAATCTCTGGAAACTAACAGAGCTGTGCATTCCACATTATTTATTAGGGGATTTGTGTTGACACATCAGAGTAGGCAGAAAAGCCAAATGAAATGAAATAGTCAGCACAAGCCATAACAACTAAACTTCTGTTGACAACATCACCATTAAGCAAAATATAACCATAGACATGCCATTTCAATTTTAGTTGTTTCATTGTTCTTGATTTGCTCCATTTGATTAGCTCCAGAGCTGTTTTAAAGCTCTATGAAACATTACTGAGTTAATTAGATGATTTGGCTGCTTCCACTGCTGTGTCCCCAGTGAACGATGTGCTCTCTTGTTACACTGATGCACAATATAATCTCCATACTTTGGCAGATGTCCTGTCTACTGCTAGTGTGAGTCTAATTATTCTGTACCAATACAATGCTGGGTAGCCCATTGCATATCTTCAGTCATACTACATAGGCCTAACACATACAAATGATATGATACATTATATGATACTAATATGGTAATACCGTAAAAACTCAGAGCTGTTAGAACACTCTGGGCAGATCTTTGGAAAAAGTCATTTTTGGAAGAAATAAAGGAACTTTTCCCCCTTAAATGAAGATATCTACCATCGATTTCATCTGAAAAGTTAGATGTGAAGTCAAAAGAAGACAAATTGCATTGAGCATTCATATCAGATCCTTGGTTTTAGAGAGAGAGCGAGAGAGCGAGACTTTAGAACAGACACATCTATGACCTCAAGGATTGTCATTTTCTTTGAAATGTTTCTGTCACATCAGCAGAGACAATTCACTGCTCTTGGAAATGTTCAAGCGCTCTCTGCTCTTACAATTCTCTCTAGGACGTCTAGTGACACACATAAAAGTATGACTTGGTCTCAAAGCCTAATTTCTAAATCTTATGTATACAGTTTGTGTCCCACTGGCTCTTTCACAGGAAGTAATCAGAAACATAGTTAAGCAGATATAATAAAAGTGTAATTAGCAGTAATTAAGGAACCACAGGCCAAGCTGGGCTTGGGATGCTGCTGTCTAACACGAAACACAATCCCTGGGTGGTAATTACATGTATACACTACACCAAGCTGGGGATGACTTACTCAGTCTATTACTCTTTAGCTATTGTTGGAGATTCACTGTTTAGAAGTTGAACAAAGAGCTACGAGAACCTGTTTCTAATAAGGCAAAGGGATGATTAACGTGCAGGAGTTGAGATGTTTTACTTGAACAGTATGCCTTACCTAATAGATGAATTACTATGGTGATGAACAAAGTCACTGTAACATGTACTGTTGTTGTTCAGTATTCATCCGTGTATGTAATGTATGTATGTAGGCTGATCAGCAGCAACAGCCATGAAGGCTATTGCTATAGTCTTGAATGAGATTACACTTCACTCTTCTCTTTTTTCAAACAAGGGGGAGGGAGACGAACCATTTACTATAATTCTAGTGACAGTAAAAGGTAACGATGTGCATCCCTGTCACATCACCTCAGCCAGTACTGCCCTCACTGTTAGGTTCATCTTGGTGGCAGCCAGGTTTAGAGTACAGAAGAAGAGTAGTGAGGCTGCCTCAGCCTACCTTCTGACCTGCCTGTGAACAGCTCCAATGAGGAAAGTAGTACTACGGTTGGTCTATACACGTATAGCGTGAGAGACCTGGCAGGAGACAGATACGTTTCTGAATCTTTTCTCAGTCTTTGCACTGTGGTCCTGTAGGTCTGTGCTTGTATAAAGTGTCTCAGAGTAGGGATGTTGATCCAGGATCAGTTTTACTTTTTGATTATAATGAATAGACAGGGGTGACCTGATCCTAGATCAGCACTCCTACTCTGAGATGCTTTGTGAATATGGACCCTGGTCAGGGATAGGGCTGTGGAGGTCATTACATTTTGTCAGCCGGTTATTGTCATGAAAATGACGGCTGGTCTCAACGTAATTTACTGTTAATTAACATAAACATGGTTAGCATCTCCAGGCCTCCATGCATACAAGCTGCTGATGCACACCTGAGACATTCTGTAGCTAAAGGTAATGTGTCAGTTTATGAATTATGAAAATAGAAAAAATGCCCTATTACTAGGCTATTCCAAATAGAATACAAATTCATGACAATTGTAGGCTAATTTTATAAGCCACCCTGCACAATCAAGGAAGCAACATCATTGCCTACGCCTAGATGTTCTCTACCAGACTCATGGATAGAAAGGGGCGTAGCATAAGATAACCAGTCCATCCAATATGCATAATAATGCAGTCCACACTCGAAGGTGATTTCTATATTTTTTTTACATTTTGGAGTATAGGCTAGACAAATTATGTACCAAAGACATTTTATCTATGATTTAAAAAAAAAAAAAATATCTGCTATGCGTAATATGCGGTAGACTATGTATTGTATAACGACTTTTGGCAAGTCGGTTAGGACATCTACTTTGTGCATGACACATGTAATTTTTCCAACAATTGTTAACAGACAGATTATTTCACTTATAATTCACTGTATCACAATTCCAGTGGGTCAGAAGTTGACTGTGCCTTTAAACACCTTGGAAAATACCATCAAATTATATCATGGCTTTAGAGGCTCTGATAGGCTAATTGACATCATTTGAGTCAATTTGAGGTGTACCTGTGGATGTATTTCAAGGCCTACCTTCAAACTCAGTGCCTCTTTGCTTGACATCATGGGTAAATCAAAAGAAATCAGCCAAGACCTCAGAAAAAAATTGTAGCCCTCCACAAGTCTGGTTCATCCTTGGGAGCAATTTCCAAACGCCTGAAGGTACCACGTTCATCTGTACAAACAATAGTACGCAAGTATAAACACCATGGGACCACACAGCCGGCATACCACTCTTAGGAAGGAGACGCGTTCTGTCTCCTAGAGATGAACGTACTTTGGTGCGAAAAGTGCAAATCAATCCCAGAACAACAGCAAAGGACCTTGTGAAGATGCTGGAGGAAACTGGTACAAAGGTATCTATATCCACAGTAAAATGAGTCCTATATCGACATAACCTGAAAGCCCGCTCAGCAAGGAAGAAGCCACTGCTCCAAAACCGCCAGACTACGGTTTGCAACTGCACATGGGGACAAAAGATCGTACTTTTTGGAGAAATGTCCTCTGGTCTGATGGAACAAAAATAGAACTGTTTGGCCATAATGATCATCGTTATGTTTGGAGGAAAAAGGGGGAGCCTTGCAAGCCGAAGAACACCATTACAACCGTGAAGCACGGGGGTGGCAGCATCATGTTGTGGGGGTGCTTTGCTGCAGGAGGGACTTGTGCACTTCACAAAATAGATGGCACCATGAGGGAGGACAATTATGTGGATATGTTGAAGCAACATCTCAAGACATCAGTCAGGAAGTTAAAGCTTGGTCGCAAATGGGTCTTCCAAATGGACACTGACCCCAAGCATACTTCCAAAGTTGTGGCAAAATTACTTAAGGACAACAAAGTCAAGGTATTGGAGTGGCCATTACAAAGCCCTGACCTCAATCCTATAGAAAATTTGTGGGCAGAACTGAAACAGCGTGTGCAAGCAAGGAGGCCTACAAACCTGACTCAGTTGCACCAGCTCTGTCAGGAGGATTGGGCCAAAATTCACCCAACTTATTTTGTTGGAAGCTTGTGGAAGGCTACCAGAAACGTTTGACCCAAGTTAAACAATTTAAAGGCAACGCTATCAAATACTAATTGAGTGTATGTAATCTTCTGATCCACTGGGAATGTGATGAAAGAAATATTGGCTGAAATAAATAATTCTCTCTACTATTATTCTGACATATCACATTCTTCAAATAAACTGGTGATCCTAACTGACCTAAGATAGGGCATTTTTACTAGGACTAAACGTCAGGAATTGTGAAAAACTGAGTTTAAATGTATTTGGCTTAGGTGTATGTAAACTTCCGACTTCAACTGTATATAGGCATATGTGTATGCATAAGCTCTAATATGCATATGAGTTTTCTAAATGCATCATTTTGAATTAATCATGACCGTAGAAAGATCTGTCCATTTCATTCTGTTTGGCTTTGAAACAACATCCACAACAACCATGTTTTCCACTCACTTTCAACCTGTTGTTGAACTTCTTTCTTAAAATGTATCAACACAGTGAGGTATTTTGTTTTAGCCTAACAGTGAGTTTTTAAAGCATGATACTGTTTTGATGATGTGTTTGATGTGATGTTTGATTGCAATTGCATTGATTTCAGTGTGGTTGGAGGGACATTATAAACTGGGTGTTTCGAGCCCTGAATGCTGATTGGCTGACAGCCGTGGTATATCAGACAGTATTCCACGGGTATGACAAAACATGTATTTTTACTTCTCTAATTACGTTGGTAAATAGCAATAAGGCACCTCATGGGTTTGTGGTACATGGGCTGTATCAAGGCACTATATAAGAACCACCCTTAGCCGTGGTATATTGGCCAAACACCACACCTCCTCTGGCTTTATTGCTTAATTAAATAGAGCACTGAGTACATCAGGTCGTTACTGAGTTGGGTACTACCAACACATGTCCAGAGTGCATAACAGGAGATAACCGTGACTCGATGGTCACGTGGAATTTGACTACGGTCATGACTCATGACTGCCTCTGTGGCGGTAATACAGATACACAAAACTGACATGCCTTATTAGCTTTCAACATAATTTACCTTCTCATCAGCCAGCCAGGGCTCCCTCATTGTGACCCATATGAACTCAGCAAAAAAAGAAACGTCCTCTCACTGTCAACTGCGTTTATTCTCAGCAAACTTAACATGTGTAAATATTTGTATGAACATAACAATATTCAACAACTGAGACATAAACTGAACAAGGTCCACAGACATGTGACTAACAGAAATGGGATAATGTGTCCCTGAACAAAGGGGGGGGGGGGTCAAAATCAAAAGTAACAGTCAGTATCTGGTGTGGCCACCAGCTGCATTAACTTCTTGGTGACAGGGGTCAGTATTTTCACGTCCGGATGAAATGCATGCCCAAATTCAACTGCCTGCTACTCATCCCCAGAAGATAAGATATGCACATTATTAGTAGATTTGGATGGGAAACACTCTGAAGTTTCTAAAACAGTTTGAATCATGTTTGTGAGTATAGCAGAACGTATTTAGCAGGTGAAACCCCGAGGACAAAACATTCAGATTTTTTTTGTTTTTGAGGTCACTCTCTTTTCAATGTGTTTTCATTGGGAATCCAGATTTCTAAGGGACCTTCTTGCAGTTCCTACCGCTTCCACTGGATGTCAACAGTCTTTAGAAATTGTTTGAGGTTAGTCCTCTGTGTAATGAAGAAGTAGCCCTGTTCAGAACGAGGGTCACTTGTAGTGTACTGTTAGATAGAGGCGCGTGACCAGAAAGCTAGCTACAGTTTGTTTTCCTCCTGTATTGAACACAGATCATCCCGTCTTCAATTTTATTGATTATTTACGTTAAAAAATACCTAAAGTTGTATTACAAAAGTAGTTTGAAATGTTTTGGCAAAGTTTACAGGTAACTTTTGAGATATTTTGTAGTCACATTGCGCAAGTTGGAACTGGTGTTTTTCTGGATCAAACGAGCCAAATAAATGGACATTTTGGATATATATCGACGGAATTAATCTAACAAAAGGACCATTTGTGGTGTTTATGGGACATATTGGAGTGCCAACAAAAGAAGCTCGTCAAAGGTAAGGCATGAATTATATTTTTATTTCTGCGTTTTGTGTCGCGCCTGCAGGGTTGAAAAATGCTTTTCTCTATTTGTTTACGGAGGTGCTATCCTCAGATAATAGCATCGTTTGCTTTAGCCGAAAAGCCTTTTTGAAATCTGACATGTTGGCTGGATTCACAACAAGTGTAGCTTTAATTTGCTATCTTGCATGTGTGATTTAAAGAAAGTTTGATTTTTATGGTAATTTATTTGAATTTGGCGCTCTGCATTTTTCCTGGCTTTTGGCTAGGCGTCCCACATATCCCAGAGAGGTTAAATACTGCAGTGCATCTCCTCCTCGTGGACTGCAGCAGATTTGCCAGTTCTTGCTGTGAGATGTTACCCCACTCTTCCACCAAGACACCTGCATTTTCCCAGACATTTCTGGGTGGAATGGCCCTGCCCTCACCCTCCGATCCAACAGGTCACATACGTGCTCAATGGGATTGAGATCCGGGCTCTTCGCTGGCCATGGCAGAACACTGACATTCCTGTCTTGCAGAAAATCACGTACAGAATGAGCATTATGGCTGGTGGCATTGTCATGCTGGAGGGTCATGTCAGGATGAGCCTGCAGGAAGGGTACTTCATGAGGGAGGAGGATGTCTTCCCTGTAACGCACAGCGTTGAGATTGCCTGCAATTACAACAAGCTCAGTCTGATGATGCTGTGACACACCGCCTCAGACCATGACGGACCCTCCACCTCCAAATCGATCCCGCTCCAGAGTACAGGCCTCGGTGTAATGCTCATTCCTTTGTCGATAAACGCAAATCCGACCATCACCCCTGGTGAGACAAAACCGCGACTCGTCAGTGAAGAGCACTTTTTGCCAGTCCTGTCTTGTCCAGCGACGGTGGGTTTGTGCCCATACACAATGTTGTTACCGGTGATGACTGGTGAGGACCAGCCTTACAACAGGCCTACAAGCCCTCAGTCCAGCCTCTCTCAGCCTATTGCGGACAGTCTGAGCACTGATGGAGGGATTGTGCGTTCCTGGTGTAACTCAGGCAGTTGTTGTTGCCATCCTGTACCTGTCCCGCAGGTGTGATGTTTGGATGTACAGATCCTGTGCAGGTGTTGTTACACGTGGTCTGCCACTGCGAGGACGATCAGCTGTCTGTCCTGTCTCCCTGTAGCGCTGTCTTAGACGTCTCACAGTACGGACATTGCAATTTATTGCTCTGGCCACATCTGCAGTCCTCATGCCTCCTTGCAGAATGCCTAAGGTACGTTCACGCGGATGAGCAGGGACCCTGGGCATCTTTATTTTGGTGTTTTTCAGTAGAAAGGCCTCTTTAGTGTCCTAAGTTTTCATAACTGTGACCTTAATTGCCAACCGTCTGTAAGCTGTTAGTGTCTTAACGACAAGTGCATGTTCATTCATTGTTTATGGTTCATTGAACAAGCATGGGAAACAGTGTTTAAACCCTTTACAATGAAGATCTGTGAAGTTATTTGGATTTTTATGAGTTATCTTTGAAAGACAGGGTCCTGAAAAAGGGATGTTTCTTTTTTTGCTGACTATATTTCCATAAAGGGAAATTATATATGGGTCTATTAAAATGGCTTTATTTTGCACTGCAAGTCAAACCAGCGGCATGAAACATTAAATTTAAGTGCAGCTTTCACAAAGTAAATGTCAGTTACGGTTGATGTGAAATATTGCAAATAGTTCCGGCGTCTTTTCTTTTACTGCGATGGCTTTAAAAAGAGATAACAAGCCTGTTTTAACTCATATAATACACTTTATATTGATAATGCTTGCGTAGAAATATGAAAATTGTACGGAGGTATGAAAAATAAAATGTTCCACAACATTTGCACGCCAACAATTTTCAGTGTAAACTAGCCTGCTTTGACTACCTGTCTCTTCCTATCTAAACTCACATAGATGTCTGACTACTGTATATGAGTAGCCCTATTCATATACTCTACAGTAGTCATATTGCACTAGTATTTTCATCTGATAAAGCACAAGAGCGTTGAGATTGCCTGCAATTACAACAAGCTCAGGATTATAGATTTATTGGTGTCCACACTTCACAAGATCACTCCACAAGATCACTCCACAAGATCACTCCACAAGAACACTCCACAAGATCACTCCACAAGATCACTCCACAAGATCACTTCACAAGATCACTCCACAAGAACACTCCACAAGATCACTCCACAAGATCACTCCACAAGATCACTCCACAAGAACACTCCACAAGATCACTCCACAAGATGACTCCACAAGATCCCTCCACAAGGTAATGGCAGACTATTAACTGAGGTATGCACTAGAACTGGGCAATATGAAAAAAAATATCACATCGCGATAAATTTACTGAATTAATGTGATAACGCTAAATCAACAATATTGATACATTTATAACATTAATGTGCACCACAGTAATGTTTTTTTACCAATATAAACTACTACTAGTTTAATTATTCTAGCCATCAATTGTCCCATTAACAATCACACACAAGTAGTCTATACCAGAGAAATGTGAAATTGTAAATTAAATAAGTTTGTTAATATTATGAGAAAACGTATTTAGTTTAAAACTTCTAATTTCTCTAATATAGGCTACTTATCTTTATGAACGATATCAGCAAAATGTCTGCAATAGGTAGCAGTTATGGTTGGTGTCAATAATTTTCAGTTGATCATCCCAGCTCTAGTATGCACTGTGCTTGTGGATTTATCATGATGGTCTCCTCTTAGGATGATTACATGAATCAATGTCTCCCTGTTACTTGACAGTGAGTACTCAAAAGGACAGAAAGCTCAGATACAAATAGATGTGAATGTGATGATTAAAAAAATATTGCTTACCCGCTCAGGCGGTCCTCCTCAGGAAGTGAATATTTAGCTGTCTTTAGTGCTGAAGTTCACAGAGTTTGTTTACATAACCCAGCATGCTCTTTGTCCTTTGTCCTTTGTGCCTCCAATTACTAGAAGGCATTACCAAGTGCAGTATAATGGAATCAGTAATGGCTATCGCAATCAAACTCAATCAAACTGAAGATCTGGTGCTCCTTTGAGTATAATGAGTTCTTATGGCTACACCATGTGCTTTAATAGCAAAATTACCATGTACTTTGTTCTTTAAACTTTACCTGAAGAAATCAAATTAATTCACACTTAATTACCATCACTCTCAATTTTGTCGGATACCGAGAAGACCAACGATAGCTAGTGTAGCGACGACTATACACGCACAGAGATAGCATCAATATATTTGCATTCTGACAGGTTCCTCATCTCCTGGGTAATTAATCATTTACATTCTCGGGAGATAGGTCATCCTGCTGCGCTCGTCTTTGGACCGCTCATTAATATGCTAATCTAAACCGCTGACCCATCCTGTCAGAGAGGAAGACTCTTCATTATGAGCATCTCAGGTGGCCACTGAACCGCTCTCCAAGGAGACCCCTGCCCTTTCCCCTCTAGACACAAGTAACTCTACTGTTAACTGTAGGAGCCAGGAGACGCCAGAGGCCAAAGAATGGTGGGAAAAGATCTCGGGTCTCACATAAAACAGAGATATTTAAAGTAGATTTATTCAAACTGTGCACCCACGAAGGTACTGAGGGAGTGAAGACCTCATTAACCAAATGTGATTTATTTAAACAGCTCTTTTCCACAAGTACTTTAACCTTTGTCTATACAGTGTATGTAGTTTCCCATGGCTGATGCCATGACCCTGTCAGAGGTACAGTGTATTCAGAGAGTATTTAGACCCCTTGACTTTTTCCACACTTTGTTACGTTACAGCCTTATTCTAAAATTGATTAAATACATTTTTCCCTCATCTGTCACGTTCGTCATAAGGATCGGACCAAAGCACAGCGTTGTATGCGTACATTCTCTTTTTAATGAATGAACAAAAACAACAAACAACCAAATGAAACATGAAGCTATACAAACTAGTGCTGACAGGCAACTAAACATAGACAAGATCCCACAACTAACAATGGGGAAATGGCTACCTAAATATGATCCCGAATCAGAGACAATGATAAACAGCTGTCTCTGATTGGGAACCATATCAGGCCAACATAGACATACAAAAACCCTAGATGACAAAAACCCTAGACATACAACAACTAGAGTACCCACCCTAGTCACACCCTGACCTAACCAAAATATATAGAAAAACAGAGAATCTAAGGTCAGGGCGTGACATCATCAATCTACACACAATACCCCATAATGACAAAATAGAAAAAGGTTATTAGAAATGTTTGCAAATTTATATAAAAAACAACAACTGAAATATGACATTTACATAAGTATTCAGACCCTTTACTCAGTACTTTGTTGAAGCACCTTTGGCAGCAATTACAGCCTTGAGTCTTCTTGGGTATGGGGAGTTTCTCCCATTCTTCTCTGTAAAGCCTCTCAAGCTCTGTCAGGTTGGATGGGGAGCGTCGCTGCACAGCTATTTTCAGGTCTCTCCAGAGATGTTAGATCGGGTTCAAGTCCGGGCTCTGGCTGGGCCACTCAAGGACATTCAGAGAGTTGTCCCGAAGCCACACCTGCGTTGTCTTGGCTGTGCGCTTAGGGTTGTCCTGTTAGAAGGTTAACCTTCACCCCAGTCTGAGGTCTTGAGCGCATGTTTTCATCAAGGATCTGTCATGGTTCCACCTGTCAAAAGAGGGTGGCAGAGACCATCCTTGTGTGTTCTATTTACTCATTATGATTTCCCTGTTTAAAAGAGGTGTGTTTTCTGTTGTCCTTTACTGAAGCTTGAGTTATGTGCCGGGTGCGTTTGTCTCCTGAGTGAGTTTTCGAGACTGTTGTTTTCCAAGTGTTACTGTGATCCTTCCGTTACCATTTCTCAGTAAAGAGTTATGTTTATCCTTAACCACTGATTCCTCGTCTGGTCTCTTCTCTGCACCTGGGTCCAACCTCACCATGTCACAGGATCTCTCTGTACTTTGCTCCGTTTATCTTTCCCTTGATTCTGACTAGTCTCTCAGTCCCTGCTGCTGAAAAGAATCCCCACAGCATGATACTGCCACCACCATGCTTCACTGTAGGGATGGTGCCAAGTTTCCTCCAGACGGTACGCTTGGCATTCAGGCCAAATAGTTTCATCTTGGTTTCATCAGACCAGAGAATCTTGTGGTCTGAGAGTCTTTAGGTGCCTTTTGGCAAACTCCAAGCGGGCTGTCATGTGCCTTTTACTGAGGGGTGGCTTCCGTCTGGCCACTCTACCAAAAAGGCCTGATTGGTGGAATGCAGCAGAGATGGTTGTCCTTCTGGAAGATTTTCCCATCTCCACAGAGGAACTCTGGAGCTATGTCAGGGAGACCATCAAGTTCTTGGTCACCTCCCTGACCAAGGCCCTTCTCCCCCGATTGCTCAGTGTGGCTGGGCAGCCTGCTCTAGATAGAGTCTTGGTGGTTCCAAAGTTTTTCTATTAAATAATTATGGAGGTCACTGTGTTCCTGGGGACCTTCAATACTACAGACATTTTTTATTATCTTTCCCCAGATCTTTGCCTCGACACAATCCTGTCTCGGGGCTCTACAGACAATTCCTTCGACTTCATGGCTTTGTTTTTGCTCTGACATGCACTGTCAACTGTGGGACCTTATATAGACAGTTGTGTTTTTTCCAAATCATGTCCAATAAATAGAATTTTCACAGGTGGACTCCAATCAAGTCGTAGAAACATCACAAGGATGATCAATGGAAACAGGATGCGCCTAAGCTCAATTTCGAATACATGTTTTTCTTTGTCATTATGGGGTATTGTGTGTAGATTTATGATACAAAAAATGTTTTATCCATTTTAGAATAAGGCTGTAACGTAACAAAATGTGGAAAAAGTCAAGAGGTCTGAATACTTTCCGAATGCACTGTATACTGTATAAAACTAAACTCATCTGTCAGTCACAATGAGATGCTATAAGCTGCATGGCCGTCAGGTCCCATAGGTGTAAGAGCTGGTACAATGTCTGGGAAGGAGCTTATTAATTGTGAGGCATTCACAACACGGTGATACCCCATCCTCAAAACACTGACAACCTATCTGTTAAACATGTAGCCATCAATTAGAAACATGACACTGGGATGATTTGTCTACACTAGAGGGGGTGCCTGCTGCTAATCAGCAGTTTCTTACAGGTCTTCAAAGTAAGTGCTATTCAATAGCCAGTCAAATTTTTCCTCCACACATTTCGGTACAGCTCAGCACCCATTTAGTTACACTCACCCAGGCAGCAGCTACACTCATCGAGCTCTCCAACTGTGTTAACCCCACTGGGCATAGTTCGACCTGCAGACACATATAGTACAGTCAAAATGTCCACTAGCTAGCAGCTAACAGTATTTGTGTGTGCCATGTTTAAATGTCAGACTGTACACAGTAAAAACAGGCTCTCTCTTCTCCCCCAACGGGTGTGATAAAACGGCTGTGTAAAGTGGTGTGGTGGTTTGACTCAGCTCCCCCTGGTAAGCAGGGCATGAAAGCATGCACATGAATGGACAGCTGCACAGCTAACCATGCATGCCAGCATCACAAAATTGGCCAGTCCAGGCGAAGTCATCACACCACACCGCCTGGTGTGGCCATGGCTACTGCTTACCATCACCATGGCGGGTGGGAAGTAGCCTACAGTTTAGTGTGGGCCAGGGAAATAGATTAGTTTCCATCTTGGTTAGCAGCTCTCACTCCCCCTCCTCAGACTCACAAACATGCCCATGTCCACATGCACGCACAAACACACACACTGCTCTGTTGGCGGTCTGTTAGAGGCAGCAGCAGTGCTGTAGTCTATAGCCCGTCAGGGATCACAGATGATGACTGTTTTCTGGCTGATTACTGAAGAAAACACTGGCAGCATGACAGTAATTACCAGTGAGTTCCCTCCAATTCGCCTCTCATTGATATAGCTGCCGAAAAAACATGCAGCGTTGCACAAAACAAGACATAGAGACAAAGTCTTCCGTCAATAACAAAATCACTTTCAACAAAGACAGGGCAGGGCATAGCATTGTAAGCTCAAGACAGTCGTAAGCTATTAGTGAGCTACGGGATGAGGCAACAGAATGACAGAATATTAACTGGTCCAATTGCTGTCTGACAACAGTGACAATACCTCATGCAGTATTCACAAGATGGCACCATTCTACAAATCCATATATTCAACCAAAAACTTATTTGACAAAAGGCCTGGTCTAGCATGTCCTTTGATCTATAGATATATCCTATATCTCTCATATGTCCGACCACAGCTATTAGAAATCCCCAGAAAGGCTAACCATATTTCAGTAATTAAATATATAATTGAACTCTTCAGAGATGATATCACTAGCTAGTCCAGTTAATGATGGTCATAAAAAGTTCCTCAAATTGCTTGCAGAATTATAAATGAGCTAATGCTCTATTTATAGATATATAAATTGAATATGCACCGTTCCATTACAACACCAAAAATAGATTTGTGTTGAAACAGAAATCTTCTTTAGCTTAGCTTTTTTTCTTACAGCTTCCAGATGTACAGTACAACCACACCATATATCTGAACAACATACACATAGACATGCCACAACAAGCAAATATCTATATAGCTACTGAGAAATTATTACAAAACTCATTAAATATTCATGTAAAAAGTCCTCTTTGATCCACACAAAGCAGATGCTTTCAATTTATTTGCGCGAAGGAGAAAGCTCTTGCTTTGGCAGGGGTTTAAAAATAGATTTTCATTAATACTGTCTATGACAATATTAATCACGTCAAACCGCCAACGGAGCGGACAGGACAGGATTTTAGCATTGCTCGCATTCAACAAACCGGCTCCACTGCAGGTACTCACGTCCTGAGGGACACCGTAGCAAACAAATGGCTGCCATAACTGGAGGCCTCAAACAGAATGGATGCTTTCGAAAGCAAAGGATGGGATAAATGGGACAAACTGGGCAGAAGTGATCTGTCACTGCATTAGATGGCACTACTGTACGTCATGCCTTTAAAGTGCATCAGGAGGTTTTATTTAGATAGGGTTGGCGGTTTAAAGGGTCTTTGCTTTCCAAATACTCTTATGTCACCATATCTTTTGGTAACATGACCTGGAAGAGGACTAAAATCAACCAATAATTCATGAGGTCCACAACCAATACAATTCAGAGAATCTGTTGATGGTCATGACGCAAAATCACCAAATATGAAACACATTTGGGAGTGTAGCTAGCTACACGGCCAGAGTCAAAGAAAGAGAGAATCAATAATCCAAATGTCAAGATAGGACTCGGTAGATCAGAAAATCCCCTGTTGCCTCTGAGCGTCTCCAGGTAGAAGGTTGAGTGGGGCTGTATTTAGCATTGTCTTAGTGGCACCTTACTTATCGCCTACTTGGGTAGGAGTGATAATACAGCCATGATGTATCTGTGGTCAACAGAAAGGCTACTGATCCCTGAATACTTTCCATGCATTATTCAAGCCTTCTCTAATCAATCTGGAATGGATTGGGGAGGAGTGCTTATGTTTTACTTTTCTGTAGAGACCAATAAGAGAGAAAAGAGAGTTCTTTCAATAGTTATTTCGCTGGCTTTGAACTTCAGGTACAGTGCCTTGCGAAAGTATTCGGCCCCCTTGAACTTTGCGACCTTTTGCCACATTTCAGGCTTCAAACATAAAGATATAAAACTGTATTTTTTTGTGAAGAATCAACAACAAGTGGGACACAATCATGAAGTGGAACGACATTTATTGGATATTTCAAACTTTTTTAACAAATCAAAAACTGAAAAATTGGGCGTGCAAAATTTACTTAGCTTTACTTTCAGTGCAGCAAACTCTCTCCAGAAGTTCAGTGAGGATCTCTGAATGATCCAATGTTGACCTAAATGACTAATGATGATAAATACAATCCACTTGTGTGTAATCAAGTCTCCGTTTAAATGCACCTGCACTGTGATAGTCTCAGAGGTCCGTTAAAAGCGCAGAGAGCATCATGAAGAACAAGGAACACACCAGGCAGGTCCGAGATACTGTTGTGAAGAAGTTTAAAGCCGGATTTGGATACAAAAAGATTTCCCAAGCTTTAAACATCCCAAGGAGCACTGTGCAAGCGATAATATTGAAATGGAAGGAGTATCAGACCACTGCAAATCTACCAAGACCTGGCCGTCCCTCTAAACTTTCAGCTCATACAAGGAGAAGACTGATCAGAGATGCAGCCAAGAGGCCCATGATCACTCTGGATGAACTGCAGAGATCTACAGCTGAGGTGGGAGACTCTGTCCATAGGACAACAATCAGTCGTATATTGCACAAATCTGGCCTTTATGGAAGAGTGGCAAGAAGAAAGCCATTTCTTAAAGATATCCATAAAAAGTGTTGTTTAAAGTTTGCCACAAGCCACCTGGGAGACACACCAAACATGTGGAAGAAGGTGCTCTGGTCAGATGAAACCAAAATTGAACTTTTTGGCAACAATGCAAAACGTTATGTTTGGCGTAAAAGCAACACAGCTCATCACTCTGAACACACCATCCCCACTGTCAAACATGGTGGTGGCAGCATCATGGTTTGGGCCTGCTTTTCTTCAGCAGGGACAGGGAAGATGGTTAAAATTGATGGGAAGATGGATGGAGCCAAATACAGGACCATTCTGGAAGAAAACCTGATGGAGTCTGCAAAAGACCTGAGACTGGGACGGAGATTTGTCTTCCAACAAGACAATGATCCAAAACATAAAGCAAAATCTACAATGGAATGGTTCAAAACTAAACATATCCAGGTGTTAGAATGGCCAAGTCAAAGTCCAGACCTGAATCCAATCGAGAATCTGTGGAAAGAACTGAAAACTGCTGTTCACAAATGCTCTCCATCCAAGGAGGAATGGGAAAAAATGTCAGTCTCTCGATGTGCAAAACTGATAGAGACATACCCCAAGCGACTTACAGCTGTAATCGCAGCAAAAGGTGGCGCTACAAAGTATTAACTTAAGGGGGCTGTAATAATTTTGCACGCCCAATTTTTCAGTTTTTGATTTGTTAAAAAATGTTTGAAATATCCAATAAATGTCGTTCCACTTCATGATTGTGTCCCACTTGTTGTTGATTCTTCACAAAAAAATACAGTTTTATATTTTTATGTTTGAAGCCTGAAATGTGGCAAAAGGTCGCAAAGTTCAAGGGGGCCGAATACTTTCGCAAGGCACTGTACTTAAATCAGGTAAGTGGAAAATCGATATTCCTTATGATACTACTGATGTTTCTGAGGTAGAGTGGAACTACTGAAAATCCCTATATTGGTTAATTTTTGGGATCTGAAATATATTGTTTGAAACTTTAACAAGAGGATATGACTGTACGCAAGCCAAATAGATACGGCTGCTGTACATTATCAGCAAACTGTACTGCTAGTGAGTTGCACATTCACTACAGAGGCTTAACCAGGAGACAGTAATGTGAGAGAAGTGTAAGGTTGAACCAGAAGACAGTAAGGGTGTGCAGTGTGTAGTGTGTAGTGTGTTAATGAGGTAAGTAATTAAAGAAGGGGATATTGAGCCTGTCGACCCCTCTGGCCCTTCTGAGGACGGGACTGTAGCAGAGCCGTGTGGGAAAGCAAGGGGCCAAATTACATTGAGAGGATTCATTAGTTGAGCTTGGTTACACAGAGGTTCCTAAAACAGTTCATGTTCTCATATATTGTAGGTACCCTGTACCCTCACTGTTCCTTCTGAGACGTGTTGAGACGAGGTACCCTGTACCCTCACTGTTCCTACTGAGATGTGTTGAAACGAGGTACCCTGTACCCTCACTGTTCCTACTGAGATGTGTTGAGACAAGGTAACCTGTACCCTCACTGTTCCTACTGAGACGTGTTGAGACGAGGTACCCTGTACCCTCACTGTTCCTACTGAGACGTGTTGAGACGAGGTACCCTGTACCCTCACTGTTCCTACTGAGACGTGTTAAAACGAGGTACCCTGTACCCTCACTGTTCCTACTGAGACGTGTTGAAACGAGGAACCCTGTACCCTCACTGTTCCTACTGAGACGTGTTGAAACGAGGTACCCTGTACCCTCACTCTTCCTACTGAGACGTGTTGAAACGAGGTACCCTGTACCCTCACTGTTCCTACTGAGACGTGTTGAAACGAGGTACCCTGTACCCTCACTCTTCCTACTGAGACGTGTTGAAACGAGGTACCCTGTACCCTCACTGTTCCTACTGAGACGCGTTGAAACGAGGTACCCTGTACCCTCACTGTTCCTACTGAGACGTGTTGAAACGAGGTACCCTGTACCCTCACTCTTCCTACTGAGACGTGTTGAAACGAGGTACCCTGTACCCTCACTGTTCCTACTGAGACGTGTTGAAACGAGGTACCCTGTACCCTCACTCTTCCTACTGAGACGTGTTGAAACGAGGTACCCTGTACCCTCACTGTTCCTACTGAGACGTGTTGAAACAAGGTACCCTGTACCCTCACTCTTCCTACTGAGACGTGTTGAAACAAGGTACCCTGTACCCTGACTGTTCCTTCTGAGATGTGTTGAAATGAAAGATGTTAATGTTTTTGGATACAGACCGGAAGAGAAAGGCCAAAGAACTGATTGTTTCACTGACTGTTCATCTCACCTGGAAGGCTTTGTCTCTGTTCTCTGTCAGGATGGTGATCAACTGTTGGAGTGCGTAATAATAATAATGACACTGAATGATAAAATAATACTAGAATGAATACAAGAGACTGAATTATGTTCCTGAAGTGACAACAGAGTCCATTGTGGGACTTAGAAGGCTTAATTGACCCAGTTCAGTTTATTCTAATGGGTAATTTTGACCAAGCCAGTGGTCAAGGAGTACTTTGAGGCAGGACAAGTATGCCAGCATGGAGGGTTTTCTAATACAAGTACGCTCTCAACAGTAGAATCACTTATTTTGTTACATTCGGATTTGAATGGAGGCAGGCACATTTTAGGAAAAAACAAAACGCATGTCTGGAAACAGATTTGGACAAAAATGAAGGAATAATTCAGAAAAATAATGGATTTATTTTAAAGAAAAAACAGGCATGATGGCGATGCTGTGGAAAGTGCATCCATGAATTTGCTTTAATTGATGTGAAGGCTGGAAGGGAAAGTCATGGAGATCTAGCTATCTCTGCTCACAGTGTCGTACTGTGTGTACACTGTAGTCCTCCGTCAGCAGACACAGTGGTGACCCTACCCATTAAGGAATGCTGCCTCACTTCCCTATCCATTAAGGTGCAAACAGTGATGTCCAGCTAATCGACTGTTTAGACATTCTAATCACCTCACTGATGTGTGGATCCTCCACAATCCTCTTTGCACATAAAACATCCACAATGAAGTTTTCAAAAAATAAGTTCAGTCATTAAATATAGTATTTTGACTCATAATCAATAGACTGAGACAACATTTATATTCATGGCTTAAAGGAGATCCCCAGAACCTGCAAATAAATGTAAAAATATAGCCACAGGTAATACATTGGTAATCCTTGTGGATTTCCAAGCCATGTCAAACAAGACATGTCCACAAAGCAGCTGGGTAAGTACATCACTCTGCTTGAGGCCCATGCTAATTGATGGTGATACAAGACATAATGTTACAGTTTTTCTAAGTCTTACTCAAGTATTACAGTATACAAATATAGAGCATTTATATTGGTAGTTTGCACTACAATATGAGCCCTTCACAATGAACCGAGAAATGACGACCCTGAGAATCACAGCAACACAATGATTGTTTGCTTTTACCTTGAAACTAGGTAATATAGGAATACATTTTCAGTCCTTGCTGAATACATTAGTAAAACCAGTCTGTGAATAACAGTCTTGTCTGAATTAATCTATTCTTCAGTTACCAACCAAATACATTAGCAGCTCTGTGCTGACAATATGCAGAAATAAATACATACTGTATATGTTTTCCCTCGTCAAACTGTGAAGTTTTTGCTTTCTATACGCAGACGTCAATAGAAAATGGGCAGAGTTCCAGTGAATGACCAAAATATCTTAATCAATTGGTCCAATTTTGTATTAACACAACAATACCCAAGGCTATATCTCGATGGTTAGGGCTGTGATATTTCCACAGACAATGGAGTGCATGTGTCATCCTCCCTCTCTACACACAGCATCGTGATGAGCCTGCTGTGCCACTCCCAGGGTGTTGTCGTGGAGACGGCAGAGAGCAAGCGCAGAGCGAGCAGAGCGCTAGTTTTCCAGATGGAGCAGCTGTCGGGTTTCTCCTGTGGAGTGGATCTGTTGCTGCTAGAGCTTGGAACTTTACACAGTCAACATGTCTTCTTCCTTTCCTAACATGTCTCCTTTCCCTTCTCCCCTGTATCCCTGGCTCAGACAAATCTAATGGATCACACACTCACACACACACACACACACACACACACACACACACACACACACACACACACACACACACACACACACACACACACACACACACACACACACACACACATGGCACACACACTGGGAGTCGAGCTCAACCCTCCCTCCAACTCTCACCCCCATCTCCATAGATCATGAGGCCTATGTGTTCATATCTGCAGAAGCAGCTCCACGGGGTCCCTCTCTGCAAACACGACACGCTCGTCTCCAGGAGAGCGTGGCCCAAAACTGACACTCACACCCTGCACCTCATTAATCTTCATACTATAAAAGAGTCAAGAGTTTCTCCTCATATTGTCTGTGTACAAGGTATCTCTGTGCCATTTTCCTCTTCCTAAGAACAGAATTATGATAGGTAGAGGGGCATGATAAGAACCCAGGGGGTATCAAATATCCAAATTTGTTTTATTATTGTTACTTGCAAGGATTTCATAGCACCTATTTTCATATGAACAGAATTCACCACCTTGAAGGATGAAGGCATGTTGTCACACTAAAAAGACTAGTGCATGGTGGGAATATAGATGAAAGGAAAATGCATCCTGTATTTGAACTTGAAATGCATTGTGGTATTTACAGAATTAACGTCTTAAGCAGCTTGTGGAATCTTCTCTCTTTTATTGCCAATACCTGCATGACCCTGCATACTGCGGGAAAGCGCAGTGTATGCCTGCAATGCTCTACGTCTGCAATTGTGTGGGAGCCAATGTATGAATTTATACATGCACACGTTTGATATATCAAGTCTTTCTCTTGTCAATAGCTTGATATCAAACGCACAGTCATAATAACAAGCATGTATATTTGTGTTATCTCCTTGCAGTGAGATGTGGCCTTGTTCCAAGGATATGAAGCACACTCAAAAGGACACTGAAAAGGTAGATGGGTATAACAGAGTTGGTGCCCCAATTCTGTCAGCTTGTTCTCTCTGTGAGTCTTGTCTCTGTCTCTATGCAGTGCTCTGTTTCCTGGCTCGGGTGTGTGAATCAATCAGTTCTCTATACGCCTGCTTTAGGATGGCCCCTGCCCTTCTAGCTTCATTGATGTTCCTGGTGCATCACAAAGGAAGACAGAGGGTTCTCATCCAGTCCTGTTCCCTGATATGAATATGACATATGACAAACAAATGAAATAAATTGGGATAAGAATGATTGTCACTCAACAAGCCCTACACATGTCAGTAAAACCTGGCCCTAATAGGGTATCGATGTCCATCATCAGTAAAATCTTCAATTCCTGGTATATAACAACTGTCTACTATTAAGACATCTAATTTACAGGACAGTGTTCACTGACACAGCCAAACAAACCACTGGTGTAATGCACAGATTCAGTAACAAAGAATTTCAAAGGTCTATGACAGGGTTCCCCATTTCCAAGTTTTCTGATATTTTGTATTTTTCTTTTTTCTTTGTTGGCCATAAAAGTCTGTACCAGGAAATGAGCTCCAAGTGATTTTATTTTTGGAAATCTGATCCCATAATAGAGAGACACGTGGGATCATATACAAACGTAAGCAAGATTTGAAATGATTATGTTTCAGTTAAATTTTATATTGTCACGAATCCCGCCGAAGATGGTGCCTCTTCCTGTTCGGGCGGCGCTCGGCGGTCGTCGTCGCCGGCCTACTAGCTGCCATCGATTCCCTTTCCTTTTGTTTCTGTTAGTTGGGTCTAGTTTGGTTACACCTGTTTTGAGTTTAGTTTTGTTTGTAGGCTATTTAAGGGCACTAGGCCCGCTGGCTATTGTGCGGGTTTGTTCTCTGTTTATTGGTGTTGGTTGATTAGTGTGATCTCTATTTTTCCGGACAGTTTTAGTCCTGTTTGTTTGGACGGGTTGTTTCATGCGCCCTTGTGTTTTGCATGTCCGTTTTTCCGCTGTCATTGGAATAAAAGATCCACGTACAGAATTACCTGCTCTCTGCGCTTGACTCCTCCACCCACCATTCATAGAGGTCTTAACATATATCTGTTTGGGCTTCTTGCGGTCAATTTGCAGTCAACAAATGATTTGTAATTATGTTCCGGCCTCCCGATCATCCGCTCAAAAAACACTTGTTGATGATCCCTGGTCTATGACATGATGTGGGCTGTAGCTGTCAGGTCTGTGTTGTAAGGTTGTGAGATAATAAGACACAGTCAAATTAAGTCTTCAAATGTACGTTCTCACACCCTGAGAAGTATGTGCTACCACAGGAACAAGTCAATGGCCCTGAAGCTGATCAACTGATTGTTCCCAAATGAAGGGAACATTTCCAACGGTGACACACACCACTCTGTGGCTCGCGAACCCCACGGGCCACGCATTCTGAAGGCAAATTACCATTAGTCCCAGACAGGCAGCATGAGCTGAATTTATATCGTCAGCTAAGGGTCAAGAGCTGTGACCTGACTCCTATCCGGGTGGCAGTCCCAAACGTCTCCAGCAGGCAAAATGACAAAGATTAACTGTCGCTCTGAGCTCAACGTCTCATAATGAATGCTGCCTCACTTCCCTGGGAGCCTCCTCTGGCAGGGGGACTGACACACAAATTGATAGATTTGCCATTTAGGGGTCATGCATTTGACGATGGGACAAGACAGCCTCACCACTGCTTCGCACATAGCTACAGCATGTCAGCTCTAAAACCACACTGATCTGTTGTTACCAGGGTTTTAGATTAGAATGTGCTCCTCTAAAAAAATGAATAGTACATCTTAGGGAATCAATTACAGTGCCTTGCGAAAGTATTCGGCCCCCTTGAACTTTGCGACCTTTTGCCACATTTCAGGCTTCAAACATAAAAATATAAAACTGTATTTTTTGTGAAGAATCAACAACAAGTGGGACACAATCATGAAGTGGAACGACATTTATTGGATATTTCAAACTTTTTTAACAACTCAAAAACTGAAAAATTGGGCGTGCAAAATTATTCAGCCCCCTTAAGTTAATACTTTGTAGCGCCACCTTTTGCTGCGATTACAGCTGTAAGTCGCTTGGGGTATGTCTCTATCAGTTTTGCACATCGAGAGACTGACATTTTTTCCCATTCCTCCTTGCAAAACAGCTCGAGCTCAGTGAGGTTGGATGGAGAGCATTTGTGAACAGCAGTTTTCAGTTCTTTCCACAGATTCTCGATTGGATTCAGGTCTGGACTTTGACTTGGCCATTCTAACACCTGGATATGTTTATTTTTGAACCATTCCATTGTAGATTTTGCTTTATGTTTTGGATCATTGTCTTGTTGGAAGACAAATCTCCGTCCCAGTCTCAGGTCTTTTGCTGACTCCATCAAGTTCTTCCAGAATGGTCCTGTATTTGGCTCCATCCATCTTCCCATCAATTTTAACCATCTTCCCTGTCCCTGCTGAAGAAAAGCAGGCCCAAACCATGATGCTGCCACCACCATGTTTGACAGTGGAGATGGTGTGTTCAGGGTGATGAGCTGTGTTGCTTTTACGCCAAACATAACGTTTTGCATTGTTGCCAAAAAGTTCCATTTTGGTTTCATCTGACCAGAGCACCTTCTTCCACATGTTTGGTGTGTCTCCCAGGTGGCTTGTGGCAAACTTTAAACTACACTTTTTATGGATATCTTTAAGAAATGGCTTTCTTCTTGCCACTCTTCCATAAAGGCTAGATTTGTGCAATATACGACTGATTGTTGTCCTATGGACAGAGTCTCCCACCTCAGCTGTAGATCTCTGCAGTTCATCCAGAGTGATCATGGGCCTCTTGGCTGCATCTCTGATCAGTCTTCTCCTTGTATGAGCTGAAAGTTTAGAGGGACGGCCAGGTCTTGGTAGATTTGCAGTGGTCTGATACTCCTTTCATTTCAATATTATCGCTTGCACAGTGCTCCTTGGGATGTTTAAAGCTTGGGAAATCTTTTTGTATCCAAATCCGGCTTTCAACTTCTTCACAACCGTATCTCGGACCTGCCTGATGTGTTCCTTGTTCTTCATGATGCTCTCTGCGCTTTTAAAGGACCTCTGAGACTATCATAGTGCAGGTGCATTTATACGGAGACTTGATTACACTCAGGTGGATTGTATTTATCATCATTAGTCATTTAGGTCAACATTGGATCATTCAGAGATCCTCACTGAACTTCTGGAGAGAGTTTGCTGCACTGAAAGTAAAGGGGCTGAATAATTTTGCACGCCCAATTTTTCAGTTTTTGATTTGTTAAAAAAGTTTGAAATATCCAATAAATGTCGTTCCACTTCATGATTGTGTCCCACTTGTTGTTGATTCTTCACAAAAAAAATACAGTTTCATATCTTTATGTTTGAAGCCTGAAATGTGGCAAAAGGTCGCAAAGTTCAAGGGGGCCGAATACTTTCGCAAGGCACTGTATGTTACATTCCTCATACGTAAGAAATACATGTAATCTTTTTCTGGAACCAAGTGAATATGTGGAGTAAAGTGATGAAGAGACAAGCAATGGCTTTTCATGGGAATCAACCATATGGAACGCAAACCCTCACATACAAGAACCTCCGTCAGAGGAGATAGTGAGAGATATTGATAGAGAAGATACATAAAGTATACTCCTTTGAGGAGGGAAAAAGATATCCTAAAAAAATTGTATGGACGGCTGAACTCTGCAGGGATTGGACACACACACACACACACACACACACACACACACACACTATTTATATCTGAAGGAGAATGCGTTGGTCGTGGGCTGAAGAAAACATGGTAAGTGGTTGGAGCCAGTCACAGTACTGTACAGTACACCACAGCCTTGGAATGGATGGGCTGAGGGAGGCTTTGAAAGGAAAAGGCTCCCTCTTCCCACCTCTGAGTGGGCTCTACAAATCCCTCCATTGAAGTGAGCTTATTTTTCGAAACGGTACTCTCTACCATTCCTTATGGATCCTCCACAATCTTCTTTGCACATAACACCCACAATGAAGTTCTCAAAAAATAAGTTCAGTCATTAAATATAGTATTTTGACTCATAATCAATAAACTGAGACAACATTTATATTCATGGCTTAAAGGAGATCCCCAGAACCTGCAAATTAATGTAAAAATATAGCCACAAATATCAAAAACACAATGTGGGTGTATTGAATATGCCACTATGACATAACTGCTGTCTGTCCGTAACTGCCAGGGAACATAGAACCAGACGATCTTATACATGTTTATAAGTCCCTTAGCCTCAGCTCCTCTCATTGAATCCCCATGAAATACTAGCATTACAATTTTCTGTGGCATAGAGGCTGACAAAATGCCTCACAGACAGGCAGACACGTATCCACATATCACAAAGTTGTATTAAGGGGGATATGCTTTTCAATTCTGATTCATACCATCATCAGAGAAAATGTCAAATTGGTAGAAAACTACTCAATTTGTCTTCATGTAATTTAATGGTCTGTATTCTCATATGGACTCACTTCGTCTAATTTGGTTTAAAAAAAAAAAAACCTTTGATTCATAACCCAAGAGGATGTGCTTTTAGACAGCTGTTTGAAAGCTTTCCAGTGTACCCTGGAAGTGGTGTTAAACGGGACAGGATATATACGCCTTTAAAACAACCACTCAGACACCACAGGCAAACGGCCCTATTCAACATCAAGGATTTCAGGCAGCCAGCAAAATACGTCCTGATAACAATGTCAATGGCAGATAGGATACAGAGTCGGAAATGAGGATTATAATGGTTAGTAGCAGCCTCAGAGCTGACATTAATGGCTTCTGGTGAAAAGCCCCTCAATCTCATCAGCCCAGAGTGAATATCCATTGAAAACTGAGGCATTGTGGGAGGACAGGAGGCAGGAAGGAGTCCATATTGCTGGGGCTGGGTTGGAGG
Organism: Oncorhynchus mykiss; assembly: GCF_057628025.1. Classification (NCBI taxonomy): domain Eukaryota; kingdom Metazoa; phylum Chordata; class Actinopteri; order Salmoniformes; family Salmonidae; genus Oncorhynchus; species Oncorhynchus mykiss. The sequence goes on along the minus strand of NC_143027.1, from coordinate 74,874,783 downwards.
AAGGGGAAGTACCCCCCTGTGTGTACTGTATGTGTGTGGGGAAAATAATTGATGTAAAACATATGCTTGCTAATTGTGCAGTTGCACCTGAGTGAATTCATGGCAGACACCCCATACAATGTCTCTGCACCTCCCCCTCTTCAGAAAGACAGGACGAGAGGGGGATGGGAGAGTGAGAGAAAGACAGAAACTGAGAGACAATGAGAGAGAGAAGAAGAGACAGGCGGGGGTATGGAGTGTTTAGACGTGATGGAAACAGTGGAGAGAGGATGGAGAGAGAAGGAGAGAGAATAAGAGAGAGACGGGGTATGGAGTGTTTAGACGTGATGGAAACAGTGGAGAGAGGATGGAGAGAGAAGGAGAGAGAAGAAGAGAGAGGCGGGGGTATGGAGTGTTTAGACGTGATGGAAACAGAGGGAAAAAGGAAGGAGAGAGAACGAGAGAGAAGAAGAGAGAAGCGGGGGTATGGAGTGTTTAGATGGGATGGAAACAGAGGGAAAGAGGATGGAGAGAGAACGAGAGAGAAGAAGAGAGAAGCGGGGGTATGGAGTGTTTAGATGTGATGGAAACAGAGGGAAAGAGGATGGAGAGAGAACGAGAGAGAAGAAGAGAGAGGCAGGGATATGGAGTGTTTAGACGTGATGAAACAAAGGGAAAGAGGTTCGAGAGAGAACGAGAGAGAAGAAGAGAGAAGCGGGGGTATGGAGTGTTTAGATGTGATGGAAACAGAGGGAAAGAGGATGGAGAGAGAACGAGAGAGAAGAAGAGAGAAGCGGGGGTATGGAGTGTTTAGATGGGATGGAAACAGAGGGAGAGAGAACGAGAGAGAAGAAGAGAGAAGCGGGGGTATGGAGTGTTTAGACGTGATGGAAACAGAGGGAAAGAGGATGGAGAGAGAACGAGAGAGAAGAAGAGAGAGGCAGGGGTATGGAGTGTTTAGATGGGATGGAAACAGAGGGAAAGAGGATGGAGAGAGAACGAGAGAGAAGAAGAGAGAGGCAGGGATATGGAGTGTTTAGACGTGATGAAACAAAGGGAAAGAGGTTTGAGAGAGAACGAGAGAGAAGAAGAGAAAGGCAGGGGTATGGAGTGTTTAGATGGGATGGAAACAGAGGGAAAGAGGATGGAGAGAGAACGAGAGAGAAGGAGAGAGAGACGGGGGTATGGAGTGTTTAGACGTGATGGAAACAGAGGGAAAGAGGATGGAGAGAGAACGAGAGAGAAGAAGAGAAAGGCAGGGGTATGGAGTGTTTAGATGGGATGGAAACAGAGGGAAAGAGGATGGAGAGAGAACGAGAGAGAAGGAGAGAGAGACGGGGGTATGGAGTGTTTAGACGTGATGGAAACAGAGGGAAAGAGGATGGAGAGAGAACGAGAGAGAAGAAGAGAGAGGCAGGGATATGGAGTGTTTAGACGTGATGAAACAAAGGGAAAGAGGTTCGAGAGAGAACGAGAGAGAAGAAGAGAGAAGCGGGGGTATGGAGTGTTTAGACGTGATGGAAACAGAGGGAAAGAGGATGGAGAGAGAACGAGAGAGAAGGAGAGAGAGACGGGGGTATGGAGTGTTTAGATGGGATGGAAACAGAGGGAAAGAGGATGGAGAGAGAACGAGAGAGAAGAAGAGAGAGGCAGGGATATGGAGTGTTTAGACGTGATGAAACAAAGGGAAAGAGGTTCGAGAGAGAACGAGAGAGAAGAAGAGAAAAGCAGGGGTATGGAGTGTTTAGATGGGATGGAAACAGAGGGAAAGAGGATGGAGAGAGAACGAGAGAGAAGGAGAGAGAGACGGGGGTATGGAGTGTTTAGTCGTGATGGAAACAGAGGGAAAGAGGATGGAGAGAGAACGAGAGAGAAGAAGAGAGAGGCAGGGATATGGAGTGTTTAGACGTGATGAAACAAAGGGAAAGAGGTTCGAGAGAGAACGAGAGAGAAGAAGAGAGAAGCGGGGGTATGGAGTGTTTAGACGTGATGGAAACAGAGGGAAAGAGGATGGAGAGAGAACGAGAGAGAAGAAGAGAGAAGCGGGGGTATGGAGTGTTTAGATGTGATGGAAACAGAGGGAAAGAGGATGGAGAGAGAACGAGAGAGAAGAAGAGAGAAGCGGGGGTATGGAGTGTTTAGACGTGATGGAAACAGAGGGAAAGAGGATGGAGAGAGAACGAGAGAGAAGAAGAGAGAGGCAGGGATATGGAGTGTTTAGACGTGATGAAAACAGAGGGAAAGAGGATGGAGAGAGAACGAGAGAGAAGAAGAGAGAGGCAGGGATATGGAGTGTTTAGACGTGATGAAACAAAGGGAAAGAGGTTCGAGAGAGAACGAGAGAGAAGAAGAGAAAGGCAGGGGTATATGGGATGGAAACAGAGGGAAAGAGGATGGAGAGAGAACGAGAGAGAAGGAGAGAGAGACGGGGGTATGGAGTGTTTAGACGTGATGGAAACAGAGTGAAAGAGGATGGAGAGAGAACGAGAGAGAAGAAGAGAGAAGCGGGGGTATGGAGTGTTTAGACGTGATGAAACAAAGGGAAAGAGGTTCGAGAGAGAACGAGAGAGAAGAAGAGAGAAGCGGGGGTATGGAGTGTTTAGATGGGATGGAAACAGAGGGAAAGAGGATGGAGAGAGAACGAGAGAGAAGAAGAGAGAAGCGGGGGTATGGAGTGTTTAGACGTGATGGAAACAGAGGGAAAGAGGATGGAGAGAGAACGAGAGAGAAGAAGAGAGAGGCAGGGGTATGGAGTGTTTAGACGTGATGGAAACAGAGGGAAAGAGGATGGAGAGAGAACGAGAGAGAAGAAGAGAGAAGCGGGGGTATGGAGTGTTTAGACGTGATGGAAACAGAGGGAAAGAGGATGGAGAGAGAACGAGAGAGAAGAAGAGAGAAGCGGGGGTATGGAGTGTTTAGACGTGATGGAAACAGAGGGAAAAAGGAAGGAGAGAGCGAGAGGAGAGGATGGCTCCAAAAACCGACACAGGCAATTTCTAATTTCCACTCTTAACTATGGAGTCGTGCCTTATGGGGTGATGAGATTCATTTAATGTTAGACCACTGTTAGCCGCGGCCAGAGTGCTGGAACAACGACAGCAGCAGCAGCTTCACTCTGCCTCAGTCACTCCAGTCAGAAACAGCCAGAGAACCACTATGTGTCCTGTTAGCTTCACATGTGGTACTACACTCTGGGGCTCACAGTTAACACAGTACCTGATCAGAAACCCACCCATCACTACTACATCCCTGAGGGGTTACCCTCCAGGGGGTACGGCCATGTTATCCATCTCATTCAACCAAATAGCGTGACAACAAGGTACAACAGATATCAGTGCATGTCTGTACTCTCTCAAAACACCTCACACAACATCACTCTGCCGGACACTCACAAAACACCTCACACAATATCACTCTGCCGAACACTCACAAAACACCTCACACAATATCACTCTGCCGAACACTCACAAAACACCTCACACAATATCACTCTGCCGAACACTCACAAAACACCTCACACAATATCACTCTGCCGGACACTCACAAAACACCTCACACAATATCACTCTGCCGAACACTCATAAAACACCTCACACAATATCACTCTGCCGAACACTCACAAAACACCTCACACAATATCACTCTGCCGAACACTCACAAAACACCTCACACAATATCACTCTGCCGGACACTCACAAAACACCTTAACTACAGCATACCATCATTCAGCAAACGAGTCCGCTGCAAACCACACTACAAACATCTATTACTGTACCAAGCTAAGACATCCCAGCTCAACTCATTACAGTACAATCAATCACCAGCTCACACACTTTGTTGTATACAGGGTTGTCTTGTTGTACTATACTATCACTCCACACTGTTTAGGCTCCATCCCTTCAGGCCACTACACACACCTGTCTGTCCTGTGCGTGTTCTCTCTCTCTGGCCTCTAGAACAACACCAGGAACTAGTCATGACTCTTACACTGGGGCAGGGCAGAGAATGGCTAAACGTATCCATTTCATACCATATGACTGTTACTTATGGATCGATACTCCCCACTCTTCCAGAGAGAAGCCCTGGCTCCAGTCTAAAATAAAACTGTAAACACCACAGCCCCATATGTTGCTCTCTGTGACTAATTCATTTTCTGTGCCTCTCTCTCGCTGCCTCTGAGACCATAAGTGGCTTTTTTGTGAGGGACCAGAACATTTGATTTTTACCCAATTAGAGACATAAAGTAACTCCACCCGCCACACACATGCATGCACACACACACACACACACACCCTACAGATAAAAAAATGGCTTGTTGATGTTACAGTATTTTACAATCGCTAGGACCCATTTCTCAATACTTCTCAACACATTTTCAAAACTCTTCACACGGTGAGTACAACAGCAGTCTATGTGGGCTAAACTATGGATCATTTTTCCATTGCTTTGGCACAAAATGCATTCAATGACTACATCTTTCAAATTTCAAGAATTATTTTCTCACTCAGACACAACCACCACCAAAACTCTATGTACCTACAGGCCAATTTTCACATTTTAACATGATCTTTTCAAAACTGTTAAGTTCAAAACCTAACAACACAAAATTGAATAAGACAGCAATGTGCTACATTTCTACAGTAATACTGTATTGAAATATATTCCATCTAAAAAAATGAAATATAACTGGACCAACCACAGCTGATTCCCATTGTAGCTGAACACCTACCCAGGTGTTAGTCTTTCAATTACATCACCATCTAGACATTAGGGGACATCTTAGGAATAATGATGTACTGTAATGTAAACATGGACCCAGCCAGAGATAGAGAAGTGGCTGACAGAGGAAGAAGAGTGGTTGGGAGAGGGAGAGGAGTGTGGTGGAAGACGACTGAGAGGAAGATCAAGGGCTGTAATCTCAGATGAGATTAGGGCTACTATAATTAATCATGCAATAAATCATGGTCTATCAATGAGAGAGGCTGGTCTGAGAGTGCAGCCAAATCTGCAACGCTCAACAGTGGCATCTATTGTGAGAAATTGCCGTCAAAACAACAGGTAAGATGTGCATTCTGCAAGGGCATCTGACTGAACTGCACATTACAGAAGTCAATTGAGTAAAGCCTCCAAACCTACTTGTGGGTAATTGTTTTGTATTTCTGCTTAGGACCCAACGGTTACCTCCCACAGGCGGGAGAGGTAGGATTTTCACTGCTGTGCAGGAAACTGCAATCGTTGATATGGTCATCATAAACAATGGCATAACACTCACAGAGATTCGGGACAGAGTGTTGGCAGACAACATTACATTTGGAAATATTCACAATGTAACAATAACAACTATTTCTAGAGTCCTGAAAAAAACATCAAGTCAGGATGAAGCAGTTGTACCCTGTCCCCTTTGAGAGGAACTCTGAACGAGTCAAGCAACTCAGGAACCAATACGTCCAGGTAAGATGACTATAAAATACAGAACTGGTTTTGAACAAAACCAAACAGGGCAGAGGCACAAAATGGCATGTTTTTAGGTATAATGTAAACTACCGTAATAGCCTAACTCTTACGTTGTCTTGTGGATTTATTTTTAGAGAGTCATGGAGATTGAAGCAAGGCAAACACCCCACATATTCATCTTTGTGGAAGAGGCTGGTTTCAACTTGGCCAAAACACGGCGGTGAGGAAGGAATGTGATTGGGAAAAGAGCCACAGTGGATGTCCCAGGCCAGAGGGGTGACAACATCACAATGTGTGCAGCAATATCCTCTGATGGATTGCTGTTACACAAACCGCTAATTGGGCCATACAACACCGAGCGTCTCATTTCATTCCTGGGTGACCTCTATGGAAGGGTTGTGCCAGGTGAGGAAAGAAATGCAGTGAGGCGAAATCGGCCAACATTTGTAATTGTATGGGACACTGTGGCATTTCACCACTCCCGTACAGTCACAGAGTGGTTTGCAGCCCATCCCAGGATGGTGTCACTTTTCCTCCCACCTTACTCTCCATTCCTCAACCCCATAGATTAATTATTTTCCTCGTGGAGGTGGAAGGCTTATGACCACCATCCACATGATCAAATGTCCCTCCTGGACACAGTGAATGCTGGATGCCTGGACATATCTGCAGATGATTGCCAGGGATGGACCAGGCATGCCAAAAGATTCTTTCCTAGGTGTATTGCCCAAGATGACATAAAATGTGATGTGGATGAGAACCTGTGGCCAGATGCAGAAGACAGGGTTGACTAGCATTGCTACTGTATCTGTATCGGTAGATGGTATATATACAAATTATTGTATTTTGGAATCACTCAATGACAAAAAATGACATAAAACACATGGAAGCATATGGAATCATGTCTGATTCATTCCTGCATCATATACTGCAGTGAATTCTAAACAGTAGAGAGGTGTCATTCTTGTTTTGTAAAGACATTTTACAAAAGAAAACATTGTGCAATGCTACCCGTTGTTAGTGTTTTTTAGGTCAATGTTTTATGAGTGACAAAGTGTGCTTGTTGGGTGACAACCTTTGCTAGTGTTATGGAAGAATGAGTTGATTTGAGACATTGTCACGTTCTGACCATCGTTCGTGTGTGTTTTCCTTGTTTTAGTGTTGGTCAGGACGTGAGCTGGGTGGGCATTCTATGTTGTGTGTCTGGTATGTCTATTTCTATGTTTGGCCTGATATGGTTCTTCTTCTTCTTCTTCTTCTTCTTCCCACGTTTCTTGTTTTGTAAATTGTTGTACTTTCATCTTTATTAAAGATGCACAAAACTAACCACGCTGCATTTTGGTCCGCCTCTCTTTCCCCAGAAGAAAACCGTTACACATGTATGAAGTGTTTTGGTAGTTTTAGTGCAATTTGGATGTGATATTAACTGCTGTGCCAAGCTGAAAGTTGGTTAGGAGAACTGTGTGAAGAGTTTTGAAAAAGTGACCTACTGTAAGTATTGAGAAATGGGCCCTAGCGATTGTAAAAAATAAAAAATAAAAAGTAAACTAATAGCTAATACGATCAAATATGTCTTTGTACATTTTACTAGATGGCTGACAGCTGCTGCTTCACAGGGACAGGTGGAGTATACTGTAGAATACTATACTACACACTGTAGTATCCCTTGATCATGTGTATTACTTACTATATAATGTTGTAGAATATTGTACATTTACTATAGTATTATCTGTGGAAAAAACACTGTAGTAAACACTAGTCCGCAAAATTAGTATTTTTACTAGAGTAAATACTACAGTATTTAATTTGTATTTACCCTTCCCATTCCCCTCCCCATATCCCAATGTGTGCCACCCATAAGAGAGAAACCTACATGCCTATAGATCATATTGTGTTCCACACTGGTTACAGAAAAAAGAAGAAGATTTGAACTATCTGTTCAGACCCCAGTCCTACCTACCTACAGGTTCTGGAAATGTTGTCCTTTAAGTATTTCTCCAGTAGGTTTACTCAAGGAGAAAGCCTCCACTTCTATGTCAAATATAATAAAACACTATAGTAAATGCTACAGTAATGTCTGTAAAAACACTCCAGTAAATATCTCTCTCGCTCTGCCTGGCCAATGAAGTGTGCATTAGGACCACAACTTTGGTTTGGCAGCAATATGGCTTTTAGATGTCACAATCTGCAATCTGAATTCCGAGATGAAATTTTCTGAGAGCTGAGAGTTGATGCTGCAGTCTTGTTTATTAAAACTGAGAATCCCATCGATTGTCTGTATCATCACAGAGTAATGCCTATTATCCTCAGTCTATTGGCATCTATTCTTTAATTTAATAACAGACGGGTTTATCACCCTCCATTTGTAATCTGGCTCATCATAGGGCAGGGTGGTTTCAATAGATATGTGTGTGTTTTAAAAGGAGGGGAATGATGAGCCTTTGTTGGATTCACTGGCTGGTTATTTTTGAGTATCTGGCAGGGCCGGTGTTCCCTCTCCTCTCTCCTCTCTCTTACCTCTCTCTCTCTCCTCTCTCCATCACGGCATGCCAGTCAGGAGATAAGCATCAGGCGGCCCACTCCAATGACACCGCCACCTCCTCCCAGAGTCAGCAGATTACATTTTAGAAGTTGACAGCCTGTTATCACTCTGTGATGGCAGGAGGGCTTAATCTTTGGTCCTTCCAGGGGGGAAGAAAGGCTAAGGAGGAGTCGGAGGAGTAGGATGAGCTTGGAGGCTCAGGCCAGGGGGACTACTCCACTCCTTGTGGTCTGAGGAGTGACAGACATCTCCTGCGCCACATGGGGCGCTAAAACTCTGGAACACTTTTATTCTACCCACAAAAACCTTTGCCTTCCCTTCGGCAAATTAGACCACGACTCTAGCGTCCTGATTCCTGTTTACAAACAAAAGCTCAAACAGGAAGTACCAGTGACACGCTACAAGACTGTCATGCCCACAGTGACCATTCAAACGTATCCAAACCAAAAACCATGGATTACAGGCTGGGCTAAAGACTAGAGCTACCACTTTACAAGCGTGATCCAAGATGGCTCTTTTTTCCATTTTCGGATTAAATATACCTTCCTGCAACACGCTTCACCCAATGTGGTACGGATCTGCTATTTGTTTTTACCTTATAACTGGAACCTCCATCAGGAGCTAGCCAGCTAATTGACTACTAGCTATTTAGTCATTGTTAGCCACTGCTAGCGGTCTTTACCTTTAGCCCAGACACCAGCCGCTTTAGCCCAGATAGCCCGGATAATACCTGCCAGTCTACACAGCGCGATATCAGCCCTGAGCATATCGGACTGCTTTTTTACACTACATCATCGGAATCCTGCCACAAGCTCTGGACCAATACACCGGATCATCACAGCTAGCTAGCTGCTACCAAGTGGCTATTGTGGCTAACGCCCTTGTCCAGAAGCAAGGGCGTTAGCCTCGAGCTAGGCCTATCTTCCGGCTAGCAAACTAAGCACACCAACAACACCAACCATTCCTCTCCTGCCAATTGTCCTGGCCCCTTTGCCGACACGGAGCCCCGCTGATCCATCACAGCTGGTCTGCTGACGTGCTCTCACCTGGCATCTGCGTCGTGGATGTCGGTGAAGACCCATCTGCTATCCCTGGCCCGCTAGCTTTTCTGAACGCCGTGTCTTCGCCCACCTAGCGTAGTAACGACTATCAAACGTCAGTTTCAACTATTGCTGCTCATTGGACCCAATGATCACTCAGCTACACAGCTGATGCCTGCTGGACTGTTCATTAACACTGTACTTCATTTTGTTTATCTGTCGGCCCCAGCCTCGAACTCAGGCCCTGTGTGTAGCTAAATGACCCTCTCTGCCCATTCATCGCCATTTACCTGTTGGTGTTGTTGTCTTTTTAAACATTTTTATTTTACCTTTATTTAACTAGGCAAATCAGTTAAGAACAAATTCTTATTTTCAATGACAGCCTAGGAACAGGCTGCCTTGTTAACTGCCTTGTTCAGGGGCAGAACAACATTTTTACCTTGTCAGCTCGGGGATTCAATCTTGCAACCTTTCGGTTACTGGTCCAACGCTCTAACCACTAGGCTACTTGCCGCCCCAGCTGTTTACCCGTTGTTGTCTTACCCTTTGTTTTCTTAGCTCTCCCAATAAACACCTGTGATTGCTTTATGCCTCTCTCTAATGTCAATATGCCTTGTATACTGTTGTTTAGGGTAGCTCTCATTGTTTTATTTTACTGCAGAGCCCCTAGTCCTGCTCAACATGCCTCAGATAGCTCCTTTGTCCCACCCCCACACATGCGGAGACCACAACTAGCTTAACTGGTGCCTCCAGAGATGCAACCTCCCTCATCGTCAATCAATGCCTAGGTTTACCTCCACTGTACTCACACCCTACCATACCCTTGTCTGTACATTATGCCCTGAATCTATCTAACCACACCCTGAAATCTGCTCCTTCAATTCTCTGTTCCCAACGCACAAGATGACCAGTTCTTATAGCCTTTAGCCGTATCCTCATCCTACTCCTCCTCTGTTCCTCTGGTGATGTAGAGGTTAATCCAGGCCATGTGAGTCCCCAGGCACTTTCATTTGTTGACTTTGTTGACCCAATCCTTGGGTTCATGCATGTTAACATCCGAAGCCTCCTCCATAAGTTTGATTTATTTACTGCTTTAGCACACTCTGCCAACCCTGAAGTCCTAGCCGTGTCTGAATCCTAGCTTAGGAAGGCTGCCAAAAATTCGGAAAATTCCATCCCCAATTACAGCATTTTCCGTCAAGATAGAACTGCTAAAGGGGGCAGAGTTGCATTTCTATTGTAGAGATAGCCTGCAGAGTTTTGTCATACTATCCAGGTCTATGCCCAAACACTTAGAGCTAATACTTTTAAAAATCCATCTCGACAGAAATTAGTCCCTCACTGTTGCCGCTTGTTATAGACCCCCCTCAGCTCCCAGCTGTGCCCTGGACACCATATGTGAATTGATTGCCCCCGATCTATCGTCAGAGTTCGTACTGTTAGGTGACCTAAACTGGGATATGCTTAACACCCCGGCCGTCCTTCAATCTAAGCTAGATGCCCTCAATCTCATACAAATGATCAAGGAACCTACCAGGTACAACCCCAAATCAGTAAACATGGGCACCCTCATAGATATCAATCTGACCAACTTGCCCTCTAAATACACCTCTGCTGTTTTCAATCAGGATCTCAGCGATTTCTGCCTCATTGTCTGCGTCCGTTATGGGTCCGCAGTCAAACAACAACCCCTCACTGTCAAACACTCCCTAAAACACTTCAGCGAGCAGGCCTTTCTGATCGACGTGGCCCGGGTATCCGGGAAGGGTAATGACCTCTACCCGTCAGTAGAGGATGCCTGGTTGCTCTTTAAGAGTGCTTTCCTCACCATCTTAAATAAGCATGCCCCTTTCAAAAAATGTAGAACTAAGAACAGATATAGCCCTTGGTTCACTAGAGACTTGACTGCTCTTGACCAGCACAAAAACATCCTGTGGCGTACTGCACTAGCATTGAATAGTCCCCGCGATATGAAACTTTTCAGGGAAGTCAGGAACCAATATACACAGTCAGTTAGGAAAGCAAGGCTACTTTTTTCAAACAGAAATTTGCATCCGGCAGCACTAATTCGAAAATGTTTTGGGACACTGTAAAGTCTGTGGAGAATAAGAGCACCTACTCGCAGCTGCCCACTGCACTGAGCCTAGGAAACACTGTCACCACCGATAAATTCATGATAATCAACAATTCCTCTACGGTTGGCCATGCTCTCCACCTGGCTACTCCAACCCCGGCCAACAGCTCTGCACCCCCCGCAGCAACTGGTCCAAGCGGTGTCTGGTTAGACTGTAAACTCTCCTTCCAGACTCACATCAAACATCTCCAATCCAAAGTTAAATCTAGAATTGGCTTCCTATTTCGCAACAAAGCATCCTTAACTCATGCTGCCAAACATACCCTTGTAAAACTGCCCATCCTACCAATCCTCGACTTCGGCAATGTCATTTACAAAATAGCCTCCAATACCCTACTCAATAAATTGGATGCAGTCTATCACAGTGCCATCTGTTTGGAATGGCTGGAACGAACTACAAAAATCTCTGAAACTGGAAACACTTATCTCCCTCACTAGCTTTAAGCACCAGCTGTCAGAGCAGCTCACAGATTACTGCACCTGTACATAGCCCATCTATAATTTAGCCCAAACAACTACCTCTTTCCCTACTGTATTTATTTATTTTGCTCCTTTGCACCCCATTATTTATATCTCTACTTTGAACATTTTTCCACTGCAAATCAACCATTCCAGTGTTTTACTTGCTATATTGTATTTACTTCCACACCATGGCCTTTTTTTTGCCTTTACCTCCCTTATCTCACCTCACTTGCTCACATTGTATATAGACTTATTTTTCTACTGTATTATTGACTTTATGTTTGTTTTACTCCATGTGTTGTTGTATGTGTCAAACTGCTTTGCTTTATCTTGGCCAGGTCACAATTTTAAATGAGAACTTGTTCTAACATACCTGGTTAAATAAAGGTAAAATAAATAAATAAATACAATTCTCGGGCCGACTCTCTTCTCTGTATATATCAAGGATGTCGCTCTTGCTCTACGCAGATGACACCATTCTGTATACATCTGGCTCTTCTTTGGACACTGTGATAAAAACCTCAAAATAAGCTTCAATGGCCTACTACACTCCTTCTGTGGCCACCAACTGCTCTTAAATGCTAGTAAAATGAAATGCATGCTCTTCAACCGATCGCTGCCTGCACCCTCCCGCCCGAATAGCATCACTATTATGGACGGTTCTAACTTAGAATATGTGGACAACTATAAATACCTAGGTGTCTGACTAGACTGTGAACTCTCCTTCCAGACTCATACTAAGCATCTCCAATCCAAAATTAAATCTAGAATCGGCTTCCTATTTCGCGACAAAGCCTCCTTCACTCATGCTACCAAACATACCCTCGTAAAACTGATTATCCTACCGATCCTTGACTTCGGTGATGTCATTTACAAAATAGCCTCCAACACTCTACTCAGCAAATTGGATGCAGTCTCTCACAGTGCCATCCATTTTGTCACCAAAGCCCCATATACTAACCACTACTGCGACCTGTATGCTCTCGTTGGCTGGTCCTCGCTACAGATTCGTCGCCAAACCCACTGGCTCCTGATCATCTATAAGTCTTTGCTAGGTAAAGCCCCGCCTTATCTCAGCTCACTGGTCACCATAGCAATACCCATCCGTAGCACCTGCTCCAGCAGGTATATTTCACTGGTCAACCCCAAAGCCAACACCTCCTTTGGCCGCCTTTCCTTCCAGTTCTCTGCTGCCAATGACTGGATCGAATTGCAAAAATCACTGAAGTTGGAGACTTATATCTCCCTCACTAACTTTAAGCATCAGCTATCAGAGCAGCTAACCGATCGCTGCAGCTGTACACAGCCCATCTGTAAATAGCCAATCCAACCAACTACCTACCTCATCCCATATTTGTTTTTGTTTTTCTGCTCTTTTGTACACAAGTATTTTTACTTGCACATCCTCATCTGCACATCTATTACTCTAGTGTTAATTGCTAAATTGTAGTTACTTCGCCACTATGGCCTATTTATTGCCTTACCTCCTTACTTCATTTGCACACTCTGTACACAGATTTTTCTATTGTGTTATTGACTGTACGTTTGTTTATCCCATGTGTAACTCTGTGTTGTTGTTTTTGTCGCACTGCTTTGCTTTATCTTGGCCAGGTCGCAGTTGGAAATGAGAACTTGTTCTCAACTGGCCTACCTGGTTAAATAAAGGTGAGAAAAAAAATGTAAAAACAAGGAACAGGACACAGACATGGACGCATACAAGAATTTCCACAACGAACATGAAAAATGACAATATGAGTAAGATGGAATCGTGGGATGTGGCAGGAGTTGTAGACGATAATGGATTACAAAGGGAATCCGGCCGTGAGCATCCCAGTGACTCAAAATGGCCTTTTATGCTCTCTTCGAGAAAAACAACACTGAGTCATGCATGAGAACCCCTGCTGTTACAAAACTGTGTGATCTTGCTTTCAGTGGCTGATGTGAGTATCATGGGTCAGGTTTGACAGGTAGGCCTACATTATATTCAAAGTACATGATCCTTGGTTGGCTGAGTGCCAGTGGAATATTTTTCTGGGACATCCAAATCATCAATATGTTGCTAACTACCTACACAATAGCCTAATGTTTAGACTTTAGAGTTTGTGATCTAGCTAATGATTAGCCAAATGGGGTAAATGCAGATTGGCAACCCTCAGCCTATTTATTTATAGCCACTATGCTGCATCAGGTGGGACAACATCAGGTGACAATGCTTATTGCTAAAAATGACATTATTGCTAAAATAGCACACCTGCCTGATAATATGGACCAATATGTTATTGGGCTTGTTTTTGGAGGGGTAAATTATATTTTAGATGTCAGCATCATTTTATTGTAATTAATTTTGAAGTATAATGTCCTTTTAGAAAGCCACCAGACCTGACCTTCTCAGTCATTCTCTCCCCCAAAATGATAGGTCCCACCATGACCTGTAGTATGCTGTGATATGTGCCTTTGTCAGTATTATTTTGTTTAGGCTAGTATGTTATTTGGTACTGGTACTTCCTGTATATAACTTCATTATTGTGCATTTTATTCCTGTGTTATTCTTTATCTTATTTTTCCCATTGGGAAGGGGTTGTAAGTAAGCATTTCACGGTAAAGTCTACACCTGTTGTATTGGGCGCATGTGTCAAATACAATTTGATTTGATAGACAGACAGATGGTAAATACCTAGGTGCCTTTCCCACAGCCAGACTTCAACTTCCTCATACTTTAAGAGAGCCAAGGTCTTTGTGGAGGGATTACATTGATGGAAGCCTCAGTGGTGTACAGTGATATCGATGTTCTGCATGTCCGCCCGCCTCCCAGCCCAACATTTTTTGGGTGATCACTGAGGAGGACATACTGTACAGTGCCTTCAGAAAGGATTCACACCTGTTTACTTTTTCCACATGAATATACAATTGATGTGATTTAGATTTGTTGTCAGGGGCCTACACATAATACCCCATAATGTCAAAGTGGAATTATGATTTTAGAAATGTTTACAGCCTAAATAAGTTCAGGAATAAAGATGTGCTTAACAAATCACATAATAAGTTGCATGGACTCACTTGCGTGCAATAATGTTAACCATGTTTATTAATGACTATCTCATCTCTGTACCCCACACATACAATTATCTGAAAGGTCCCTCAGTCGAGCAGTGAATTTCAAACACAGATTCAACCACAAACACCAGGGAGATGTTCCAATGCTTCGCAAAGAATGGCACCTATTGGTAGATGGGTAAAAAAGCAGACATTGAATATCCCTTTGAGGATGGTGAAGTTATTAATTACACTTTGGATGGTGTATCAATACACCGAGTCACTACAAAGATATAGTCGTCTCAGTTGCCAGAGAGGAAGGAAACCGCTCAGGGATTTCACCATGAGACCAACGGTGAATTTAAAACAGTTATAGAGTTTAATGGCTGTGATAGGAGAAAACTGAGGATGGATCAACAACATTGTAGTTAATCCACAATACTAATTTATTTGGCAGCGTGAAAAAAAGGAACCCTGTGCAGAATAAAAATATTCCAAAACACGCATCCTGTTTGCAACAAGGCACTAAAGTAATACAACAAAAAATGTGGCAAAGCAATTCAAATTTTTGCCCTGACTATAAATTGTTATGTTTGGCGCAAATCCAATACAACACATTACTGAGTAACACTCTCCATATTTTCAAGCATAGTGGTGGCTGCATCTTGTAATAGGTATGCTTGTAATCGTTAATGACTGGGGAGTTTTTCCAGATTAAATATGTATGGAATGGAGCTAAGCACAGGCAAAATCTGGTTCAGTTTGCTTTCCAACAGACACTGGGAGATTAATTCACCTTTCAGCAGGGCAATAACCTAAAACACAAGGCCAAATCTACACTGTAGTTGCTTACCAAGAAGACAGTGAATGTTCCTGAGTAACCGAGTTACAGTTTTTACTTACAGTTGAAGTCTGAAGTTTACATACACCTTAGCCAAATACATTTAAACTCAGTTTTTCACAATTCCTGACATTTAATCCTAGTAAAAAATCCCTGTCTTAGGTAAGTTAGGATCACCACTGTATTTTAAGAATGTGAAATGTCAGAATAATAGTCGAGAGAACAATTTATTTCAGCTTTAATTTATTTCATCACATTCCTAGTGGGTCAGAAGTTTACATACACCCAATTAGTATTTGGTAGCATTGCCTTTAAATTGTTAAACGTTTCGGTTAGCCTTCCACAAGCTTCCCACAATAAGTTGGGTGAATTTTGGCCCATTCCTCCTGACAGAGCTGGTGTAACTGAGTCAAGTTTGTAGGCCTCTTTGCTCGCACATGCTTTTTCAGTTCTGCCCACAAACTTTCTATAGGATTGAAGTCAGGGCTTTGTGATGGCGACTCCAATACCTTGACTTTGTTGTCCTTAAGCCATTTTGCCACAACTTTGGAAGTATGCTTGGGGTCATTGTCCATTTGGAAGACCCATTTGAGACCAAGCTTTAACTGATGTCTTGAGATGTTGCCTCAAAATATCCACATAATTTTCCGCCCTCATGATGCCATCTATTTTATGGAGTGCACCAGTTCCTCCTGCAGCAAAGCACCCCAACAACATGATGCTGCCACCCCCGTGCTTCATGGTTCGGATGGTGTTCTTCGGCTTGCAAGCCTCCCCCTTTTTCCTCCAAACATAACGATGGTCATTATGGCCAAACAGTTCTATTTTTGTTTCATCAGACCAGAGAATATTTATCCAAAAAGTACAATATTTTTCCCCATGTGCAGTTGCAAACCGTAGTCTGTCTTTTTTATGGAGGTTTTGGAGCAGTGGCTTCTTCCTTGCTGAGCGGCCTTTCAGGTTATGTTGATATAGGACATGTTTTACTGTGGATATAGATATTTTGTACCTGTTTCCTCCAGCATCTTTACACGGTCCTTTGCTGTTGTTCTGGGATTTGCTCTTTTTGCACCAAAGTCCGTTCGTCTCTAGGAGACAGAACACGTCTCCTTCCTGAGCGGTATGACAGCTGCATGGTCCCATGGTGTTTATACTTGCGTACTATTGCTTGTACAGATGAACGTGGTACCTTCAGGCATTTGGAAATTTCTCCCAAGGATGAACCAGACTTGTGGAGGTCTACAATTTTGTCTGATTCCTTTTGATTTCCCCATGATGTCAAGCAAAGAGGCACTGAGTTTGAAGGTAGGCCTTGAAATACATCCACAGGTACACTTCCAATTGACTCAAATGAAGTTTGGACCAACCTACTAATTCCAGGGTTTTACTTTATTTTTAATATTTTCTACATTGTAGAATAATAGTAAAGACATCAAAACTATGAAATAACACATATGGAATCATGTGGTAACCAAAAAAGTGTTAAACAAATCAAACTATATTTTATATTTGAGATTCTTCAAAGTAGCCACCCTTTGACTTGATGACAGCTTTGCACACTCTTGGCATTCTCTTAACCAGCTTCATGAGGTAGTCACCTGGAATGCATTTCAATAACAGGTGTGCCTTGTTAAAAGTGAATTTGTGGAATTAATTTCCTTCTTAATGCATTCTAGCAAATCAGTTGTGCTGTGACAAGGTAGGGGTGGTATACAGAAGATAGCCCTATTTGATATAAGACCAAGTTCATATTATGGCAAGAACAGCTCAAATAAGCAAAGAGAAACGACAGTCCATCCTTACTTTAAGACATGAAGTTCAGTCAATACTTAAAATTTCAAGAACTTTGAAAGTTTCTTCAAGTGCAGTCGCAAAAACCATAAAGCGCTATGATAAAACTGGCTCTCATGAGAACCGCCACAGGAAAGGAAGACCCAGAGTTACCGCTGCTGCAGAGGATACATTCATTACACCATACCCAAACTGGCCGCGCGCGTGCGCCATCATGCACCATCGTGCACAAATTGATTTTGTGCCCCCACACCAAAAGCGATCACCACACGCAGGCTCAAATATCAAAACAATCTCTGAACCAATTATATTATTTTGGGGACAGGTCGAAAAGCATTAAACATTTCTGGCAATTTAGCTACCACTTGCAGTTGCTAGCTAGTTTGTCCTTGGATATAAACGTTGAGTTGTTATTTTTCCTGAAATGCACAAGGTCCTCTACTCCAACATTTAATCCACACATGAAACGGTCAACCAAATAATTTCTGGTCATCTCTCCAGGTTTTTTATTCTTTGGACTTTATATGGCGATTAACATCTAACTTTCTTAGTTATCATGATGACCAACCGAACTCAGTTCATCTTTCAATCACCTACGTGGGTATAACCAATGAGGAGATGGCACGTGGGTGTCTGCTTCTATAAACCAATGAGGAGATGGGAGAGGCAGGACTTGCACCGCGTTTAGCGTCACAAATAGTACTGACTTCGATTTTAGCGCTTGGCAACACAAACGCTCGTTGGCACGCGAGAGCAATGTCGGTGCAATAATTGAATAACATGTATGTTTAAATTTCATTTGCAACACTTGCACACGTGAGGTGTGTGGTCAGCATGTTAGAGTTACCAGCCTCAGATTGCAGCCCAAATAAATGCTTCACAGAGTTCAAGTAACAGACACATCTCAACATCAACTGTTCAGAGGAGACTGCGTGAATCAGGACTTTGTGGTTGAATTTCTGCAAAGAAACCACTACTAAGAAAACACCAATAAGAAGAAGAGACTTGCTTGGGCCAAGAAACACGAGCAATGGACATTAGACCGGTGGAAATCTGGTCTGATGAGTCCAAATTTGAGATTTTTGGTTTCAACTGCCGGGTCTTTGTGAGACGCAGAGTAGGTGAACGGATTATCTTTGCATGTGTGGTTCCCACCGTGAAGCATGGCGGAGGAGGAGTGATTGTGTGGGGGTGCTTTGCCGGTGACACTGTCAGTGATTTATTTAGAATTCAAGGCACACTTAACCAGTATTCTGCAGCGATACGCCATCCCATCTGGTTTGCGTTTGGTGGGACTATAAATTGTTTTTCAACAGGACAATGACCCAACACACCTCCAGGCTGTGTAAGGGCTATTTTACCAAGAAGGAGAGTGATGGAGTTCTGCATCAGATGACCTGGCCTCCACAATCACCCGACCTCATCCCAATTGAGATGGTTTGGGATGAGTTGGACCGCAGAGTGAAGGAAAAGCAGCAAACAACTGTTCAGCATATTTGGGAACTCCTTCAAGACTGTTGGAAAAGCATTCCAGGTGAAGCTGGTTGAGAGAATGCCAAGAGCGTGCAAAGCTGTCATCAAGGCAAAGGGTGGCTACTTTGAAGAATCCATAATATAAAATACCATATGTGTTATTTCATAGTTATGATGTCTTCGCTATTTTTCTAAAATGTATTCTATTCTATAGTTATTTATATGGAAATTAGGCTTCAAGGTCGTTTTAATGCTCCTCATGCAGGTTTTGATAATATCTAACAAGATCTTCCTCATTTTAAAAACAGTAGGTTAGTATCAGTGTGGAAACATTTACACAACAAAAGCTTTTATTTGCAAAGTGCAATATACAGTATGGGTCACATTTATCAGATACTTTTTCATGATCCTCACTAACAACATGTTATTTAGTTAATGATTTCTCCTGTTTAGCAGAGAAAATATGATATTCTAGGCAATGGTGTAGAGACCTTGAACACTGGCATTATTAATGTTTTCCATATACAGCTCGACTTTGCTTACCCAGGATGTGTTCTTGGTGAGAGCAGTGGCTATTATAAGGTGTATTTCTCTATTTCTCCTCTCCTCTCCTCTCCTCTCCTCTCCTCTTCCCTCCCTCCCTCCCTCCCTCCCTCCCTCCCTCCCTCCCTCGTTGTGCCTGCCAATTCAATTCAAGGGGATTTATTGGCATGGGAAACACATGTTAACATTGCCAAAGCAAGTGAAGTAGATCATATACAAAAGTGAAATAAACAATAAAAAATTAACAGTAAACATTACACTCACAGAAGTTCCAAAAGAATAAAGACATTACAAATGTCATATCATGTACAGTATATATACAGTGTTGTAACAATGTACAAATGGTTAAAGTACAAAAGGGAAAATAAACAAGCATACACATGGGTTGTATTTACAATGGTGTTTGTTCTTCACTGGTTGACCTTTTCTTGTGGCAACAGGTCCCAAATCTTGCTGCTGTGATGGCACACTGGTATTTCACCCAGTAGATATGGGAGTTGATCAAAATCGTGGTTGTTCTCAAATTCTTTGTGGATCTGTGGAATCTGAGGGAAATAAGTGTCTCTAACATGGTCATACATTGGGCAAGAGGTTAGGAAGTGCAGCTCAGTTTCCACCTCATTCTGTGGGCAGTGTGCACATAGCCTGTCTTCTCTTGAGAGCCAGGTCTGCGTACGGTGGCCTTTCTCAATAGCAAGGCTATGATAACTGAGTCTGTACATAGTCAAAGCTTTCCTTAACTTTGGGTCAGTCACAGTGGTCAGGTGTTTAGGGCCAAATAGCATTCTAGGTTTTTGTTAATTCTTTCCAATGTGTTATCTTTTTGTTTTCTCATGATTTGGTTGGGTCTAATTGTGTTGCTGTCCTGGGGTTCTGTGGGGTGTGTTTGTGTTTGTGAACAGAGCCCCAGGACCAGCTTGCTTAGGGGACTCTTTTACAGGTTCATCTCTCTGTAGGTGATGGCTTTGTTATGGAAGGTTTGGTAATCTCTTCCTTTTAGGTGGTTGTAGAATTTAACGTCTCTTTTCTGGATTTTGATAATTAGCGGGTATCGGCCTAATTCTGCTCTATATGCATTATTTGGAGTTCTACGTTATACACCGAGGATATTTGGGCAGAATTCTGCATGCAGAGTCTCAATTTGGTATTTGGCCCATTTTGTGAATTCTTGGTTGGTGAGCGGACCCCAGACCTCACAACCATAAAGGGCAATGGGTTCTATAACGGATTCAAGTATTCTTAGCCAGATCCTAATTGGTATCTCGATTGTTATGTTCATTTTGATGCCATGAATGCCCTTCTTACCTGTCTCTGTGTCTGTGACTGGTTTTCACAGCCTGTCTCCAGCCTGCTGGGAGATGCTGGCTGACGAGAAACTATGAAGACTTCGCAGTGGTAAAGACAAGTGTTCTCGCGGTGAGCCTCCTGAGGACAAGCTTTCTGACAGCAATTAAACTTTGAGGAGAACAACAACCTCATAAGAAGAAGACAGTCCCGTCTGAGGAAAAATCATGGTTGTTACGCAACTCAGGCACTCCCTTCCAGTACTTATTAAGTCTGCTCTGTGTGGTGCCTTCCTTGTGACTGTCAGAACCTATACCTACCTACCGCTTCCCAGTCCTAATTTACCTGCTGTTCTACCTTTGATTACTTTTTAATCAAACTCTCATGCAAAAAAAACACAAAACATAAGGGAAATTGTACTGAAAAAAATAAGTATTCTTTTTGAAATCGTTCTTTTATTCTGCTGTTGGTTTGGTGGTGGGGAAAAAGGGATGTTCTTCAGTTGGTTAGGGAGAGGGAGTGCTGGGAATGGATGGCTGGTTTGGCTCCAATATTAGACATGTATATTCATGTTGCTGCTCATTACCAGGCCTTTGATAACCAATCCCATCCTGATTATTTGGTGCTTCCATGACGAGAGGAGAGAGACTGTCTCTTTCTCGGGATGGAGAGCAGAGGAGAGGAAACGGAGGATTACTGTCAGACAGATAAGGGAATGACTAGGGACACTGATGGCCAGGGCCTTGTCGTTTTGAGTGGCAGAGTGCTGTCTTTAATCAACGAATGCGGGGGCTAGACTCTGTATGTCTGTCTGTCGGTCTGTCGTCTGTGGCTCAGCCAGCTCACCTGTTAATTCTAATTACCCCAAAAACATGATCTCATAATTATGTTTGTGCTGCAGTGGAAACGCCAAATATCTCCTTCTCTCCCTCCCAAAAAGCTCTGCATTGAATTTGCACTGCAGTGGATGAAGGTAGATCAATTGTGAGTGACTGTATTTTAATCGAGTAAAAACTCTGAGTTATATGGTATTAACTTCTGTCCAAGGCCTCCACAACTGCAATGCCAAGTTTGTAAACAGTAAATGCACCAGGATGCTCTGAAAAAAGTTCTCGAACAATGGCCTCCGTGAGATTTCTGCTCAAATCTGTGTGTTTGAGGCTTTGGTCACTGAAGGAGTTCTCTCTATGCTGCAGCAGGACAGTGTACAGTACAGCCCACCCTTGGCTGTGGGGTTAGAGTGACACAGCATGTGGCAGATTGGTTATGTTGAGCGGCACAGGCTCCAATAGCAGCCTTTAAAGACTTTTCAAAAAGCCACTTCTCTGTTGGATCTACCTGGTGCTCAACCCACATCCTGTTCTCAATCCTTTTGGAGTTTTTGAACACAGCCCAGCGTGTGGGCGTACACCCCCCACTAGCACAGCTCATCGCTGCTCTCATCTGTCAGCTAACAATCTACAACATTTTTGCTGACGTGGGATAATTAAGTGACTGTCAGTGACTGACATAACAAGAGAAAAACTGCTTATGCACAACCATATTTTGAAATTGCACCTTGCGTATTCTACTATTTTAACTCGTTGAGACCCTGACTGCGTTACCCTCAAAAATATGATATCTTTTTTAATTATTGATCTGAGGGCCTTCAAAACTGGCATGCTGCCAGCTGCCCATGTCTGTGCTAGTGGGAGGCTCAAAAGATGCATCTTGACCTTTGCACTACAGTTGAAAGGGAAAGATCAGAGCATCTACTTTTTTTGTTTCCCTCTCCACTGGTAAATTTAGCTTCCTCTGTCTCATGTGGATGCTTTCTGATCTGGGCTACATTCTGTATTTCATGGCTTACTGGATAGCACCAGATCAGCTGTTTTGAAGTGTTTTATGTCCAGGACTGAGGAATGGTTCAGGGGAGATGTATCGCTCGCGCAGGACTCAGTGCTGCACTAATATGATTTGTGGCTGTGTCTCACACTGACTATATTTTCCAACACTCAGAGAGCATTCTCTAAAGTCTGTGCAGTAAAAACACAACTGGCAAAAGCCAAATAATTATATGCCTCTCTTGCATATTAAAGTACAGTAAATGGCTTTTAGTCTTTTGGTAGAGTAATAGTATAGCATTAATTGCTGTAGGGTTAACATTGTATTTTTCTGGACATGAGCCATTCACTGTACTGGAAGAAAGTGGAGAAAAAAATCAATTTGGAAACATATTGGCAGCATTGGTTGTGGGATCAGATGGCTTTGGAAAACAGATTATGTCCAGACCAGAGAGCCCAGAACATGACCACAGGGGACTGATGTTAATAGAACACCACATGACCTTGGCGTTGCCACGGAGAAATTGTGATACCCTAGTAGGTTAGCAGACTGAGTTGGCAATGTGGGCAATGAATACCTACAATACCTACTGAGTACCTAGACGAATACCTACCTACTAAATACCTACCTACGCAAAGGTACTGTATCCAGGGTTTCAGAGTTTCAGCTATCAAGGCCACTTGGATGGTTCAGGTTTCAGTGTGTTCTGCCAGACCATAATAGGCTATCCCTCCTCAGTGGCTGAGGTGTACAGAGGAGAATGGAGATCTGTAACGTCTACTGCTTGGCATGAGCACAGGTTGCCATGACACTCTCCAGATAACCATCCAGATCGTCATGTGATCCAGAGACAAAACCGACCAGCAGAAAACTCTTATTGTACTGTATGGTTTCACTGTTTCAATGAAGTTATGTTTTCTCACCAAATCCCCAGAGACAGGGTTTCTCTACTATGTCAAAGGTCAGGGTACCATGGCACTTAAGGTAAAATGACTGAGTGATGTAGCTTTGCCAATAATTAATTTCAAATGCACTGAACTGGGTGGGATGGAGTGGAGTGGAGTGAGAGTGGATGGTGCCAGGTCTGCACAAGTAGTTTTTGTAAAGGGAGCTTTATGTGGTGGACAGGCAAAGGATGGAGAGGAAATAATAAGGTCAAATAATATATTATCTTTCCACAAACATTCATTGGAGTGATTTGCATGGAAATATTGCTGCTCAGCCCCTCCCTCCACGCCAGGTCATCAGCACAATTTAATTACATTAAGAGACGGCTAAATTAGACTCTGCAAACAGAACGGCTTAAAGGATTACTGGACCTCTGGTGGGGAGAGATCAAATTCTACCTTCCAGCTTGAAACAACATGCACTGTTCCTTGCGATCCCCATGTGAAGAGGGATTGATGGAGAGATGGGGGGGAGGCATGGATGGGGGGATGGAGGGAGGGTTGTTGTGGACCAGATGAAAGGGTAGTTGTACATACTGTATATCTTTATTTCAACAAAAAAATTGGGCGACCCCACTGCCGTTCCCCGCCCCTGACTTTGAATACCACTGATATAGAGAAAGGTTTTATATTTCAGCAACGAGACCTGGCTACATCTAAGGAAAAACGCACGCACGCACGCATGCACACACGCACACACACACACACACAGGCTCTCGTACCTTAGTACATATTTTTCGTTCTCCATGTCATCTCATCAGTGGTGTGTGAAGTGTTCAGCCTGGCGACATGCTGCATATAAAAAAGACAGTGACATTATCGTCTTCACCCCAAGCAGATGGCTTTTCAACCACGACTCCTCACTGCGGATGCCAAGCCATGGATCAGTAAAGATGTCAAGGACGTTGGGTAGGATTTTCTTTGCATGGTAAGAGTGCAATTAGACAATAACTGGCATCACTCATCACTGTGCCTTTGTTCAATTTGTGCCATTCAATGCATAGCACAGCAGTAAACAGAGCATCTCTATAGATTAGCTACTGTAACCGAGTCGAGCTAACATGCTCTCTTCCATGCAATGATTATCAGAGGGGAAATGGGATAAGAAATGGATTACTGCTATGTAATTATACTATAACTGGAACAAGAGAATAGTGGGTGACCTAGTCACGACCCTCAGTGGAGTTGTGTAATACTGTACCAGTCCACTCAACGGGCCCTTGTCCTTTTTTCCAATGAAGAAAGACTTTGCTTTGCCATAGGGTTTGTTCCAATGAGATGGCAATAATGTGTTATTGGTGTTTGAGTGAAGACACGTACCTTTACTGGAACACCACCATACAACTAGACCTTCCTCTCAGCCGTTGGCCCACACTGTGACAACAAGGCCTTAAGTGTTGGAAAAACGCTCACTGGTCAAAATGTGTGTTAGCAATTTATCTCAGCTGGCGCCTAGGACTTTGAGCCATGTCTTTTCCCCAGGAGATTGGTAGCTAGTGGGTTTCCCCTCAATTGTCCCTTAAACAGTTACTGTGGAGATCAGGAGAGACTGTTGCCCAGCCTGTTAAACTGCTGGTTCCTGTTCGGCTATTGTGAGTGTTATCTTAACTATGGGGGACCAAAGCACTCCACTGACTGTGACTGTACTCCACAGCCAGACAAAGAGGATGAGCAGTGGAGAGAGGAAGATAGATAGAAGCTGACATCCAATGTATTAAAAACCCAACACTATTAGAGATGAGCTTCTGGCGGAAGTGAGGCATCGTAACTTAAGGCATAGATACCGTTCAGCATTATCTTTCCAGCGGTGAAAGCTATACTGAAGTCACTGAATGTTCATTGTAACACTTCATAAGTCATACATCATTTGTGAAATTAGAATTGTTTGTTTCTAATTAAATCAGTGCCTGGATAGTGCGTGCATGCTTGCTTTTGCTGTGAAAATGGATACTCGTACAGTACAATTACTGTACAGTATGTCAGCAGTTTAAATACTTCAAATTCATTAAGTGCTTATCGTAACAATATAATATATGCCGACACTTTTATCCAAAGCAACTTACAGTCACGCGTGCATAAATGTTACATATGTATGGACCTGGGATTTGAACCCACTACTCTAGGTTACAAGCACCATGCTCTACCAACTGAGCTTCAAAGGACCATCCCTCATAGACATAAAATCCTCAATAAAAAAAGGACATGCCACTATCTTGTCTCCATGACATTGAACTTGGCATCGTGCTCCTTCTGAATAGACAAGCCAAAACTCCTTGCCATTTCTACAGTGTGCGTGGCCCACTAGCACTGCAGTTGCTAGGTTAGACACACTCATCACTCGGCTGTGTGTGTGTGTGTGTGTGTGTGCGTGCGTGCATGCGTGCGTGCGTGCGTGCGTGCGATATGACCCGCACGAGCATCTGACAATCAGTGGAATATTAGAGCCAGGAGAGTTCTCACTCTCCGTAAGTACCTCTTATTGATAGAGAGGCTGACACAGCACTCATCCTGTCTGATACTGATGATGACACACAGCACAGGTGACACATGATAGACCCACACACAGCCGTGCATAGAGCCTCCCCCATCTCTCCATCTCTCTCTGTGTAGTCTCTCTCTCTCTCCCCCTCCCTCCCATCTAGATCCTAGCCCTATCTCCCCAGCTCTCTCTCCATCTCTCAGTATGTGGCTCAGGCCTGTGGTGCTGTAGAAGGTGTTCACCACTGGTGCCCTCACAGTACACCACTAAGGATATCACCACTCACAGGATATCACCAATCACCACTCAGTGCAACATCAAGGATATCACCAATCACCACTCACAGTGCACCACCAAGGATATCACCATCATTTACGGTTGACATCCTGGCATTGTCTCATGATAACTCATAACCAATTACTTCATCTTTTCAGTATGCAAACTTGGTACGGTTCTTATCAAACGTTAATCCAGTAGAGGAGCAGGTTGACAATAACAGTATATATAGTACATGTGTACATGCATGTGAACAGATGTATATGGGTTTATTTGTATGTGTGTCACGCTTCTTTCACAACATATAGTACTGATGATAGTATCAACCCATTCCAGTTTCAGGTCAGTAGAAACTGACTGTAGAATAGGGTAGAATCTCTCTCCCACTGACCTGGAGCCTGTTGCTGGACCATCTCTGAGAGGTCCTGGAGGTGTATGAAGAGGACAAGGCCTCCAGCCCCGAACAGCAGAAGGAACCAGAAGGAGCAGGGCAGCTTGACGGCCGTGGCCCTCATCCGTCTTCTCCCACGCAGGGCGTCCACTATCCTACACTCCACCCACAGCATCCTGCTATCCTGCCTCAGCTCAGACTGCTGCCTGGGGAGAGAGAACAGGGACAGAGTCAGGCCAGACAGGACAGGACATAAGATATAGCAGCACAATACAGGACATAGCATGACATGACATAGGGTTAAATGGGTTATAATTACATTAATATAGGTAGGCTAATCATGGTTCTTCAACAGTGTTACATCTGCGCCTGACACGCCCTCTACTGCTCATCCTGTGTCTCCTTGACTTGCCGCCACTCCCACAGTGCTCTCTCCCTCTCCCTCTCTCTGTGTGTGTGTGATTGTGTGGGCGGAGACAGGTGTGCTGGAGTCAGAGCAGTCACCACCAGCTGCAACCTGTTCCATAATCAAGACAAATACAAATACTCACCCCTGCCACTTCTACACTGCCAAATCGTAATCTCTGCTCAGTCAGTCTATGTTTCTAGCCGTTTGTTACTATTTCGATCCTGTTATCCTGTTGTGCCTGTTTTCCTTGGCTGACACGGTTTTCCTCTCTGCTACAGTTCTGCCCGCTCTGACTCTGGTACCTGTCTCCAGTCCCACGTCTCCTTATCCTGCTACTCTGCCCTGGATTCCCCACTCTACTACTCCCTTGGATTCCCCTCCGGACCTGCTTACCCTGTCCCAACCCCTCTCGCTCCAGCCTCAGCCGCCGCACCTGGTTTCCTGCAACCCGCCCGAGCTTCCCCTGGCCTGCACTACATCTTCCCCCTGTGTTTCAATAAATACCTTGGTTACTTCATCCCAGTGTCCTCGTCTGAGTCTGCTCTTGGGTTTCCCTGTTCCACTCCGTGTAACAAACAGTTTTCTTCTCATTGGATTAATACAAAATGTGTTCACCTTACTGAGTGACAACTATAGAAACATATTCTCTTTGTACTGCTAACAGCCTACCACACAAGATTAATGAGATGTTACATTTTATAAGCAGGAACTACTTAAAAGACATACTGTGCAGTATTAATGATAAACATAGGCTCTTTGAAGTCTGTTTGTAAAACAACACATGTCCTAAATGTGTTAAACTGTGGACAACTTGACATGAAATCTAGAAGCCATGTTTTTCATGAGTCAGTGAGCCAGTATGAGGGTCTGTGCTCAGGCTATAATGAATAGTGGCCTGTGCACGAGAGAAAAAGCATCTAAAGATTTCAATGGGATCTCACACTCAAACCATAAAAAGGAAAAAACCAAGGCGACGGAGATGCAAAAATGTACTTTATGTAATCAATGCTCGAAAGAATCCAAAAAGGTAAAAGTGCAAAGTGCTCAACATAAAAAGGAGGTAACAAGTTAACTAGATACTGGTGAATAGAGAGTCATCAACGGCGTCTATAAATATACAGAATGAGACTAGAAAAATATAAATAACTAACACATATAATTGAAAATAAGAAACAATTAATCAGCCTGTATGAGTTAATTGATGCCATAACCTTGGAGACCAATAGCAGTCAATCAAGTATCAAACCACTTTGGCTGGCCTTCAGTCATGGATAAATCAGCCAGTACAATCAGATATCAAACCACTTGGCTGGCCTTCAGTCATGGATAAATCAGCCAGTACAATCAGATATCAAACCACTTTGGCTGGCCTTCAGTCATGGATAAATCAGCCAGTACAATCAGATATCAAACCACTTGGCTGGCCTTCAGTCATGGATAAATCAGCCAGTACAATCAGATATCAAACCACTTGGCTGGCCTTCAGTCATGGATAAATCAGCCAGTACAATCAGATATCAAACCACTTGGCTGGCCTTCAGTCATGGATAAATCAGCCAGTACAATCAGATATCAAACCACTTGGCTGGCCTTCAGTCATGGATAAATCAGCCAGTACAATCAGATATCAAACCACTTGGCTGGCCTTCAGTCATGGATAAATCAGCCAGTACAATCAGATATCAAACCACTTGGCTGGCCTTCAGTCATGGATAAATCAGCCAGTACAATCAGATATCAAACCACTTGGCTGGCCTTCAGTCATGGATAAATCAGCCAGTACAATCAGATATCAAACCACTTGGCTGGCCTTCAGTCATGGATAAATCAGCCAGTACAATCAGATATCAAACCACTTGGCTGGCCTTCAGTCATGGATAAATCAGCCAGTACAATCAGTCAGGGACATATCTCATTCTTCTGCATCTGCAGCGGAGATGCATCTATTGTTTTGCTGGGAACACGCCCTCTGATCAACTGGATCACACGCTGGGAAGTGTATGTATCTATCTGCTGAATTCATTAAGCAAACACACAAGGATGTTTGTAAAATGTATTCTGATAATAATGTTTAATTTTTCTACCATATTCACAATTCCCATTTATGGGATATAGCTATTAGTATTTAGTATGCACTGTGATCTTTTAAAGTATGATTACAGGAAAAACATACACACAAAAACTATATGTGGACTGAATGTTGCACAGCTTCCAATGACAAACTTGTATTCTGTTCTGTTTTTGTCACGACTTCCGCCGAAGTTGGCTCTCCTGCCTGTTCGGGCGGTGCTCGGCGGTCGTCGTCACCGTCCTACTAGCCACCATCGATCCCTTTTTCGTTTGTCTGTTGGTTTTGTCTTATTAGTTTCACCTGTGTGTATTTTAGTTTATTGACGTCCTTATTTATAGTAGGTTGTCCCGCCCTTGTTTCGTGCGGGATTGTTTTGGTTTCATGTATTTTAGTGAATACGTATTGTGTTATTTGCTCCGATATATCTTAATCCTGTGTTGGATTATTTCACCCTGTTTTCGGGTTTTCAGTGTTTGTTCCGGAGAATAAACTATCGACTCACTGCACCTGCTCTCTGCGCTTGATTCCACCTACCTTGTTAATACGTGACAGAATCCCGCACCACCCATGGAATCAGCAGGAGCAGCCGCGTCTCCTCTCCCATCGATGGAGGAGAGAGTCCTCCACCACACCAGCGTGCTCCATCGGATTGGTTCTGCCATGGACCAAATGATGGAGAGGATGGATCGATGGGAGAGGAGTGGTCTTCCCACATCATCGCTAGCACCCCCTTCTCCAGCACCTCCTGTTCCTACGACCACATCTGGCTCCGGGGCTCTGCGGTTGACACTCCCACGGGAGTATGACGGAACGGCGGCTGGGTGCCAGGGTTTCCTCCTTCAACTGGAGCTATACCTGGCTACCGTGCGTCCTGCTCCCTCTGGAGAGGAGAGCGTGAGCGCCCTCGTCTCCTGCTTGACTGGGCGAGCCCTCGAGTGGGCCAACGCAGTATGGAATGGCCCGGACTCGGCGAGGGATAATTACCCAGAGTTCACCCGCCGATTCCGAGCTGTTTTTGACCATCCACCAGAGGGTCGGGCGGCGGGTGAACGGCTGTTCCACCTGCGGCAGGAGACGAGGAGCGCTCAGGACTTTGCTCTGGAGTTCAGGACCTTGGCCGCAGGAGCAGGATGGAACGACAGGGCCTTGGTCGACCATTTCAGATGCAGTCTCAGGGAGGACGTCCGCAGGGAGCTGGCATGTCGGGACACCACCTGCACACTGGATGAGCTCATTGACTTGGCTATCCGTCTCGACAATCTGCTGGCTGCTCGCGGGCGTTCGGATCAGGCCCTGTCGTTTCCACTTCCCAGCCCTCCTGCCCCTATCCCTATGGAATTAGGAGGGGCAGCTTCAAGGGAGACCGGAGGAGGAGTGTCCTCCTGCACCAGTTGTGGTCGACGAGGGCACACGTCAGACCGGTGCTGGAGGAACTCGTCTGGGAGTCGGGAGGGCAGGCGGAGCACTGCTCGATCACCCCAGGTGAGTAAGCACCAGACTCACCCAGAGCCTCCTGTCGGTCATGTGTATGTTTTGATTTCTTTCCCTGGGTTTTTTCCCTCTCTACAGCATAAGGCGCTAGTCGATTCAGGCGCAGCTGGGAATTTCATGGATCGTGGGCTTGCGTTAAGGCTAGGGATTCCCCTGGTGTCGGTAGATCAACCTTTCCCCGTGCACTCATTAGATAGCCGACCATTAGGGTCAGGAGTGATTAGGGAGGCTACGGTGCCACTGGACATGGTAACGCAGGGGGATCATAAGGAGCAGATTAGTCTGTTCCTTATAGATTCACCTGCGTTTCCGGTGGTGTTGGGGGTTCCCTGGTTAGCTCAACACAACCCGGTGATTTCCTGGCGACAGGGGGCTCTTAAGGGGTGGTCAGAGGAGTGTTCAGGTAGGTGTAGAGGAGTTGCCGTTGGTGCGACTACGGTGGAGAGTCCAGACCAAGTTTCCACCGTGCGCATTCCCTCTGAATATGCCGATTTGGCTATCGCCTTCAGTAAAAAGAAGGCGACCCAATTACCACCTCATCGTCGAGAGGACTGCGTGATAAACCTTCTGGAGAACGCTGCACTTCCTAGGAGTCACGTGTATCCATTGTCCCAGGAGGAGACGGTAGCGATGGAAACATACGTTACTGAATCACTGAGACAGGGGTACATTCGGCCCTCCGCATCACCCGTCTCCTCGAGCTTCTTTTTTGTGAAGAAGAAGGATGGAGGTCTGCGTCCGTGCATTGATTATAGAGGTCTAAATTCCATCACAGTGGGGTTTAGTTACCCACTACCTCTCATCGCCACGGCGGTGGAATCATTTCACGGGGCGCGCTTCTTCACAAAACTGGACCTGAGGAGCGCGTATAATCTGGTGCGTATCCGGGGAGGGGATGAGTGGAAAACTGCATTCAGTACTACATCTGGTCATTATGAGTACCGCGTCATGCCATACGGGTTGAAGAATGCTCCAGCCGTTTTCCAATCCTTCGTAGACGAGATTCTCCGAGACCTGCTCGGGCAGGGAGTGGTAGTGTACATCGATGACATCTTGATCTATTCTGCCACACGCGCGGCGCATGTGTCTCTGGTGCGTAAGGTACTTGGGCGACTGCTGGAGCATGATCTGTATTGCAAGGCGGAGAAATGTGAGTTTTTCAAACAGTCCGTTTCCTTCCTGGGATATCGTATTTCCACCTCTGGGGTGGTGATGGAGGATGACCGCGTTACAGCCGTGCGTAATTGGCCGACTCCGACCACGGTGAAAGAGGTGCAGCGGTTTTTAGGGTTTGCCAATTACTACCGGAGGTTTATCCGGGGTTTTGGTCAGGTAGCTGCTCCCATCACCTCGCTGCTGAAGGGAGGACCGGTGCGCTTGCGCTGGTCAGCAGAGGCGGGCAGAGCATTCACTCGTTTGAAGGAGCTGTTCACCAATGCACCCGTGCTGGCGCATCCGGACCCCTCTTTAGCGTTCATAGTGGAGGTGGATGCGTCCGAGGCTGGGGTCGGAGCCGTGCTGTCCCAACGCTCGGGCGTGCCACCCAAACTTCGCCCTTGTGCTTTCTTTTCGAGCAAGCTCAGCCCAGCGGAGCGAAACTATGATGTGGGGGACCGGGAGTTGTTAGCTGTAGTCAAGGCTCTGAAGGTGTGGAGACATTGGCTTGAGGGGGCTAAACACCCTTTTCTCATCTGGACTGACCATCGTAATCTCGAGTATATCCGGGCAGCGAAGAGAATGAATCCACGTCAGGCTAGATGGGCCATGTTTTTTACCAGATTCCGGTTTACCCTCTCATACCGGCCCGGCTCCCAAAACACCAAGGCCGACGCGCTGTCCCGCCTCTATGATACCGAGGAGCGGCCCGTTGAGCCAACTCCCATCATTTCACCGTCATGTCTCGTGGCACCGGTGGTATGGGAGGTGGACGCAGAGATAGAGGGGGCCTCACGGTCAGAGCCGGCCCCTCCCAACTGTCCAGTAGGAACCCAGTACGTACCGAGGGGGGTCCGGGACAAGCTGATTCGGTGGGCTCATACTCTCCCCTCCTCGGGTCATCCTGGCATCGAGAGGACAGTGCGGAGTCTGAGAGGGAGATACTGGTGGCCCACGCTAGCTAAAGACGTGAGATTTTATGTCTCCTCCTGCTCCGTGTGTGCTCAGAGCAAGGCTCCTCGGCACTTGCCTAGAGGGAAATTACAACCCCTCCCCGTTCCACAACGGCCGTGGACACACTTATCGGTGGACTTTCTTACCGACCTTCCCCCGTCCCAGGGAAGTACTACAATCCTGGTCGTTGTGGATCGGTTTTCTAAGTCCTGTCGTCTCATCCCGTTGCCCGGTCTCCCTACGGCCCTGCAGACTGCTGAGGCCTTGTTTACCCATGTCTTCCGGCACTATGGGGTGCCTGAGGACATCGTTTCTGATCGGGGTCCCCAATTCACGTCCAGAGTATGGAGGGCGTTTATGGAGAGACTGGGGGTCTCGGTCAGCTTAACCTCAGGTTTTCACCCCGAGAGTAATGGGCAGGTGGAGCGCGTAAATCAAGAGGTGGGCAGGTTTCTGCGGTCCTATTGCCGGGACCGGCCTGGTGAGTGGGCAAGGTATGTTCCCTGGGCTGAACTAGCTCAGAACTCCCTACGCCACTCCTCAACTAACTTGTCTCCTTTTGAGTGTGTGTTAGGTTACCAGCCGGTCCTGGCTCCATGGCATCAGAGCCAGACCGAGGCTCCTGCGGTGGAGGAATGGGTACAGCGCTCCAAGGACACATGGAAAGCCGTTCAGGACTCACTACGGGTAGCGGGCGAACGGCAGAAGAGGAGCGCTGACCAACACCGCAGTGAGGCCCCCGTGTTTGCACCGGGGGACAGGGTCTGGCTCTCGACCCGGAACCTGCCCCTCCGCCTGCCCTGTCGGAAGCTGGGGCCGCAGTGTGTGGGGCCGTTTAAAGTCCTGAGGAGAATAAACGAGGTGTGTTACAGGTTACAACTTCCTAGGTATTACCGTATTAACCCCTCGTTTCATGTGTCTCTCCTCAGGCCGGTGGTGGCTGGTCCCCTGCAAGAAGGTGAGGTGCCTGAGGTCCCTCCGCCCCCCCTGGACATCGAGGGGTCCCCGGCGTACACAGTTCGGGGCATTCTGGATTCGAGACGCCGGGTGGGGGGCCTACAGTACCTCGTGGACTGGGAGGGGTACGGTCCGGAGGAGAGATGCTGGGTTCCGGTGAGGGACATTTTGGACCCTTCTCTCCTGAGTGATTTCCACCGCCTCCACCCGGATCGCCCAGCACCTCGTCCTCCGGGTCGTCCTCGAGGACGGTGGCGGCGCGCTGCGGGGGCCGCGCGTCAGGGGGGGGGTACTGTCACGACTTCCGCCGAAGTTGGCTCTCCTGCCTGTTCGGGCGGTGCTCGGCGGTCGTCGTCACCGTCCTACTAGCCACCATCGATCCCTTTTTCGTTTGTCTGTTGGTTTTGTCTTATTAGTTTCACCTGTGTGTATTTTAGTTTATTGACGTCCTTATTTATAGTAGGTTGTCCCGCCCTTGTTTCGTGCGGGATTGTTTTGGTTTCATGTATTTTAGTGAATACGTATTGTGTTATTTGCTCCGATATATCTTAATCCTGTGTTGGATTATTTCACCCTGTTTTCGGGTTTTCAGTGTTTGTTCCGGAGAATAAACTATCGACTCACTGCACCTGCTCTCTGCGCTTGATTCCACCTACCTTGTTAATACGTGACAGTTTTGTATAATTTACTGCATATCTAATTTCCCTTGGCAATAATGATCTTGTTGGAAAAAAACAGGTGGCCCAGAAACTATTTATGGTCAGAATTAAACGATTGGCTCCATAACAAAGAGACAAAGAAAGATTCAGTTTGTGGCCTATTCCATTCACTATTCAATTACTACCTGAGCCCAGGGTTTGACAGGGGTAAAATGGGAGGCAAAATCATGTTCACTGCAGAGCTAATTGTCCTTATTTATGGCAGCTGGCTGATCTGTGGTCAGGGTAATCCGTTCTGCTGCTGTGATGGAGATTACCCATCAGAAATTAGATGAGCCACCACAATGACTGCTATTCTGTTATGTAGAAAAGACCAGGGTTCAGATGGTATTTGTTTTGTTTCAAATAATCTGAGCAACTGACTGAGACGGCCTGGGGCACCAGGTGGGCAAGATTTGCACTTTTGGGACAATTATGTTGTTTCCATTGTGCTCGGCAAGTTCAATCAAGCACAGCTGAAGTATAGGTCTGTTTTCTACACTCCTTTGTTCCGGTTATCCAATTGGCTACAGTATGATAGTGGCAATGTCTCGCTCTCTTTCTGTTCATGTCGCTGACATACGTACATCCCACACTTCCCCCATCTAACATACAGTCAGCCCAGTTAGCCCCACACCTCAGCCGGCAGCGGCCCCCAGCCACCTCACACATTCCCCTGCCCCCTGTGACGGTGACCTGGCTGCCAGTGGCTGGCTCTGCAGGGGACACGTACACCCAGACACACTCAGACAAAGGGCTGATGACGGCTCAGACGCAAACAGACATGCTCAAACACCCTCACACATAACACCCAAACACCTTTAGAGTAGCTATTCTCTCTATGGTGCATAACAGCAAATGCTACAGATGAAGTCACAGGTAGGCTATTAATATACAGACAGCCCCTGCAGTAGTGTTCCCAAGTTCAGGTGTGAAAAGACAGAATATATTACACAGCATGGCTGAGAGTGCCAATGTCCTAGCTACACTGCTATATGAAGCTTTGGCTTTGACTTAATGAATGCTTTTTTAAATGTATTTTTATTGTATTTCACCTTTATTTAACCAGGTAGGCCAGTTGAGAACAAGTTCTCATTTACAACTGCCACCTGGCCAAGATAAAGCAAAGCAGTGCGACAAAAACAACAACACAGAGTTACACAAGGTATAAACAAACGTACAGTCAATAACACAATATAAAAATCTATGAACAGTGTGTGCAAATGTAGTAGAGTAGTGAGGTAAGGCAATAAATAGGCCATAGAGGCAAAAAGAATTACAATTTAGTTGGGTGTGCTATTTACAGATTGGCTGTGTACAGGTACAGTGATCGGTACGCTACTTTGACAGCTGATGCTTAAAGTTAGAGTGGGAGATATAAGACTCCAGCTTCAGTGATTTTTGCAATTAGTTCCAGTCATTGGCAGCAGAGAACTGGAAGGAAAGGCAGCCAAATGAAGTGTTGGCTTTGGGGGTGACCAGTGAAATATACCTGCTGGAGAGCGTACTATGGGTGGGTGTTGCTATGGTGACCAGTGAGCTGAGATAAGGCGGGGCTTTACCTAGCATAGACTTATAGATGACCTGGAGCCAGTGTGTTTGGTGATGAATATGTAGTGAGGGCCAGCCAACAAGAGCATACAGGTCGCTATGGTGGGTGATATATGGGGCTTTGGTGTAAAGCTTCTCGTTGGTGGAAGGTGAGGAGGACCAAAATGCAGCGTGGTAAGTGTTCGTCATATTTTAATAGAAAAAACTGAACACTACACAAAATAACAACGAAGAGAAAACAAGACAGTTCTGCCAGGTGAACAGACACTAAACAGAAAATAAACACCCACAGCCAAAATGGGGAAAACAGGCTACCTAAGTATGATTCTCAATCACAGACAACGAACAACACCTGCCTCTGATTGAGAACCATACTAGGCCAAACACATAGAAATATAACAACTTAGAAAAAAGAACATAGACTACCCACCCCAACTCACGCCCTGACCAACCTAACACAAAGACATAAAAAAGGAACTAACGTCAGAACGTGACAGTACCCCCGGCCAAAGGTGCGGACTCCGGCCGCAAAACTTGAACCTATAGGGGAGGGTCTGGGTGGGCGTCTGTCCACGGTGGCGGCTCTGGTGCGGGACGTGGACCCCACTCCACCATAGTCTGGCGCCTTAGGAGCGGCGACCCTTGCCGACGACCTCGGACTGGGGACACTTGCAGTGGGCCCCGAATAGATGGGAGACTCCGGCAGCGCCGGACAGGCGGGAGACTCCGGCTGCGCCATAGTGAAGGACGACTCCGGCAGCGCCGTAGTGAAGGACGACTCCGGCAGCGCCAGAGCGACGGGCGGCTCTGGCAGCTCCTGACTGACGGGCGGCTCTGGCAGCTCCTGACTGACGGGCGGCTCTGGCAGCTCCTGACTGACGGGCGGCTCTGGCAGCTCAGGACAGACGGGCGGCTCTGGCAGCTCAGGACAGACGGGCGGCTCTGGCAGCTCAGGACAGATGGGCGGCTCTGGCCTGGAGAGAGAACCTGGAGGTAGGAGACGGAGAGACAGCCTGGTACTTGGGACTGCCACAGGACCCACCAGGCTGGAGAGACCTACAGGAGGCCTGGTGCGTGGAGGAGGCACCGGATGGACCGGGCTGTGGGGGAGCACTGGAGCTCTGGTGCGCAGCCTTGGCACCACTCCTCCAGGCTGGATGACCACTTTAGCCCGGACCATCCAGAGTGCAGGCACAGGTTGAACTGAGCTGTGGGTGAGCACTGGAGATCTGGTGCATACTACTCGCACCTCTCCCTTAGGCTCAATGCCCACATTCGCCCGGCATAGGCGGAGCGCAGGCATAGGACGCACTGCACCCTCCCAGCGCCCTGGAGACACAGCACGCAGAGCCGGCGCAGGATACCCTGGGCCGAAACGGCGTACCGGAGACCAGACACGCTGAGCCGGCACAACACACCCTGGCTGGATGCCCACTCTCGCATGGCACTTGCGGGGGGCTGGCCTATAGTGCTCTGGGCTATGAGCCCGTACTGGTGACACTGTGCGCACCACCGCATAACACAGTGCCTGACCAGTACAACGCTGCTTTCGGTAAGCACGAGGAGTGGGCTCAGGTCTCCAACCTGACCACACTCCCCGTGTTTGGGCTGCCTCTCGTGCCTGTCGCACTGCCGTGCTACCTCCTCATATCGCCGCCACTCAGCTTTCGCTGCCTCCAGTTCTTCCTTGGGGCGGCGATATTCCCCAGCCTGTGTCCAGGGTCCCTTGCCGTCCATTATCTCCTCCCAAGTCCAGGAGTCCAGAACCCTCTGCTCCTGGTTACCACGCTGCTTGGTCCTTCTTTGGTGGGTGATTCTGTAATGCTTCTCGTTGGTGGAAGGAGAGGAGGACCAAAATGCAGCGTGGTAAGTGTTTGTCATATTTTAATAGAAAAAACTGAACACTACACAAAATAACAATGAAGAGAAAACAAAACAGTTCTGCCAAGTGAACAGACACTAAACAGAAAAAAAACACCCACAACCAAAATGGGGAAAACAGGCTACCTAAGTATGATTCTCAATCACAGACAACGAACGACACCTGCCTCTGATTGAGAACCATACTAGGCCAAATACATAGACTACCCACCCCAACTCACACCCTGACCAACCTAACACAAAGACATAAAAAAGGAACTAAGGTCAGAACGTGACATTTGGTGATAAAACGGATGGCACTGTGATAGACTACATCCAGGTTGCTGAGTAGAGTGATGGAGGCTATTTTGTAAATGACATCACCAAAGTAAAATATCGGTAGGATAGTCAGTTTTACGAGGGTATGTTTGGCAACATGAGTGAAGGAGGCTTTGTTGCGAAATAGGAAGTGAATTCTAGATTTAATTTTGGATTGGAGATGCTTAATGTGAGTCTGGACATTAACATCCTTAATTCAATAAATGAAAATCCATGGTGTTATTGTGTCCAATCACTGCACTATTGTCAATGCTGTTACATAGAATTACAAGTTCAGACCAGAGAGCTTCATATTCGGCTTCATAATAATGACTTGCCCATTTCCTGACTACCTGCAGAACATCTACAGTGTGCTACATGTAACACGTAAAAATGACACACACACACACACACACACACACAGTATCTCGTTAAAATCTTAATCTAGGTTTACATACAGTATCGATATTGTGCAAAATGCACAATTATATTTAATGAGCACATTTGAGTAATATTCCAGCTAAAGCAGCCTGAAACCCAGCAGACCAGCTACTGGGAGCTCATTAAAGAGTACCACAGCATGAGGCTAGAGAGGGCAAAGGAGTTGCAGCTGGTATTGTGAAAGTCTCCAATGAAAGACATTCCTAGAATTATTATGGGGATGCAGTGGAGAATAGCGAAGAGGAAATGGAGGGAAGTTAGTTGAGTAAATGGTTTCTCAGTACAGTATGGGTGTGCCCCACATGGCATTCGATCCCCTATATAGTGCACTACTTTTAACCCTAGCCCTGCGGTCCCTGGTCAAAAGCAGGGTTTTATCTGCATAGAAAAGTTTTGGGCGGGTTGCCCTAGTGTTTTTTCAGGCCAAATAATAATATTATTATTATTATTTTAATTGAAAATTGGGATAATTAAATGTTTTCAGTGTTAACTTAAAATGACTAAAATCAGATATAAAGTATGTAGAAAAGATAATGGATGTATATTGTTTTAAATAATTACTAACAATCACCAAAATAAAAGCTAGACAGTCAGGGAGAATAAAAAAATCTACTAATTATGCATTCAGGAGTAGTTTTGTCCTGGCATGGGGCCCCCATTGAATTTGTTATAATGTTGAGTCACTCAGATAGCATCAGCCATGGCAAGATGTGTAGAATTGCAGGAAATTAGCTTTAGAACTGCTCAATTTTGTCACTGAGACCAACAGGGCCTCTAAAATGTTGGGTTGGTGACCACACCATTGACCACCCCCATTGCCATGCCCCCACCACGCCCCTACCACCTAAGCCCCATTTTGATCCAGAGAAAATCTAAAAGTAGTGAACTATAAAGGGAATAGGATACCATTGGGATGCATCCTATTACCTACACAGGAAGTCATCCAAACCTCCCAGGTAATAGCATAAACACAGTACACAGCACAGAACTAGACGCTTGATTCACTCTCTGTGGGCTTTCAAATGCGGTCTCTTTGTGTGTTGAGAACTTCTTATGACTCATTCTCGGCTACGGTACATAAACATCTCATTTTCATATAACGGAGGTATAAAAGGTAGGCATATAATTTTGTCATTTGAACCCCAAGCGCTACTGTATGGATTTCCATTTGTGAGAAGAATAAAATGAAAGAAGGAAAGCAAAGCTGGGTGTCTGGTTTGTTTGTACGAGGGTAAGAGATATTTCATGTTGTGATATGTGTTGCATAATGTAGCCATAGAGACAGGAGAATGTCTTTACCGGTGGTGCAAATCTTAATGCTCACCATCATAAAGTCTTTTCACATCTCCTTTTTTTGTTCCACGATAGTACTGTCGTGACGTTGTATTAGTTAATGTGACGACTGTTGCTCATTGGAATGATTAAAGGTTTCTAATTGCGTGATTAAATGAATCAAGCAATTATTAACTCATTCACCTGGGGCACCATGGGACAATTCATTTTATTGAGTTTCTATTTCCCAAATTAATTCAAAGAATATCAGAATATCGATTTTACAACAGTCGCTAATTAATCAGTTTCCTCTACAGTCTCCATTCTGAACGTCGCATAATCCGGGAATCTGCATGGACCCGGGTCTCACCAATGAGTTCGTACCACACCAATCTTAGTTGAGTATTTATTTACTAGAAAGCTAAAATGATGATAAAAGATGCACATACACAACACACAGTCTAGACTATTGATTATAACTTAGTATAACTGGCCAACACACTATGGCGCGTGTCACCCAAAATGGGGATTTAAAAGAGATAAAGAGAAAGTACACGAGAGAAATATACATTTGGGTGCATTTGTCAGCTATGCTTATTTTAACCCTAGCCTTGCCCCAAACTGCCGCTCTTATGGGTCAGAATATAATGATGTAATTACGTGTGGGAGGTCTCAGATGGGAAGCTCTTGTTTAGGCTTTTTAATGACGCACTTCTCCGGCACAAGTCCCTGGTTGTCTTCACGATGTCAGTGTCCTTTTGGCTTAGTGGCCTGATTCCTCGCCCTTGTTCTGAAAGGGATCTTCAGAGGACAGCCAGCTCTGTAGCTCAGAGCTCACAGCGTAGGAATGGAAACAGTGTAGATATCAGGATTCGATGGGGAGTAGAGACCAGGTGTTCCGGCTTGAATTCACCCGCTTAGACACAGCTACTCATCCGTAGCATGTGTATAAAACATTTTTTATTTTGTCTTCAACGCTGTGTTGTGTTTTGGGTTCGTTGACTTTTTAGACCTTGGCTGCAGCTTGGGTCACTTAGTCTGATATGTTAATTCTTCACTCACATGTCTCGGGTCAGAAGTGGGCGTAACTGCATTTAGGGCAATTAAGATGCAAGGTCTAGATTTTACTCAAATCTAATTTTAGACAACTATCTTTATTAAAACATTCTCTTTGATTTGGACATTTTCCACACAACGTACAATGTATAAACATCAAACATATACTGGGAAAACTCTTAAAGTTACAATGTTTTCGTAATAACGTAATCTATTAACCTTTAATAACAAAACAAAAATGACATACATTTTCATAATCCATCTATCGTCATGACCACCATTGTGGCTGACGGAAACCATTGTTCCAAAGTCCCTTTATTTCATGTTTAATGTTCTGAGGCTGGTTCTCCATAGTGAGAGGACAAAGGAATCTTCAGACCCCTAGATCTCTCCTACTCTGTTGGGGTTGAGAGATCATCTGTAGGGTTGTGGTCTCCTGTAACCTGACCTGATCAGGACAGTCATGACAGTACATAACGTACCTGTTGATGTGTTGAGCGTGGTGTCACTGAGGGAGGTGGTTACCAAGTAATGGTGCAGTGTTGGTCCTTAAAACTATAATAGCCATCTGTTCTTTAGCAAACAGTTGTATCTCAATCATGATAACTGTTCGTGTGTAGAATCTACACTGTAGATGATGAGTTAAAGAGACTAGTAGTAAATTGCATCAAACCATACGACAACAAATTGACAATGACTTCATTTGACATTCAAACTTCAACTGTTCCTGAATCCGTTGTTCCTTGCCTTCCTGGGCCCAATGTATACCCCCACAAAAGTCTGGGTAAACACACATACTGATCAATAGAGATGAGTCTGTACTGACCTCCCGTCCCTCCCCTTTAATCAATGCTTAATGCTTTACAGACAGACAAGGCAGGAACCATTTTAAATCCTTGAAAAATAAAGTTAGTTAAACCTAAACCAGGAAGTTGAATGGAGATCCAAAGGCAACATGGAATTGTCTAAAATGTTGTTTAAGTATTAGGCTCTGGCAAAGTCTTTATGAAGGTATCAATAGGATCAAATTCATTCATTCACTGTCTGTGCTTTTAGAATGCATGAGATAGATAGGCCTACCACTGTTCTAGTACTCAGATTTGAGATGTGGGTCTAATAATTGTTTCTTTCCACTCTAACAAATTAGGTCTGACATAACACAGAATAACTCATTAACAACATAACAGGAGCTGCTTTAGCCATATTGTCCGTATTGTCCCTGGACTTTCTGCTCACTCAATATACTAATTCAAATACAAAAGGTTAGGTTCATATAGAGAGAGAACGTAAGAGAGAGAGAGAGAGGAGAAAGAGAGAGAGAGAGAGAGAGAGAGAGAGAGAGAGAGAGCAAAGAAAGAGAGAGGAAGAAAGAGAAAAAGAGAGGGAGGGAGAGGTGTAACTATCACCTACCTGACACCTAATGCAGAGGAGTCCCCTAAGCTGTGCTCTTTTGTACTGTCCTTTACTGAATTACGCTCTTCACATTCAATCAAATAATTGCAGTGTCGAACACAATAATGCAAATGACAGTTTAATTCAATTGAACGCTGCTTTTCCTTCACAGTTGTATTCAATCAGCAACCCATATTAAAGTGAATACATAATGCTGTAATGTGAAGCCACATCATAATAGATTGTAGAAACTCATATTGCACTAAAGTCTGACTATTTTATTTATTTATTTAACCTTTATTTAACCAGGTAGGCTAGTTGAGAACAAGTTCTCATTTGCAACTGCGACCTGGCCAAGATAAAGCGTAGCAATTCGACACATACAACAACACAGAGTTACACATGGAATAAGCAAAACATACAGTCAATAATACAGTAGAGCAAAAGAAAACAAAAAGTCCATATACAGTGAGTGCAAATGAGGTAAGTTAAGGAAATAAATAGGCCATGGTGGCAAAGTAATTACAATATAGCAATTAAATGCTGGAATGGTAGATCGGCAGAAGATGAATGTGCAGGTAGAGATACTGGGGTGCAAAGGAGCTAAATAAATACATACCAGTATGGGGATGAGGTAGGTAGATAGATGGGCTGTTTACAGATGGGCTAAGTACAGGTGCAGTGATCTGTAAACTGCTCTGACAGCTGGTGCTTAAAGCTAGTGAGGGAGATGTGAGTCTCCAGCTTCAGAGATTTTTGCAATTCGTTCCAGTCATGGGCAGCAGAGAACTGGAAGGAAAGACGACCAAAGGGGGAATTGGCTTTGGGGGTGACCAGTGAGATATACCTGCTGGAGCGCGTGCTACGAGTGGGTGCTGCTATGGTGACC
Source organism: Oncorhynchus mykiss (assembly GCF_057628025.1). Classification (NCBI taxonomy): domain Eukaryota; kingdom Metazoa; phylum Chordata; class Actinopteri; order Salmoniformes; family Salmonidae; genus Oncorhynchus; species Oncorhynchus mykiss. Next base: position 74,831,776 of record NC_143027.1, on the reverse strand, counting down.
AGTGAGCTGAGATAAGGCGGAGCTTTACCTAGCAGAGACTTGTAGATAACCTGTAGCCAGTGGGTTTGGCGACGAGTATGAAGCGAGGGCCAACCAACGAGAGCGTACAGGTCGCAATGGTGGGTAGTGTATGGGGCTTTGGTGATAAATCGGATGGCACTGTGATAGACTGCATCCAGTTTGTTGAGTAGAGTGTTGGAGGCTATTTTATAGATGACATCACCGAAGTCGAGGATCGATAGGATGGTCAGTTTTACGAGGGTATGTTTGGCAGCATGAGTGAAGGATGCTTTGTTGCGATATAGGAAGCTGATTCTAGATTACATTTTGTATTGAAGATGCTTAATGTGAGTATGGAAGGAGAGTTTACAGTCTAACCAGACACCCAGGTATTTGTAGTTGTCCACGTATTCTAAGTCAGAGCCGTCCAGAGTAGTGATGCTGGACGGGCGAGCAGGTGCGGGCAGCGATCGAATGAGAAGCATGCATTTAGTTTTACTTGCGTTTAAGAGCAGTTGGAGGCCACGGAAGGAGAGTTGTATGGCATTGAAGCTCGCCTGGAGGTTAGTTAACACAGTGTCCAAGGAGGGGCCAGAAGTATACAGAATGGTGTCGTCTGCATAGAGGTGGATCAGAGAATCACCAGCAGCAAGAGCAACATCATTGATGTATACAGAAAAGAGAGTCGGCCCGAGAATTGAACCCTATGGCACACCCATAGAGACTGTCAGAGGTCCAGACAACATTTGACACACTGAACTCTATCAGAGAAGTAGTTGGTAAACCAGGCGAGGCAATCATTTGAGAAACCAAGGCTGTCGAGTCTGCCAATAAGAATGTTGTGATTGACAGAGTCGAAAGCCTTGGCCAGGTCGATGAATAAAGCTGCACAGTAATGTCTCTTATCGATGTCAGTTATGATGTCGTTTAGAACCTTGAGCGTGGCTGAGGTGCACCCATGACCGGCTCTGAAACCAGATTGCATAGCGGAGAAGGTATGGTGGGATTCGAAATGGTCAGTAATCTGTTTGTTAACTTGGCTTTCAAAGATCTTAGAAAGACAGGGTAGGATAGATATAGGTCTGTAGCAGTTTGGGTCTAGAGTGTCACCTCCTTTGAAGAGGGGGATGACCGTGGCAGCTTTCCAATCTTTGGGAATCTCAGACGATATGAAAGAGAGGTTGAACAGGATAGTAATAGGGTTTGCAACTATATCGGCAGATAATTTTAGAAAGATAGGGTCCAGATTGTCTAGCCCGGCTGATTTGTAGGGGTCCAGATTTTGCAGCTCTTTCAGAACATCGGCTATCTGGATTTGGGTAAAGGAGAAATGGTGGGGGCTTTGGCGGGTTGCTGTGGAGGGTGCCGGGCAGTTGACCGGGGTAGGGGTAGCCATGTGGAAAGCATGGCCAGCCGTAGAGAAATGCTTATTGAAATTCTCAATTATAGTGGATTTATCGGTAGTGACAATGTTTCCTAGCCTCAGAGCAGTGGGCAGCTGGGAGGAGGTGCTCTTATTCTCCATGGACTTTACAGTGTCCCAGACTAAGACCTTGGAAGCTGAGCATATATTACACTAAATATGTGTCCTTCGTTAGCTGTAAAGGGGCTATATCTAAACCTCATTAATAAGCAAGGCCAAAACCAGGAAGTCCTGAGAGATACTAGCACCTTGTTTGATGTTGCATCAAATTTTGCCGGTTTGTCGGTTTGGATGAATTACATGAGTGTAATATGAGCGTAATATACGAGTGGGACACAATTCCTCCACTGCGATGTGAGAGACTGATCAACAACTACAGGAAGCATTTGGTTGCAATCATCACAGCTAAAGGTGGAAAATCAGTTATTGAGCATAAGGGAGCAATTACTTTTTCACACAGGGGTATTGCGTGTTGAATAACTTTGTTAATTAAATAAATCAAATAAGTATCCATTTTTTTTGTTATTTATTCACTCAGGTTCCCTTTATCTAACAGGTTTTGGTTGAAGATCTGATCAAATCAAATCAAACTTTATTTGCCACATGCGCCGAATACAACAAGTGTAGACTTTACCATGAAATGCTTACTTACAAGCCCTTAACCAACAGCGCAGTTCAAGAAGAAGAAAATATTTACCAAGATAACATTCAATATCAAAAATATGCAAAAATTGAGCGAATCAGAAAGGGAGCAAATTCTTTTCACAGCACTGTATATACTGGAGACACATTACATCATAGCTCCACTATACCCAAAGTAACATTTTCCATCCAAAATGAGGGCCCACTGGGCACAAGCCGGTTGAATCAATGTTGTTTCCACGTCATCTCAATGAAATGACGTTTAACCAAAGTAGAATCGACGTTGAATTGACATCTGTGCCCAGTGGGGAATGGCGTTTGTTTTGCATTCAGTGACAAGCATGACAAGACATGTAAAAAGGCCTCTCCTAGACATGGGGGTAGTGTCAACTGACCAAGTCTGTGAGCATCAGACCATCATATATTTTTCTATATATTCTCTGTATATTCTGTTTATCGTCTATATATTATTTTGGTATATTCTATTTGTTGTGGTCAGCACCATTTCATCAGGTAAAATTGTGGGCAGTCCTGTGTGGATTGGTTTGGTTTTTAAGTGCATTAAGCGTATTTCAGGATTCGGACCAGCAAGAGTTCACGCTAGCCTCACACATCACGGCCTTTCCGTGTCAACCTTTTAAAAACACAGTGTTCTAGCTAGCCCATGGTGTAAGTTACAGTCTGTCCTTTACTAAAAAAAGCTAGTTTGCCAGCTAGGGTCTTTCTAAAAGTCTCTCTGCTTAAGAACAAATAAATAGTCTGCCATACACATGCTGCCAACCATTCAGGCAAAAAGAGGCCTCCACAAGTTGAAATCCACGTGGGTGGATTTAGCCAATTTTGATGTAATTATATGAAATATAATGAGGAGAATTACATGTTGTGTTGATACAGTTGGACAGTTGGAGAAGGACACAGGAAAAGACTAGTCCATTCCAGTTTCAGTGCTACATCTCAAGTCAGGTTATTTATCTGTACTTTTCTATTTCAGCTTGCTTGGTACAGAGATAGAATAGTAGTCAACAAGTCAAAAGCAACACTTTGAAAGTAAAACACTAGAATGCTTTTATTTTCCAGCCTCCAATTGGCAGAGAAAGAGCAGGTGCAGAGAGGCAGACATGTTATTAGTTCGATGTGTGGCTTCTTGCTGGACCCTCTGCACAATTTGAAAGGTGTATGTTGACAGGGTGAGTCAATATAATTCTGAGTGCACACAACTTGTCACGCAAGCGCCAATGCCCACTGGGAGACATATCTCGTCAAGTCTTCTCCAACAGCTGAGTGCCTAGAGCGTAACTTACAAGTGCTCTAGAATATTCAACAAGAGGATATTGTATATTTCTAATACTTAATGTTACCAAGGACCCATTAACAACCATGGGAATTAGCTGGTAGTACTGTATCACCCCATAAGTGATATTGTTCCTATAAAGACGCACCTTTTATTCAGCCTTCCGAAAAGTTACACATCATAAAAGTAAAATCAACATACACATGAACAGTGTGGTGGCAGCAGCCACTGCGACGGGAGATATTTGTAAAGCTCTGGTTTCCATGACCATCCCCTTAAACAGTATGATTTACAGTCTTAAATAAAGCAGAAGTGACCTTTCATCAGATTTACCAGACAATATTTTGCTTGGGAGTCCAGCATTAATGTGGATTAGCATGACAGATGGGAGACATGCTGCAAAATCAATACCTCTGTCAACTCAACAAAGTCTCTCTCCAACAGAGAGGAAAAACAAACAAACAATGGCTGAACTGATTCTGACTGGTGGGCTAAAATAGATGTTTCTCCGAACTGAGTCTGACTGTTGGGCTAAAATACAGTAGATGGCTCTCTCTTGGCTCTCGCATCCCTCACAAGTAGTCAGCAGTCTGAAAACAACAATTATGAGTATCAAACTTGGCAGACAGTGTATAGAAAAACTTATGTTTCAAATTCAACTGCAATATTCTGAATCACAAAAACATTTCATTCAATTGTAATGAAAGTTATGTAAAAAGGGTGATGTACTTTCTCTGTTAAGCAGAATACCTGTGCTCTGCTCAGCTCTGCTTTGTTAGCAGTGAGAGCTGTCAGTATGAGAAGTATAGCGCTACACCACACACATTCTATATTTAACAAATTTTAATGGCTAGAACACCAGACAAGCTTTGCCAGTAGTTGGAGCTGTCAGTCTATGAAATACTGGACATACAGGTACGAGACAAGATCTGCATTTGACTTAATTAAATCTGTAAAACACAGACAAGCCAGATTACCTCTGTGATGTTTAGTATTAGCTCAATCGTTGATTTAAAGGTCTGGAACAGGCAGAAATGCAATGTGGAAGAGAACTGGGGAACTGGACGTATGTAGATCATTTTAAAAAAAATGTTATTTAACCTTTATTTAACTAGGCAAGTCAGTTAAGAACAAATTATTATTTACAATGATGGCCTACCCCTGCCAAACCCTCCCAATCACGGCCGGTTGTGATACAACCTAGAATCAAACCAGGGTCTGTAGTGACACCTCTAGCACTGAGTTTTATATATATATATTTTACCTTTATTGCAGTGCCTTAGACCGCTGCACCACTCGGGAGCCCAAATAGGGCTAGCACGGTGTGTTGTTTAACCAGACAGAATCCAGAGGGAATGCAGACGTTTGGAAATGTCAAGTTGCTGACATCAATAACAACGCAACACACAGATTCGCCTGAACCATAGACAGAGACGTGATGCCATTTTCATTCATGGCTTTATGGAGCAATCTCCTACGCAGACTGTTTAGGTAAACAGACAGGAAGGTGTATTATAGAGAGAAAACAGTAGGAACCTGCAACCCTCACTGTGATGGATTGGGTGTCCTTAACCTGTCTGTCTGACAATGAGACCCAATCTGAGTCTGACTTGGTTCCACTGATTACAGCCTTTTGAGACCAGGGTTTGTTTTTCCCTACAAATTGACTCCTTTACAAGTACAGTATGGCACTCGGGATTGTGACGAGTTTTCTCAGAAAATCTACCTAACAGGTATTGATGACACTGTGTATACTCTAAACATCACAAACAATTACTCATTATGCACCTTTGTTACTGTCATTATTTCCATAATCATTAGTGCTACATTGGGGAATTAAACAATGGCCTTTATTACTAAACTAATTATTGGTTTACTCATGCCACGATTTACAGACCCAAGTTTATGTATCTAACTAATTATGTGTGAATGAAAAGGTCAGTGGAATACAGTGTCACCTACAGATATAGGATCTTAATTTGAATTATATTGTCACTGTCTTCTTCCGTCGAAGGAGAGGAGGACCAAAATGCAGCGTGGTTAGAGTTCATGGTATTTAATATGAGAAACTCACCATGAACACAATTACAAAAACGTGGCAAAACCCAAAACCGACCTATCTGGTGCAGAGAACACAAAGACAGGAAACAATCACCCACAAAGTACCCACAGAATATGGTTGCCTAAATATGGTTCCCAATCAGAGACAATGATAGACAGCTGCCTCTAATTGAGAACCAATCTAGGCAACCATAGACGTACAATATACCTAGAAGGGAGACAGCCCCATAAACATACAAAAACCCCTAGACACGTCAAAAACACAAACATCACCCATGTCACACCCTGACCTAACCAAAATAACAAGGAAAACAAAGAATACTAAGGTCAGGGTGTGACAGTCACAGCATAATAATTCTGCAGCAACAGGATTTTAATGTTTAGTCCATTATCTTGCTTGAGTGAATGTTAGGCTATTGCCTGGCTAAAAATAGGCTACATGAAAAGTGCAATACTGTTAATATAACAGTGTGTTAGTGTGGGTTTTCAGTGAATTTATGTAAATCACAAAGCTGATCTGCATTTCCTGCCGTACAGGAAAATTATCAGCAACAAAAGAGTGATCAAATTAAGATCCTACATCTGTACTACAACATGGCATCTGAGATAAGATCATTCCAACCAGGACTTTAACCATAGGTTAACCACATGGTGGACCTATGAACGTTTTGACAGAAAGCTCTGCTGTCTCCTCTGCCCCTGAGAAGGTAATTATCATCCTACAGAAGCTCCTACACATCCATTTGACATCGATTCACATGAAAGCCAGGTGAGACAGCAGGGACAGACTACTGAAGATTTGGTGAGGCCTGTGTGACCCAGATACAAAGGAACTCAGACAGACAACAGTAATGTTCTTCAGGACTTCATCAGAAAACATCACAGTGAACCAGGACACAAGTGTTGAGATGCACACATACATACAACATACATACTAACCTTAATAATACTGTGAAAATACTGGTGAAAAGGGTTTACGTTTATCCCTTTCAGTGGACAATTGGCTCTGTCCGTCTTCTCACAGACACATGCATTGTCTTTATGAATCCATTGTGTATTGCATTGAGTCAAATCAAGTCTTCACCAACAATATGCAACACCTTGAATAATTCCCACAAAATATGTGCACGTTTTAGACCGGGCGCGGCATACCTCAACTGACTGGCAAATTGACGAACACAGTTTCATGAATAATTTTACATTTGAAATAACATTTTGTTTTGCCGACTAAATTCTGATGATGTGTTACAGACAAACTATGTCAGCTACCCTTTCTGACAACCAACCAAAGGGACAACAATAAGTCCAAGACCAGTAGTGTAAAGTACTAAATTAAGTCAAAATACTTGAAAGTACTACTAATGTAGTTTTTTGGGGTATCTGTACAGTACTTAACTTTACTTTTTATATTTTGGACTACTTTTACTTTTACCTCACTACATTCCTGAAGAAAATACTTTACTTCTTACTCCATACATTTTCCCTGACACCCAAAAGTCCTCGTTACATTTTGAATGCTGAGTCTTGAGTGTGCTGAGTGTTGGAGCATGGCCCTGACTATCCGGAAAATAAAAAGAAACAAGAAAATGGTGCCATCTGGTTTGCTTAATATAATGAATTTTAAATGATTTATACTTTTACATTTGATACTTAAGTATTTTTAAAACCAAATACTTTTAGACAAGTAGTAATTTTCTGAGTGACTTTCATTTTTACTTCATTTTCTGTGAAGGGACTTTTTTCACCACTGTCCAAGATAAAATGACAGAGATGAACCAATCCATCCTGATCAGCAAGGGTAATAGTCTAGACTTGGACCTTGATGCTATCCAACAGCCTGTTTATTGGCACATTCTCTCCCTGTAATGATATCAGGGAAAGAAGAGCTGATTTAAAACTAATTGCTCCTACTTCTATTCCATTTTACAGCCTGAATCTTTCCTCTAAGTTCTCCCCCCCTAGGACTGGCAGATAAAATAGAGCATGTTGATGGTGATGGGAACTGGATTTGATGTTGCCCTTGATATACTAAACAGTTCTTTGTGCTTAGCATAATTGGGCCGCCAAACTTTGGAATTCCCTCCTTACAGGGGTAAGTGAAACTATTTTTACTCCATTCTACCATGCATTGGTGTTATGATGAATCATGTCCAACGGGTGTGTTATACAGTGAATTGAGTTTTCACGGAGCAACTGGTGTCATTTGAAAGAATGAGAGGGAGAGAGAGAGACAGACAGAGAGAAAGAGAGAGAAAGAGAGAGAAAGAGAGAGAAAGATAGAGATTTCTATAGCCAGGTGACAGGTCTCAACTATGAGAGGAATTAAACACTTGAGAATGAGGGTTTTCCATTAAGCATTACGCCGTGAGGGATTGAAAAATATATTTGAGGGAAAATGCTTTTAAAAGCAATCTGAATCCTGGAAAAACGATGCCTGATAACTAAAATTCTCCTCCTAAACCTAAACACAACAATTGCCAAGGTATGGCTGCTATAATTAGATGTTCTATTCTTTCCTTTTTCTATTATGATGCAAAAATACAGCCTATGCTTCTTCCAATTTATATCATTTCTATACAGACTCAAATGGCAAGTGGTAAAATCTGCCAGCTGAGAGAATCATCCTTTGAAAAGGACAAACATCACAATATGACAATCTTGGATGAACATTAGAAGGTACTGTGTTATTTGATATTTACCCTAGAGAGTCTTAGGAGGCTTACTGAGCCAATACTGAAGAAACCCATGCCACATATATTTAGATCCATCCCACAGATAGCAATGCAGCTGTGGATATTACATGGAGAGAGAGGAGATATGGAATGAGGTACACATCAAAAATATTCAGACCATGTTACAGTAAAACACTTGGAATGTGGAGCCTCGAAACGGAAATACAAAACTATGTCAACCAACCATGGCATTCTGTTGAATCACGTGAATCATATAAATTCATATATATTTATGGCAGCCTAAATGTGCCAGATAGATTGAGCCAGTTTGGCACAACATTCATCTAAATTACTGGCAGCGTAAAGGAGCCAGCGATATTGTGCAGGTCTGGCACAGCAGCTCAACAGTCTGATACAGTATACATGACCTGTGGTAATGTAATCAATCAATCAATCAAATGTATTTATAAAGCCCTTATTACCTCAGCTGATGTCACAAAGTGCTGTAAAGAAACCCAGCCTAAAACCCCAAACAGCAAGCAATGCAGGTGTAGAATGAGTCTCAATGACTTAAATTCAGTGATGGCACCCAGAAAGGGGGACCTCAAAATTTGAAATCACTGGACTGCAGCCAATCTTATCACAAATCTATTTAGACTCCCATTGCTCTGAGCAGAGTAGGACAACACTGTTGCTCCTTTAGGACTGAATTTGAATAGCATCTATTAAAGGAGCAGTTTCTCAGACTGGTTTGCCAGATTGGGTTGATGCTTGTTTTTAAAAGAGAGAGACAGAAAGAAAGAAAGAAAGAAAGAAAGAAAGAAAGAAAGAAAGAAAGAAAGAAAGAAAGAAAGAAAGAGATAAGAAAGAGAGAAGGCAAGTGAAAATAGAGAGCGAGAAAACGAGAGGAAAGAGAGAGAGCACTCCATACCAAAAATGCACAAATTTCACTCAAATCCATAACAGCAGGAGAGTGTCCCCAGCCTCAGACAATGATAACAGAATAATGCATTATGCAATGAAACCAATGGTCAAATAAAACTGTAAGAAACCCAGTGGTTTCTTACAGGCACTTTGGTTTTCGTTAAATCATAGGATAAACCAAACTGATGTCACATCTCCGATTGAAACCAGTCACAATAATCATGTTACTACTATAACACCATGCAACAGACAATATGCCTTTGTCAAATCATATTGAAATGGTTTGACATACTCTAGTTGTTATTCATGTGACTCTCTTGGTGCTGATGTCATTACAACAGGATGTTGCCATGTGCAGCCTCAGGGGAGTATGATACCTATTGGGATTGTTTTCTTCTTCACTGTAACACTTTCTAATTATATTTCAGGCATGGAGATGAGAAACCTACAATATGTGAATATCCTGCTATTGTGTTAATAACATGTGTATTAGGCTCTCTGGATGGTGTGGAGTATATGACAACACAACACGGAGAATGTAGATGAGAACATAGAAAGGAGACTTCTCCTCTGCTCCAGGTGCTTTACATGGAAATTAGAAACAAGCTATACAGTAGATATGCCAATCAGTGACAAAGTGACTGAATGCAATATTGGTAGTTTCCACACCTTTTAAAGAAAGAACCTCATTTATTTGTGGAATTGCCGACATGTGAAGAGGTCTGCAGAACATCTGTCATTCTTGTAAAAACACAATTCACAATATCAGTTAGCGTGACGCAGCAACAGAAAGTGAAGGTGCTCAACAAATATAACTGGTGTGACAATCCTGAAGTACCAGCCCACTGCAAGCCTTGTTCTGTTCCATGCTTTGGTATGTGAGATGTCACTGAAAAACACCGCCAGGTTATTTCTTTTTACCACTATCCATCTTTACATTTCGGAATACATCAGGTATAAAATATACTTGACATCCCATTTCTTGGTGTCTGAAAATACTTCCAGTAGCATTAAGAATGCAGTGTTTAGATACGCTAATTAAACACTTACGTCTGTGTTTATCATACATATAACGCTCGTTTAAAATGAAAAAGCAACGCTGAGATGCTGACTAATGAGTGATGGGTGGGTTGTTCTCTGTTTGTCTGAAATGAGCCTGACTTCCCCTCAGCTAAATGGTATTCAGCATTACCAAGCAGATCCCAGCCAGCACTGAGATGTTTGCTTTGATGGTGCCAGGACCAGCTGATTAAAACAGAGAGCAGGTTGGTAATTCCTGAAATTAGTGAGAGTGAAGCCTCACGCGGTACAGCAGTCCAAGCCCACCCTCACCCACCCACTGCCCGCATTGTCCCTGCCCTTTGCTCACAGTTGCCTTTGATTTATCCTTCAAACTGTCCACTGTGGGGTCAGATGAAAGTTGGTCCGATGTTGAGCTTTGGTGGGAAGACGGAGTCGTTTTCATTTGCATTGCTTTGACAGCATTGTTAACCATCCTTCCCTATCACAGCTATTTTACAGTGGAAGCTACTGTACGGTACACTCTGCCCCCCTTACATCATCTCTCTAACAAAGGTGTCATTATTAGCACATGTCAAAGGAGAGATAAAATGGAAATATAATTGAATTTGGGCCAGACTCCTGTGAGGATTATGATTATTAGCAAAGCCATTCTGTAGCAGAGAAGAAATAGTACTGTTATATAGCACAAACTATTTGCTCTCTAGTTCCACATGTTAGATGTTCCAATCTGATTAGATCCAAATGAGCAAAAGACTGAATATGTACACAGATAATGTACCAAAAGGATCTGAACAAAAAGATTGATTCAGCAGCTTGATCATCAAATATAATGTAACATCTGCAAAATCTTTTTTTTAATTGCTGCTCTACAAAAATGAAACATTCCCTAGACAATATCAACGAGAGCCACAGTAAACACTTGACCTTCCATTATTTAACCTCACAGACTGTTTACAGCAACAAGCTGAGAAATTAGACACGGTCAACATTTCTGGTACATTACCTAGAGGACCCAGGCTCCACACCAAATTCACTAAACGGGAGAAACATCAACAATGTTTTAAAGATGATTATTATTACACCGTTTAGGTAACGGGCTGTGAATTAGTAACTTATTTGACATTAAGCTCTCATGGCCAGCTGGGATTACTTTATGGTTGATTAATGACATTAATATTCTTATTGGGAAAAAACAGCAGATATATCTGCCTCATCATGATTATGTATCTGTAGTAGGCACATATTTTATGTTGTGGGATTAGATATACATTATTGAGATTTATACTCTCCTTTCCTGTTTAACTGAGCCGTTGATAGGCCATTGCTGAAACACAGTGTCAAGGTCGATATGCTAACAGCACTGGCGTGAACTATGAACTATTGAGAATGGTGCTGAAGGTCAGGTGGGACAATGGGTTGGAAGTAGGTTTTAGCCAATAAGGTTTTCGAGATGTTCATTGTTGACAATTAACTTTCACTTTTTAAGCAAGATCGCATTGGAATTTCAGTTATTTAGATTTCTTTGGAAGCTGGGGGACTCATTCAAAATGTATTCTCTACTATTTACCTAGACTGTGGTGTATGGTGCATCTATTGTATACATAGCTATAATATCCATACTCCAAATAGAAAATGTGCTGCAATGGCACAGTGCCTAGTCATGAGCAGAGATGCTGGACTTAAATGACCATACATCACAGTCTAGGTAAATGCCACTGGCTGAGCAATATTCATACTACAAAGGTCAAGAGGGATAAAAGGGAAACTGTAGGTGATGCTAGAAGTTGCAGAGCACAACCAATTACTTTCCTGTGATGGTCTTCAACCCTTTTCAAGACTAGACAGAGCAATAGCTTTCACAAAAGCCCCAAACCCATTTTAGAAGGTGGTAATAGGTCTAGTCCTGTGATCTAATCAGCTCCAGGTATAGGACAAACCTACCACAGCAGAGGCTTTCTGTATTACAAGTTAACTTTCATAACCAAGAGTCCATTTGAATGGAATGAATGAAAATGCACGGGGAGGAGCATTTTTCAGGCAGCAATTTCCTCTCGGTTGTTTATAGAGAGTTTCTGTGGGACATATTCAACACAATATTGTCTGATAAAACATCTATTTAAAAATAATCTACTTCCTTCCTATCCCCAGTATTGGAGAACAAAGGCAGCAACAGGTGACAATCAGTGGAACTGGTATCAGTACCAGCAGCACAATGAATAACAATACTGCACCATATTTATGTTAAGTGACACATTGTAGAACACTGTGGGACATACTATAAGAGAGTGCATTCAGCTTGGTTACAAAACATGTTTGACTGCTCTTCATTCATTTGTCAGTGTTATGGACTGTACTGTAATGTACTGTACTATTATGGACTGTACTGTAATGTACTGTACTGTAAATTGGCCCTTGGATCATCACATTGTCGTCAGTCACTCATGTAAAGAAGACATTGTATAATTTGTGTTAATACTGAAGATGAAGATTTACTACATAGTAATAGGCAATCTGCTCTCCTGGAAGCCTGATCCTAACTGCAGATGTCAAGTCTTTGTATCTTTACCTGTTGTAGTCGCTCTTTGTCTCCAGAAACACTTCTACTAATAAAGCCCCCATTATTCTATCCATCGCTCATGCTTTCCAGGCCTGCCACTAATGGTGACTACTCACTCTGATCAAAACAGGCTCCATTTGAAAGCTGTCCTTTAGTATACAAAATTGACCGGCTGTAGGTAGCTGAGAGCAAGTAACCTCGTAGAGCAGCATAGGTAGCTGAGAGCAAGTAACCTCGTAGAGCAGCATAGGTAGCTGGGAGAAAGTAACCTCGTAGAGCAGCGTAGGTAGCTGAGAGCAAGTAACCTCATAGAGCAGCGTAGGTAGCTGAGAGCAAGTAACCTCGTAGAGCAGCGTAGGTAGCTGGGAGCAAGTAACCTCGTAGAGCAGCGTAGGTAGCTGAGAGCAAGTAACCTCGTAGAGCAGAGTAGGTAGTTGACAGCAAGTAACCTCGTAGAGCAGCGTATGTAGCTGAGAGCAAGTAACCTCGTAGAGCAGCGTAGGTAGCTGGGAGCAAGTAACCTCGTAGAGCAGCGTAAGTAGCTGGGAGCAAGTAACCTCGTAGAGCAGCGTAGGTAGTAGCTGAGAGCAAGTAACCTCGTAGAGCAGCGTAGGTAGCTGAGCGCAAGTAACCTCTTAGAGCAGCGTAGGTAGCTGAGAGCAAGTAACCTCGTAGAGCAGCGTAGGTAGCTGGGAGCAAGTAACCTCGTAGAGCAGCGTAGGTAGCTGAGAGCAAGTAACCTCATAGAGCAGCGTAGGTAGCTGAGAGCAAGTAACCTCGTAGAGCAGCGTAGGTAGCTGAGAGCAAGTAACCTCGTAGAGCAGCGTAGGTAGCTGAGAGCAAGTAACCTCGTAGAGCAGCGGAACCGAGTGCAGACTACCAAATCTTTCATTTACCAGCATTTTAGAAAAGAAAGGGGCTGGCTAAAAGTCACTATTAAATATCTATATTCTCTGATACAAGTGAAGCTTCCAGGTCTCACTCAATGTTGCAATTAATTATTTGTTGCAACATCGAGATGTGTTCCTGCGTGTTTTACAGATCGTACCAGCAACTACTATAGCTACATCCTTTGAATGCTGTATCTACCCAGTGTATATGACCATGTATGGTAATGCTGGTTGTGCTACTGTGTGATGGGGAGGTCAATGCTTCATTAACAAATGATGAGCTAAGCTGTGACTCAGAGTTGAGTATAGTGGACGACACATTAACAAACAAAAAAATGGTGAACCCCAGTTTATATGAGTATACAGCATGTCTTTCAACAGGTCCATCAATAAACATACCCGTACAAGGGAACAAGGAAAATAAAGATAGATTTAGCATCTCAACTGAATATATTGATTTACAGCCTTAACATAGTAATTCATAGTGTTCCCTTGGTCATGAGCTTTACTGTATGTACTCATGGACCTGTTATCATTGATAAAGACATTCTAAAGATTTGTCCGTGAGACCATTGAAATGGTTTCAAATACAGTGTACATACAGGTAAAAATACATGTAGAATGTAGAATGGCATTGAGTTAAATTGTCAGAGGCAGATGTATTTAAAGATGCTTGATTATGGCCTCTAACTCACAATAAAGTGTCAGTGGACCAGATAGACAGACCATGGCACAAGTTAGGAGACACGTGCCATGTCCACTTCTTGTTAGTGTCAAAGGCAACACTGCCTCTGTGAAGACAGAATTGTTGGTCCCTCATCCAACGTCAGGGCTATAAATTGTAATACTTCTACAGTAGATGCAGTATTTAAGCCTATGGTTAAATTAATCCTTGACTGGGATAAAATGTTGTAGCTCAATTAGACATCATAGCATCGGGTGTTACATATTCTGTCATCTGCAGTCAACCCCTGCTGTTGGTATGAGAGGCAGATCTGTAAGGGGACAGTGAAGAGGAACTGTTCTAGCATAGCTACTGTTTCAGTTGTTCAGGTCACCCAACAATCCCTACACATACAGTCACAACTGCTTAAGTACAGTACGTGGTGGCCATTTTCAAGCACTAGGCTAACCTATGTTAGTCAAATCAGATTAGCAACTGTTTTACACTGATTACACAACATTGTAGTGAATGTTTAATAACGGCTCAAAAAAGGGATCATGGTGCAAATGGGATCGTGTGGGCTTTTTCAGACTGCAGCAACTCTGAAAGGCATCAACCTAAAGCTTGCTGTTGAACACTAATGCTTAATCTTAATGACAATCCTTCATTAAATTTGAATACAAGGCACCTATGCTTTGGGAATAATAGGTCCTGAGCATAATTAGTTTTACTGTGGTGGGTCCCTATCATAACCAGACACTCAGAGACGAGCTTTAACGGCTACTGTAGTTCTCAACTGGTTTTGCCTCGGGATCCAAATTTAACCAGGTGTTTGTCTCAGTCGCGACCCAATATATGCATTGTGATAATAATAATAATCCAAATACAATCTGGAAAACTATTTTTTAATGCTATATTGATAGTTAATGTAGCAATTATATTACAAGGGCACAACATTCCTACCACTTTCATTGTCAATAATAACATTTTGCCCATATTCTTGATGAAGAATGTTAATATTACTCCACAAAATCAACCAAAATAGTGCTGCTCGATATAGCTCGATATTGAAAATACTTTGATTGAAGAACAATTGTTCAGACTAAATTATGTAGAAATGTAAGTTCATTAGAATTTTACAAATGTTCTACCTGGTTTAAGATGTTTAAATTTTGACTGGATCATTTTTTGATTGTATTTTTAAATTATTATTATTATTTTTAAAAGTATTAGTCAGACACCCACACTGGTAGGAAATTAACAATGTAAGGTAATAGAATTTCTTCTTGGAAATGTTTTCCCCATTCCCAGTATGTGGGAGAGGGCAGGGGAAAGCGAACTCATCAGTCATATCAGACCTCCTGCAGGGCCAAAGAGGGCAGTGATTGGTTGGTAATTAAACTATCTGGTAAATGAAACACTGATTGAATTAGAAGAGTGATCCCTTCACTGCCTCAAGTTCTTTTTTAATCATTTAATAGTGTAAAAACGCTAGAGAATTTTGTAAAATGAATTCACAAGGTGTGTTTTTCTAATTCAGGCGTGCAGTAAATATTGATAATTTAATGATCCGTATCTGTTTAATAAAACATATCTGTCCCATGTATTTGTGCCTTTCCTAAGGCTTGGAAGTAATGCATTTATGGGGAAACTACCCTCATAATGTCACGTTCTGACCTTAGTTCCTTGATTATGTCTTTGTGTTAGTTTGGTCAGGGCACGAGTTGGGGTGGGTAGTCTATGTTCTTTTTTCTATGTTGTATTTCTGTCTTTGGCCTGGTATGGTTCTCAATCAGAGGCAGCTGTTGATCGTTGTCTCTAATTGAGAACCATACTTAGGTAGACTGTTTTCCACATTTTGGTGGTGGGTGATTATTTTCTGTGTCTGTGTTTTCCACACAGTACTGTTTCGTGTTCAGTCTTGATTAAAAATATGACGAACTCTTACCACGCTGCGCATTGGTCCGATCCTTCCTACTCCTCATCAGAAGAGGAGGACGAAAACCGTTACAGAATCACCCACCACAACCGGACCAAGCAGCGTGGTAACCAGGAGCAGAGGGTTCTGGACTCCTGGACATGGGAGGAGATTTTGGATGGAAAGGCTCCCTGGGCACAGGCTGGGGAATATCGCCGCCCCAGGGAAGAGCTGGAGGCAGCCAAAGCGGAGCGGCGGCATTATGAGGAGTTAGCACGGCAGTGCAACAGGGACGAGAGGCAGCCCCAAAGGTTTCTTGGGTGGGGGCAGACGGGGAGTGTGGCTAAGTCAGGTAGGAGACCTGAGCCAACTCCCCGTGCTTACCGTGGAGAGAGGTGGACCGGGCAGGTACCGTGTTATGCCGTGAGGCGCACGGTGTCCCCAGTGCGCAGGTATAGCCCGGTGCGCTACATCGCAGCTCCTCGTATTGGCCGGGCTAGAGTGGGCATCGAGCCAGGAGCTATGAAGCCGGCTCAGCGCATCTGGTCTCCAGTGTGTCTCCTATGGCCCGGGTTATATGGCACCAACCCTACGCACGGTGTCCCCGGTTCGCCAGCACAGGCCAGTGCGGTCTGTTCCCGTCCGCCCCACTTGCCGGACTACGGGGAGTATCCAGCCAGGACGGGTTGTGCAGGCTCGGTGCTCAAGACCTCCAGTGCGCCTCCACGGTCCGGTCCATCCGGTGCCTCCTCCACGCACCAGGCCTCCAGTGGCAGCCCCACGCACCAGGCTGTCTCTCCATCTCCTCCCTCCAGGTGCTCCCTCCTGTTCAGCGCTTCCAGAGTCTCCCTCCTGTCCAGCGTTGCCAGAGCCGCCCGTCAGTCAGGAGCTGCCAGAGCCGCCCGTCAGTCAGGAGCTGCCAGAGCCGCCCGTCTGTCCTGAGCTGCCAGAGGCGCCTGTCTGTCCTGAGCTGCCAGAGCCGCCCGTCAGTCAGGAGCTGCCAGAGCCGCCCGTCAGTCAGGAGCTTCCAGAACCGCCAATCAGTCAGGAGATGCCAGAGCCGCCCGTCAGTCAGGAGCTGCCGGAGCCTTCTGTCAGTCAGTAGCTGCCAAGGCCGGCCGTCAGTCAGGAGCTGGGCGGAGTCGCCCTTCACTACGGCGCTGCCGGAGTTGCCCTTCACGACGGCGCTGCCGGAGTCGCCCTTCACTACGGCGCTGCCGGAGTCTCCCATCTATTCGGGACCTGAGGGTCGCCGCTCCAAAGGCGCCACTTAAGTGGGCCAAGACTATGGTGGAGTGGGGTCAGAGCCACCACCGCGGACAGACGCCCACCCAGACCCTCCCCTATAGGTTCAGGTTTTGCGGCCGGAGTCCACACCTTTGTGGGGGGGGTACTGTCACGTTCTGCCTTAGTTCCTTTTTTATGTCTTTGTGTTAGTTTGGTCAGGGCGTGAGTTGGGGTGGGTAGTCTATGTTCTTTTTTCTATGTTGTATTTCTGTGTTTGGCCTGGTATGGTTCTCAATCAGAGGCAGCTGTCGATCGTTGTCTCTGATTGAGAATTATACTTAGATAGCCTGTTTTCCCCATTTTGGTGGTGGGTGATTATTTTCTGTGTCTGTGTTTTCCACACAGAACTGTTTCGTTTTCAGTTTGTGGAGTGTTCAGTTTTGATAAAAAATATGGCGAACACTTACCACGCTGCGCATTGATCCGATCCTTCCTACTCCTCCTCAGAAGAGGAGGACAAAAACCGTTACACATAACCTCATAAAAATGTACCTCAGCCTTTTATTAATGGTTATTGATCAAATATTGTTATTGAAGAAACTAACTTGCTATGGCTTTACATCACCTGCCATCACATGGTTGAAGAGTTATTTATCCAATAGAACTCAGACAGTGTTCTTCAATGGAAACTTATTCTACAGTTGCAACATCTGGTTGCATCACTGCCTGGTACGGCAATTGCTTGGCATCCGACCGCGAGGCACTACAGAGGGTAGTGCGTACGG
The DNA here is from genome assembly GCF_057628025.1 of Oncorhynchus mykiss. Classification (NCBI taxonomy): domain Eukaryota; kingdom Metazoa; phylum Chordata; class Actinopteri; order Salmoniformes; family Salmonidae; genus Oncorhynchus; species Oncorhynchus mykiss. Next base: position 74,813,699 of record NC_143027.1, on the reverse strand, counting down.
CCCAGTACATCACTGGGGTTAAACTGCCTGCCATCCAGGACCTCCACACCAGGCAGCGTCAGAGGAAGGCCCTAAAAATTGTCAAAGACCCCAGACATCCCAATCATAGACTGTTCTCTCTACTACCGCATGGCAAGCGGTACCAGAGTGCCAAGTCTAGGACAAAAAGGCTTCTCAACAGTTTTTACCCCCAAGCCATAAGACTCCTGAACAGGTAATCAGATGGCTACCCGGACTATTTGCATTGTGTGCCATCCCCAACCCCTCTTACTCTACTGCTACTCTCTGTTTATCATATATGCATAGTCACTTTAACTATACATTCATGTACATACTACCTCAATTGGGCTGGCCAACCAGTGCTCCCGCACATTGACTAACCGGGCTATCTGCATTGTGTCCCACCCACCACCCGCCAACCCCTCTTTTACGCTACTGCTACTCTCTGTTCATCATATATGCATAGTCACTTTGACAATATCCACATGTACATACTACCTCAATCAGCCTGACTAACCGGTGTCTGTATGTAGCCTCGCTACTTTTATAGCCTCACTACTGTTAGCCTGTCTTTTAACTGTTGTTTTATTTCTTTACCTACCTATTGTTAACCTAATACCTTTTTTGCACTATTGGTTAGAGCCTGTAAGTAAGCATTTCACTGTAAGATCTACACCTGTTGTATTCAGCGCACGTGACAAATAAACTTTGATTTGATATGTACAGTGCGGTGTCCCTCAGGGCAGCTCCCTTCGGCCGTTACTCTTCTCTATTTAAAAAAATTATTAAACCAAATTTTGCCATTGGTCTCACACAGAGCTAGAATGACGTATGATGTATTCGGATGGTTCCACACTCTACATGTCAGCACCTAAAGCAAGTGCTGACAAGCCAAGGTTACTGAAATTATAAATAAGGAGTTACAGTATCAGAATGGGTGATTTATAATGAACTGGTCTTCAATACATCTAAAACTAACAGCATTGTATTTGTTTCAAAACATTATGTAAGACCTAAACCTCAACTGGAGTTGTGCATAAATGGTGTGACCATTGAGCAAGTTGAGGAAGCTAAATTCCTAGGTATAACATTGGCTGGTCAATTATCATGGGCTTGTCATATTGATAAAGTTGTTGTGAAAATGGGAAGTTATTAAAATATCTGAATTTTTTACACAAATATCCAATGTACTAGTTGTTAAGGCTCTGGTATTGTCCCATCTTGATTACTGTCTGGTAATATGGTCAAGTGCAGCAAAGAAAAATCTAGCATGCCTTGCTCTTAACTACACATACAGAAATAATATCAATAACATTCATGCCAGTCTTTCCTGGTGGAGGGTTGACGAGAGATTAACTGCTTCTCTTCTAGTTTTCATGATAAATATTACTGTGATGAAAATTCTCGATTGTCTGTATAATCAAAGAACATTCAGCTCAGACACCCATACATACTCCACAAGACATGTCACCAGGCTTCTGTTCACAGTCCCCAAGTCCAAACGAATCAACGGCAATGCACAGTATTATACAGAACCATGATCGCATAGAACTCCCTTCCATCTCCAATTACTCAAGCAAACAGCAAAATGACCTTAAAAAAAACAGATTAAATTACATCTCCTAGAATAGTGAGGACTGTGAGGACACACACACACACACACACACACACACACACACACACACATTATTTTGTAGTTGTATTATTTGTATATCATTGTATTTTAAATGTGTGCGACTGAATGTTTTATTACTTGTCATATTTTGTGTTTTTGTGGACCCCAGAAAGAGTAGCTGATGCTTCTGCAAAAGCTAACGGGGATCCAAATAAACAAATAAAACAAATAAATATTAGGTCTGAATATATACTACACACTGAACACTAGAGAAGGCTCTATATATCTAGAGAGAGAGAGCGTAACAGTTCAGTCAAGCTATAGCAGTTATCTACATCTGTAATACAAATAGCTCCACTACAATCCCAAGCTTAATTATGACTACAAAAATTCATGTCACATTACACAAACCTAACATTGGTAACTTGTGAGAAGAGAGGGTGAGTGAATTAATGAAAGTAATACTAATTAGAGAGAGGGCTTCCCACTGGGCACAGATAATTCAACATCTATTCCACATTGGTTCAACATAATTTCATTGAAATGATGTGGAAACAACGTTGATTCAACCAGTGTGTGCCCAGTGGGTTGCTATCTCTATCTATGAAAGCTGTGGTTGAGTCATTTTTCTGGCTTCTAAGGAGCGGTACTGAATAATATTTGGACGATGTCGTCTCCAGTGAACCTCCCACCATCTGTAGAAAGAGGTGCGTATGGGCAGTAAGATGTTCTGTTAATCTAGCTTTCAGAGACGGACACGTTGACAATACAATATGTCAAATGTAGTATTCAAATGGAAGGCAAATCTATGCAGCAGCATTGTTAATGCATTTCAATAAAACCACAACTGTTAACCACCTGCCACACCTACACTTCTGCATGGACCTGGTCTTTTGTGTCACAATTCAACTGAATAAACCTGTGACTACATTTTAATGGTTGCTGTTAAAGTAACATTTACTCTATTTTCACTCTGTTTTCTAACACAGCTGATAGCTCTCTCAGAGAAAAGTTCACTCACTGAGGCTGCCCCGGCTACAGTGTACCGGTGTCTGTATCACAGAATGGCTGAAATGGCTTGAATAGCGCTACACTGCCAGCTAATCACTTGACAGGCTTTAGTGCAGAATACATTTGTGTATTTTTTTTACCTTTATTTAACTAGGCTAGTCAGTTAAGAACAAATTCTTATTTTCAATGACGGCCTAGGAACAGTGGGTTAACTGCCTGTTCAGGGGCAGAATGACATATTTGTACCTTGTCAGCTCGGGGGTTTGAACTTGAACTTCCGGTTACTAGTCCAACACTCTAACCACTAGGCTACCCTGCCTAACTTGGGCTGAAACACAGTTGCCTAATTGATCAACACCCTGGCACCTGGACGTTGGGTTCCACAGGAGTTAAGCGATGCTTTCAGAGCCCCACAGAGCAGGGGTAGTAGGAGAGTCCCAAGCAGAGGGCAGGCTGGACTCTGTTTTCTAGGCACAGTGCCATCCATCCACAAACTAACTCACAGAGCACCTGGCCCCTGCCTGCTGCCTTTATCCTCCCTCGGCTCTCAGCCTCCGAACGGTGACCTTGTCTGCCTGGAGGAATATGTTCATCCCCCTGAGCAGCAATATAGCAATACCCATCCCTGGCTCCCTAGCTATACAGAGACACGCAGATCAAATCCGCTCCCCAGTTCATCCTCACCTTTATTTCAAGGCCAAGACAAACGAGCGTTGTCACTAGGTACCGTACAGCAACGTCAAACTCTGGGAATAAGGACATTATCTTCCTGAGAAATACTGACTGGCACAAAATCCACAATGATCTCTCAGAGGGTCCCCAGCAGTGAACCAAAATAATGTTTTCATTTCTCAATTGATCAGTTGCATAACTAATACCTTACTGGGCAGCTAAAACTAGAGACAAATGAAACCTGTACATGTACAGTACACTCTTAGAAAAAAGGGTTCCAAAAGTGTTCTTCAGCTGTCCCTATAGGATAACCCTTTTTGGTTGCAGGTAGAACCCTTTAGGGTTCCATGTAGAACCCTATGTGGGAATGGTTCTAAATGGAACTCAAAATGGTTATACTTGAAACTAAAATGGTTCTACCTGGAACCAAAAAGGGTTCTTCAGGGTTATCCTATGAGGAAAGCCAAAGAACCCTTTTAGGTTCAAGATATTACCTTTTTTTTCTAAGAGTTTAGGTACTGTTCTTACGGAAGGTTCTTTAGATAAAGCCTAGTGCAAAGGCAAGAAAGCAATTTCCGGTACTTTCTTTAAAAAAAATTTTAAAGCTCTGCATTACTCTGCAGGCAAGCATAAACAATCCATAGTTTGTGTCGGGTTGGTCTTCAATCTTACCTCAGTTCTAGCCAGTGCTTGACTTGAGCAGGAGCTCACATCAAATGTTCTACTGCTTGAGCTCCTGTTCCTCTTATAGAATATTAGCTCAAAAGTATTGTGGAGCTCCTGCACATAAATATAAACTGTACCGGCACCCAAAATGAGTACCGGCACCTATTTCATTCCAATTCAAGCACTGGTTCTAGCAGGAAATACATTAAAATATGTGTTCTCTTGGTTGACAGACTGAACTGAAGTATCCAGTAATGTAGCCATAAAAACTCATCCCTCCTGAACTACATTATTAATTATAGAGATGTATTGATCATTTGGTGTTCTATTAGGGCAACAGGGAGTAAAGAGATTTCCTGTGTCCCGGAAACTCACTCCTATGAACATTTTATTATTCCAATTACTAGATTGTCTTCCTATTGAATTTGATCTTAACTCCATTCTCTGGTTAAAATACACTGAGTATACCAAACATTAGGAACACCTTCATAATATTGCATCCCCCCTTTTTGCACTCAGAACAGCCTCAATTCGTCGGGGCATGGACTCTACAAGGTGTCAAAAGCGTTCCACAGGGATAATGACCCATAATGACCAATGCTTCCCACAGTTGTGTGAAGTTAGCTGAATGTCCTTTGGGTGGTGGACCATTCTTGATACACACAGGAAACTGTTGAGGGTGAAAAACCCAGCAGGGTTGCAGTTCTTGACACAAACCGTTCAAAGGCATTTCAATATTTTGTCTTGTCCATTCACCCTCTGAATGACACACATACACAATACATGTCTCAATTGTCTCAAGGCTTAAATATACTTCTTTAACCTGTCTCCTCCCCTTCATCTATACTGATTGAAGTGGATTTAACAAGTGACATCAATAAGGGATCATAGCTTTCACCTGGATTCACCTGGACAGTCTATGTCGTGGAAAGAGCAGTTGTTCTTAATGTTTTGTATACTCAGTGTAGGTATCTCTCATTTCCCAAATCAATGTGTTTCCACGGCCTCCTTCATTCTGCAGTCTGAGTCACGTATCTCTACATGTGCATCTCTGCATGTTCAGAGAACAGTCTGGAGGTGGTCTCTCTCGCTCTCGCTCTCTCTCTCTCTCCCTCTCCATCTCCCTCTGTCTTTCTTTCTTTCTTTCTTTCTCTCTCTCTCTCTCTCTCTCTCTCCATCTCCCTCTGTCATTCTCTTTCTTTCTCTCTCTCTCGCCTCTCTCCCTCTGCCTCTCCTTTGCTCTCTTTCTCATTTCTCTGTGCCTCTCTCTTTTTCACTCTCGATCTGCCTCTCTCTCCACATCCACCCCCCTCTCTCCCTGTTCCTCTCTCTCTGCTTCTCTTCTCTCTCTATCTCTCTCATGCCCAATAAAGAGCACATTTGCAGACTCTCCCCCACACTTGTCTGAATCCTCTCTGCTTCCTCCCAGCTATTCTTCCCACGGTAGCAATTCACATTACCCCATTCTTCACTGTAATGCACTTTAATAGCATTAATATCTCCTTTTGCTTATTGAGCTGCACCCCCTACATCTTAAGAAAGCTGCTTAAAAGCAATTGACAAGGGTAGTCTACCACAACAGATAGGGGGAGTGGGAAGACAACCATAATGATTCAGCTGTTTTAATGCATTATCGTTCTCTCCCTGCATGGAGCACTCTGTAAACAGGCACTAGAATATGTAGAAAAACAACACGAGTCACATGTCACCTTCTATGCCATCCCAAGTTTCTCCATAAGTGACAGTGAAGGTCAGGTCGGTCTAAAATGACAGGGGGCTCTAGCATAAAGATAAGGCTCTACTATAAAACATCCAAACCAACGAGTGTGGGTGCCTCTGGTTTTGGAGGAGGAAAGAGAATCCTCCCTCTGCATTATTCAATGGATCTCCTCCTCTAAATAACAGCGGCTGAGGATTGTTTGACACCCCAAATGAATAATTAAGGGATGACCTTTTGTTCCCATTAGAGGTGATGGACCAATATCACATTCATCCACTTCCTGTTTAAGGCTCAGGCTGCCATCAAATGGCACTCTATTCCCTTTATAGTGCACTTCTTTTGACCAGGGCTATGGTCAAAAGTAGTGCACTATATAGCAAATAGTGTGCCATTTGGTACACAGATCTGATCTAAAGCTAAATGTGAAGCTATTCCTATAGGATTGACTAGAAATGAATAGTCATTGATGACTAAGAGCCTGAAATGTAGCTACCAAACCATAAGTCACCTCTAATGATGGTAGTATAAATTGCATTGTAGGCATGTTGATTTCAGGAGAATGTAAATAAACATTTTGCAGAGGGAGAAAAGCACATTCAATTTATATTTTCTCAGCAATATTATTAACCCATTGGATTATTTGGTTGTCAAGTTGTAGTCTAATTCACAAGTCAAGCTTTCCTTAATAAAATTTTACTGCAGTGAGCTAAATCAGGGTTTCTTGGTAGTCTTAAACAAATCTAATTTGACACAGAAGTATACACCTCACACACATGGTTATGGGCTTAAAAAAAGAGGACACATGTAGCATGTCAGATAGAGAGTTGAAAATTATTCCATAATTATTCCATTTTGAGTTTGCATCCCAATATTACACTTTATATACATCACAGAAGACTAAAATATAACAAAACCGTTTGACATAGAAACACCAGATTTCTGGCTTAAAAACTATAATAATGTTAATTAATTATGAAATTATGAAGAATATGAATAACATTCCACCCATGAATGTGAGGGCGCTTTGGTCATTCAACTGCAGGATCTACCCAGTAAACTCAACTGGTGTCTCTGATTCTCCAGCTCCAAACCAGTCGACAAGGCCATGGGTGTTGCCTGGTGATGCTGCGCTGTATGGAGTGCGAAGATTCCTGGCATTGAAAGAGGCTCAGTGTTCATGGGAGCACATATTTATAGCCGGGTGAGGAATTATTCATTGTGATCAGAGTGCAGATCATGCTCTTATTCCTTCACGGAACAGATGTGTCGGAATGAAAAGAGCAGGCTTCTTTTCTCTCTCTCTCCCACCCTGCTCTCTAGCGGCCTGCCAAATGGAAACGGCGAAGGAAGGTTAGCTCTTTGAGGCCATTGTGTGTGTTTGTCGTCATGCGCTCCTGCTCCGCCTTGGGATCTCAGGTGGTTCTTTATTTAAAAGAGAGAGATCTTGTAATGTCGCACAAGCCACTGCCTACGCACTGAATCACTGTCTTTAATCAGACTCAAGAGTGATCCAAACCCCTCCCCCTGTACAGGGTCACCTAGCTACACAGTACCATGGCTTCAATACATCCCCATGGTAGTACCTGATAATCTATAAGGATCTACAGTATATTATTCGAAATCCAATAGTAACAAAAACTGCAGATTCAGCTTGAAAACCAAAGGGTAAAGTAAGTGAATTGTCTCTAATGTCCATTCTGACAGATTCACCCCTTACAGAAAAAATACATGATTTCACAACGACAACAGCTCAGCACTTAACACCATAGTACCCTCCAAACTCGTCATTAATCCTGGGTCTCGAACCCCTCAATGTGCAACTGGGTCCTGGACTTTCTGACAGGCCGCACCCAGGTGGTGAAGGTAGGAAACAACATCTCCACCCCGCTGATCCTCAACACTGGGTCACCACAAGGGTGCATTCTCAGCCCTCTCCTGTACTCCCTGTTCACCCATGACTGCATGGCCATGCACGCCTCCAACTCAATCATCAAGTTTGCAGACGACACTACAGTGGTAGGCTTGATTACCAACAACGACGGGCCCTCGGTGTGTGGTCAGGAAAATAACCTCTCACTCAACGTCAACAAAACAAAGGAGATGATCGTGGACTTCAGGAAACAGCAGAGGGAGCACCCCCCTATCCACATTGACGGGACAGTAGCAGAGAAGGTGGAAAGTTTTAAGTTCCTCGGCATACACATCACGGACAAACTGAAATGGTCCACCCACACAGACAGCGTTGTGAAGAAGGCGCAACAGTGCCTGTTCAACTTCAGGAGGTTGAAAAAATTTGGTTTGTCACCGTAAACACTCACAAACTTTTACAGATGCACAATCGAGAGCATCCTGTCAGGCTGTATCACAGCCTGGTACGGCAACTGCTCCACCCACAACAGTAAGGCTCTCCAGAGGGTAGTGGGGTCTGCACAATGCATCACCGGGGGCAAACTACCTACCCTCCAGGACACCTACATCACCCGATGTCACAGGAAGGCCAAAAAGATCATCAAGGACAACAACCACCTGAGCCACTGCCTGTTCACCACGCTATCATCCAGTAGGCGAGGTCAGTACAGGTGCATCACAGCTGGGACCGAGAGACTGAAAAACAGCTTCTATCTCAAGGCCATTAGACCGTTAAACAGCCATCACTAACATTGAGTGGCTGCTGCCAACATACAGACTCAAATTTCTAGCCACTTTAATAATTAATAATTGGATATAATAAATGTATCACTAGTCACTTTAAACAATGCCACTTTATATAATGTTTACATACCCTACATTACTCATCTCATATGTATATACTGTCCTCTATACCCTCTACTGCCTCTTGCCTATGCAGCACGGCCATCGCACGGCCATCGCTCATTCCTTATTTATCCTTTTACACTTTTATTTTATTTTTTTATTTTATTTCACCTTTATTTAACCAGGTAGGCTAGTTGAGAGCAAGTTCTCATTTTCAGCTGCGACCTGGCCAAGATAAAGCATAGCAGTGTGAACAGACAACACAGAGTTACACATGGAGTGATAAATGATCAGATGGTCATGTACAGGTATATTAGTGTGCAAAAGAGCAGAAAAGTAAATAAATATAAACAGTATGGGGATGAGGTAGGTCAAATTGGGTGTGCTATTTACCGATAGACTATGTACAGCTGCAGCGATCGGTTAGATGCTCAGATAGTAGATGTTTGAAGTTGGTGAGGGAGATAAAAGTCTCCAACTTCAGCGATTTTTGCAATTCGTTCCAGTCACAGGCAGCAGAGAACTGGAACGAAAGGCAGCCAAATGAGGTGTTGGCTTTAGGGATGATCAGTGAGATACACCTGCTGGAGCGCGTGCTACCGGTGGGTGTTGCCATCGTGACCAGTGAACTGAGATAAGGCGGAGCTTTACCTAGCATGGACTTGTAGATGACCTGGAGCCAGTGGGTCTGGCGACAAATATGTAGTGAGGGCCAGCCGACTAGAGCATACAGGTCGCAGTGGTGGGTGGTATAAGGTGCTTTAGTAGCAAAACGGATGGCACTGTGATAAACTGCATCCAGTTTGCTGAGTAGAGTATTGGAAGCTATTTTGTAGATGACATCGCCAAAGTCGAGGATCGGTAGGATAGTCAGTTTTACTAGGGTAAGTTTGGCGGCGTGAGTGAAGAAGGCTTTGTTGCGGAATAGAAAGCCGACTCTAGATTTGATTTTATATTGGAGATGTTTGATATGAGTCTGGAAGGAGAGTTTACTGTCTAGCCAGACACCTAGGTACAGTGCCTTGCGAAAGTATTCGGCCCCCTTGAACTTTGCGACCTTTTGCCACATTTTCACATTTTTGTGAAGAATCAACAACAAGTGGTACATAATCATGAAGTGGAACGACATTTATTGGATATTTCAAACTTTTTTAACAAATCAAAAACTGAAAAATTGGGCGTGCAAAATTATTCAGCCCCTTTACTTTCAGTGCAGCAAACTCTCTCCAGAAGTTCAGTGAGGATCTCTGAATGATCCCATGTTGACCTAAATGACTAATGATGATAAATACAATCCACCTGTGTGTAATCAAGTCTCCGTATAAATGCACCTGCACTGTGATAGTCTCAGAGGTCCGTTAAAAGCGCAGAGAGCATCATGAAGAACAAGGAACACACCAGGCAGGTCCGAGGTACTGTTGTGAAGAAGTTTAAAGCCGGATTTGGATACAAAAAGATTTCCCAAGCTTTAAACATCCCAAGGAGCACTGTGCAAGCGATAATATTAAAATGGAAGGAGTATCAGACCACTGCAAATCTACCAAGACCTGGCCGTCCCTCTAAACTTTCAGCTCATACAAGGAGAAGACTGATCAGAGATGCAGCCAAGAGGCCCATGATCACTCTGGATGAACTGCAGAGATCTACAGCTGAGGTGGGAGACTCTGTCCATAGGACAACAATCAGTCATATATTGCACAAATCTGGCCTTTATGGAAGAGTGGCAAGAAGAAAGCCATTTCTTAAAGATATCCATAAAAAGTGTAGTTTAAAGTTTGCCACAAGCCACCTGGGAGACACACCAAACATGTGGAAGAAGGTGCTCTGGTCAGATGAAACCAAAATTGAACTTTTTGGCAACAATGCAAAACGTTATGTTTAGCGTAAAAGCAACACAGCTCATCACCCTGAACACAGCGTCCCCACTGTCAAACATGGTGGTGGCAGCATCATGGTTTGGGCCTGCTTTTCTTCAGCAGGGACAGGGAAGATGGTTAAAATTGATGGGAAGATGGATGGAGCCAAATACAGGACCATTCTGGAAGAAAACCTGATGGAGTCTGCAAAAGACCTGAGACTGGGACGGAGATTTGTCTTCCAATAAGACAATGATCCAAAACATAAAGCAAAATCTACAATGGAATGGTTCAAAAATAAACATATCCAGGTGTTAGAATGGCCAAGTCAAAGTCCAGACCTGAATCCAATCTAGAATCTGTGGAAAGAACTGAAAACTGCTGTTCACAAATGCTCTCCATCCAACCTCACTGAGCTCGAGCTGTTTTGCAAGGAGGAATGGGAAAAAATGTCAGTCTCTCGATGTGCAAAACTGATAGAGACATACCCCAAGCGACTTACAGCTGTAATCGCAGCAAAAGGTGGCGCTACAAAGTATTAACTTAAGGGGGCTGAATAATTTTGCACGCCCAATTTTTCAGTTTTTGATTTGTTAAAAAAGTTTGAAATATCCAATAAATGTCGTTCCACTTCATGATTGTGTCCCACTTGTTGTTGATTCTTCACAAAGAAATACAGTTTTATATCTTTATGTTTGAAGCCTGACATGTGGCAAAAGGTCGCAAAGTTCAAGGGGGCCGAATACTTTCGCAAGGCACTGTAGATGTCCACATATTCTAGGTCGGAACCATCCAGGGTGGTGATGCTCGTCGGGCGTGCAGGTGCAGGCAGCGAACGGTTGAAAAGCATGCATTTGGTTTTACTAGCGTTTAAGAGCAGTTGGAGGCCACGGAAGGAGTGTTGTATGGCATTGAAGCTTGTTTGGAGGTTAGATAGCACAATGTCCAAGGACGGGCCGGAAGTATACAGAATGGTGTCGTCTGCGTAGAGGTGGATCAGGGAATCGCCCGCAGCAAGAGCAACATCATTGATATATACAGAGAAAAGAGTCAGCCCGAGAATTGAACCCTGTGGCACCCCCATAGAGACTGCCAGAGGACCAGACAGCATGCCCTCCGATTTGACACACTGAACTCTGTCTGCAAAGTAGTTGGTGAACCAGGCAAGGCAGTCATCAGAAAAACCGAGGCTATTGAGTCTGCCGATAAGAATATGGTGATTGACAGAGTCGAAAGCCTTGGCACTTGTGTGTATAAGGTAGTTGTTGTGAAATTGTTAGATACTTGTTAGATATTACTGCACTGTCAGAACGAGAAGCACAAGCATTTCGCTACACTCGCATTAACATCTGCTAACCATGTGTATGTGACCAATACATTTTTATTTTATTTGATGTGTGAGGTGAAAAAAAATAATTGAGAAGCTCAGCTCATTACTGGTGGAAGTGGTGAGTTAAGACAATCAGCCATTGCCTAATGGGAACTTTCTTATATTTACACGCAGCAGGTCAGGTAGGCCTACTTCTATACGTGATCAGGCACTCCTGAGAAACCAGACTCATGCTCATTGCTCATGGAGCACTTCAAACAAAAGACAATGAAAAGATTGACAAAACTCGTAATGGTTATGAAATAAACCAAAACTTGTTTATCACAAGTGTAGCAGGTTATGAACACTGCAAATAACATTTCCATTCTGAGAATGAGCATGGTAAATGACTGTACTGTAATTAATACATGCATTAACAGAAATGAATGTAACCAAATGACGGGGGGATTAACGGTACATTTACTAGGCCCACTGGTGACATATGTAACGGGGAATTGATTTAAAAAATAAGCAATCAAAGGGCAAACAATTCACAGAATGAAACAATGAATGCGCAAGAATTGATGGGAGACAGCTGAGTGCATTCTGGAGAGCTGAGTGTGTGCATTCTGAAGATAGACACAACATATCTTCGCTGCACACCCCTCCCCTTCTTCTTCTTGCAACATATTAAATTATACTCAAGACACATTATCTTCACGCATATTTTAGATGTTTTTCACTGACAGCCGCAACTCAATCAGTTCGACACTATTGCAAAATGTGCTGCCTAAATTGTGGCCTTCCCAATTAGGCATGACCTACACAGCTATGTTTTAAAAGAAGCTAATGATCCTCTGTGGCTAAGTCATGCTATCTGGTGAAGTATTTTGAATGTTTTTATTTAGACAATTAATTATATAATTTTGGCAAAACATCAATGTACTATAAGGGAAGCCAGTATCCTAACAGTGCACTGTGGACCCGCCAACTTGCCTTTCCATTTCGCATGAGGCTGAAACCAGAGATCTATCTATACATTGGACAAGTATTTGATACACTGCCGATTTTGCAGGTTTTCCTACTTACAAAGCATGTAGAGGTCTGTAATTGTTAAAAATAAAAAAAATAAAAAATATTATTATAGAAAATCACATTGTATGATTTTTAAATAATTAATTTGCATTTTATTGCATGGCATAAGTATTTGATCACCTACCAACCAGTAATAATTCCAGCTCTCACAGACCTGTTAGTTTTTCTTTAAGAAGCCCTCCTGTTCTCCACTCATTACCTGTATTAACTGCACCTGTTTGAACTCGTTACCTGTATAAAAGACACCTGTCCACACACTCAATCAAACAGACTCCAACCTCTCCACAATGGCCATCCAGAAATCACATTGTATGATTTTTAAGTAATTAATTTGCATTTTATTGCATGACATAAGTATTTGATACATCAGAAAAGCAGAACTTAATATTTGGTACAGAAACCTTTGTTTGCAATTAGAAAGATCATATGTTTCCTGTAGTTCTTGACCAGGTTTGCACACACTGCAGCAGGGATTTTGGCCCACTCCTCCATACAGACCTTCTCCAGATCCTTCAGGTTTCGGGGCTGTCGCTGGGCAATACGGACTTTCAGCTCCCTCCAAAGATTTTCTATTGGGTTCAGGTCTGGAGACTGGCTAGGCCACTCCTTAGTTGCCCTGGCTGTGTGTTTCGGATCGTTGTCATGCTGGAAGACCCAGCCACGACCCATCTTCAATGCTCTTACTGAGGGAAGGAGGTTGTTGGCCAAGATCTTGCGATACATGGCTCCATCCATCCTCCCCTCAATACGGTGCAGTCGTCCTGTCCCCTTTGCAGAAAAGCATTCCCAAATAATTATGTTTCCACCTCCATGCTTCACTGTTGGGATGGTGTTCTTTGGGTTGTACTCATCCTCCTTCTTCCTCCAAACATGGCAAGTGGAGTTTAGACCAAAAAGCTCTATTTTTGTCTCATCAGACCACATGACCTTCTCCAATTCCTCTTCTGGATCATCCAGATTGTCATTGGCAAACTTCAGACGGGCCTGGACATGCGCTGGCTTGAGCAGGGGGACCTTGCGTGCGCTGCAGGATTTTAATCCATGACGGCGGAGTGTGTTACTAATGGTTTTCTTTGAGACTGTGGTCCCAGCTCTCTTCAGGTCATTGACCAGGTCCTGCCGTGTAGTTCTGGGCTGATCCCTCACCTTCCTCATGATCATTGATGCCCCACGAGGTGAGATCTTGCATGGAGCCCCAGACCGAGGGTGATTGACCGTCATCTTGAACTTCTTCCATTTTCTAATATTTGCACCTACAGTTGTTGCCTTCTCACCAAGCTGCTTGCCTATTGTCCTGTTGCCCATCCTAGCCTTGTGCAGGTCTACAATTTATCCCTGATGTCCTTACACAGCTCTCTGGTCTTGGCCATTGTGGAGAGGTTGGAGTCTGTTTGATTGAGTGTGTGGACAGGTGTCTTTTATACAGGTAACGAGTTCAAACAGGTGCAGTTAATACAGGTAATGAGTGGAGAACAGGAGGGCTTCTTAAAGAAAAACTAACAGGTCTGTGAGAGCTGGAATTATTACTGGTTGGTAAGTGATAAAATACTTATGTCATGCAATAAAATGCAAATGAATTACTTAAAAATCATACGATGTAATTTTCTGGATTTTTGTTTTAGATTCCGTCTCACAGTTGAAGTGTACCTATGATAAAAAAATTACAGACTTCTACATGCTTTGTAAGTAAGAAAACCTGCAAAATCAGCAGTGTATCAAATACTTGTTCTCCCCACTGTATATAATGACGAGATGCTCATCTCTCTGCCCTAACAACGGGAGTCGTTGTCCCAAAGGCAGGAAGGCAGGCGACAAGTTTAGGTCTGCTTATTATGCCCATAGAAATGCATTAGGCCTATTTTGGAGATTGTCAGCCCTCTCTCTTCGCCTCTTCCTCTCTGCTGAAACTCTCTGACCGACGAAAGCATCTGAGTGAGCAAAACTGCGCCCCTCTGTATTACTATATTTAGCCCATATATCTGATGCTGTCTGGACAGAAATGGTATGACATTCCATACTCGTTTGGTCCAGACAGAATCAGATACTGTACATGGTCTAAACATATTGAGACAGGGGTCTCTGTTTCGCTCAATCTGAGATTGATGCATCTTTCTGTCAGCGCGTCTCGGTCAAATAAATCAATATTTAACTATTTTATTTGGATAGGCAAGGAGGTATGGTAGGGCGGGCCCCCTATGGCCCGCCCATAACGCCGGCCCTGCACACAAGTACACTCACTCTCACACCGGCAGTAACGCATCCCTAGCTTCCAGCTGGGCTTGGACTGCGCTCTTCCCTCCGTTCCGAGGAGCCGTTGGTCACTGCAGAGCCATCTGGAGTGCTATGTCCCAGCTCCACTGGGCCTCTGCCAGCCTCAGTATGAGCACAGCATCTTCAAGCACATTTTGTATGCGTCAAAGCTCTGCTGTGTCCAATGACCCTGGCCGCTGACAGAAGCCATTGCATTCAGTCACATGGACACCACCTCAAAGGGGGCCTTATTCTCTAGTTGGACAGCACCTGCATTCTCTGGCACCAAGTGAAAAGGGGTTGGGGGCCATTTTAACATGATTGACATACTAATTTCCTGTTACAAAAAAACTAAGTTGCACAATACTGCACAAATATTGCACATAATGTTTCTATAATCAGCAAATGTACAGAGTGGCTTCACAGAGGCCTAAAACTTGATGCCCAATAGGACCCCAATGACGGCAGAAAGCTGAGGTCCTCAAAAAGCCATTGAATACGCTGCATCTATCAGGGATCAGTAAGAGCTGGAGTAGCCTAAAAGATCATTATAATCATTTATTCCATTGATGTGTAAATTACATTTTCCACAACATGTCATACCCATGCTTATAGACTGGGTCACTTTTTCAGAGCTAGTAAACACAGCAATCTTGTGTTCTTTTCCCCAAGATTTTTCTATTTTGTTCATCAGAGCACCTAGCAGCAGATTTGTAGGAGAAAAACATGAACTGGCCAAAGAACGGATCACTGACCTTCGTCATCAATTACCAAGATATTCTTTTTTTGGCACAAAACGTAACATGTTTTTGGAAGCAAGGAGTGGAGAACAAATGGAACCCAGTATGCTGAACTCACTCACTCTTTGTCATAAAGTATAAAGTGATGTAGGCCTATTTAAGGGTTTGCAGTTTGCACTGCAGTTAATACTGACACCTGATCCTTGCGACCATCACCTTTATAATCCGACACATCCTCTGGGTCAGCTCCATAGGGCATCTCTGAGCCACATATACTGTAGGTCAGATACAAACTGCAATAGTCAATGAAGCCTACACAAAACTTTCTATACGTCATCCGCGTCTGTTATCCACACAGGCACTTGAACCTACACAAATCCATAATATAAAGCTGATCCTCGCAACTCTATTGTCCCTTGGATCCTGTAACGCAGGCCCATAACCACACCTTGCTGTCACATTCTTGTCTTTACCTGCATGCAGCAGGTGCTGTTGGAGATTTGCTCAAGTTTGTTTTTAATGACAGTTGTTAGTTATTGTACCTTCTTACATTAAAAACGGTGGGGAGTGTATTTATTCTCAGATTTCTGTCTGCCTCAGTGCATCTGGTAATAATGAGAAATTGAACAGAATCATGGTTCATTTGAAAGTGGAGTTAAACACAGACATCAATCAAATATATGCCATTTCACATCTCACAAAACAAGGTGAAAATAATATTCCAAACATAATAAGAATGCTCTGTCATTTATCACAGAAAATATTTGCAGTCAGTCTACCTAGCCCGCTCTAAAATGAGACTTGTGAATCGCAGTATGAATAATGGGATACTTTCCCCATGTACTCAGTGTATAATTAGGATGAACACAATTTGAGTTCATTCACTGACCACTTAAATTGAATAATGCATGCTTGATATGGCAGTCTGCAAGGAGCAACTAGGCATGACTCCAAATGAGAGAAAGACAGTGGCAGCATTCATTATGTTCAAACTTTGGGAGAGGAGAACCAGGGCAAAGAGGAGCAGAAGAATACTATCTGCTTGACTAATGCCAATAATGGCATGGTACAATATCAATATATGGTGCTGTATGATGGATACCAGAGGAGAGAGCATAATCATTTCGTCAACAAACACATCTATCCACTGTAACTAGGCTATAGGTCTTATGTCACCTCTAAAATGTGCTGATGAAAACTATAGGTTATTGCAATCCACTGTTTGATTCCTATGAGCAAAGGCAAGACCACAGAAATGTGTAGGAAAACGTTTCTCGCACAAAAGTAGGCTAGGAGATAGCCTTAGTTGCCCAATTGTCACCTGTAGAGACGGTCATCACTAGTTAACATAGCCACAAAGTCCTGAACCCCCCTATTTCTACAATGTATATTCTAAAAACCCTAACCTTAACCATACTGCTACCCTTATGCCTAACCCTAACCTAAAATTAAGACCAAAAAGCACATTTTGGTTTTCTTGAATTTTTACGATATTGACAATTTGGACTTTGTGGCTGTGGTATCTAGTGGAAACCGTATAAAACAGTGAGACAATAAACAAATTAAGCAAAGACATGCTAATGAAGCTGTTATAGTTCAATAAAAACGAAATAGGCTCAATGTATCAATGTAGCCTATCAATATGATGTGTAACGAGGTTCTGTATAGACAAAACAAATCCATGTACAAGAACACAAAAACTTAACTGGCTAAATACAGGTGAGACGTCAACCCAGCCTACTATTCGATTGAAGACAGTTGGCCTAGTTGTGTTTTATGACGTAACTCACATGACAAAAACATTATCTAGAAACGTATGGGAATAAACTTACCTTAGCGAAAGCACCTGATATCATAAAGCTGACAAGACAGAGCGGAAAGTGTGGGCTCGTGTACTGATTCTCCTCACTCGTAGATCAACCAAGTCCTATCTTCAGCACCACGGAAAAGCCGTCCACCTATTTCTTAAATAATAGGTTTTTCCGACTAAACAAACCCGAGACAAATGTTAGCCTACTGTCTCTACAAGTTAGATGTCTCGTGGTCGAGTCCTGGTTGCAACAGACCTGGTTAGAGCTTCGTCGAGTAGAACTAATGTGAAAAGATGAAGCGATGGACGTTTCGCCAATCAGACAGCAGCAGTACTGCGCTCCATTCTTGTGTCTTGCGCTTGAGTTTTGCATCCCGGGAAGTCTCCAAGGAGAGGTACCTCTTCTTTCCTCCCGGCAACCGCTGCAATAATAGTAAAGTCGTTGACAAAATGACGAATAAACAACATTACATCTTGTATTTTCAATGCAAAATGTCTTTTCATCTTTTGGATTTGAAGCGAGACAAAATCTGAAAATAACTACAGTAGCATACAGTCACCGAACCAGCCCTCATTATAGAATAAACTCAGTAACTGGGAGCGGTTGTTTCCAGTTTACCTGAACATGAGTCGATGCCTCCAATGCCAGTGAATCACTGTATATATAATCCAATTTTATCTGTCTAGCGCGAAGTGTCAGGTGTCCGCCCATGCTCTTAACCGCAGGTCTCGTGCGAAGTGAAATAATGCCGGCTACCACGCGACAGAGACAGGTGCGACAGAATAGTTTGGAAGTAAAACATTTTTTTTATATGGTGCTTGCATTGTATGTTTAGGACTACGCACTGTAATCGTTTTTTACATTACAATGTATGTTTAATTAGAGCGAAAAACCCAAGTGATATGCTACATCTTTCCATTCCCAAGGTAATTTGACAATCTACATAATTGTAGAAAGGAAATCAGTCTGGAATGGATAGAGACATGCCTCACTCTACTGTAGCCTAACTCACATATAGTCCAATAGAGAAAGTGGTAATAAAAGCCATAAGGGAAGTTGTATGATTCTGAATGGAGACTTTGGCCCCACACCAAAAAGTGTATCAGCCCAGCCAGCTTTGCTGAAAATGTGATTATGTTGTCTCTAGGTGTCCATCATAGACCTCATCCCAGACAGGCACAAGACAGATGGTTTCAGCTATCAGGGGGACAGATGAGCTGACGTTTATTGATATATTGCCCTCCATGAATGATGTGATGTGAGAAGGGCACACTTTATTCAATAATGACCTCAAGACAATAACATTTTCTCTTATAATGTCCTATGCATCAATGGATGGCTTCCTGCCTGCTCATCTCATCTGCAAGGTAGTGTGTGTGTGTGTGTGTGTGTGTGTGTGTGTGTGTGTGTGTGTGTGTGTGTGTGTGTGTGTGTGTGTGTGTGTGTGTGTGGGGGGGGGGGGGGGGGGGGGTGTGTGTGTGTGTGTGTGAGAGAGAGAGAGAGAGAGAGAGAGAGAGAGAGAGAGAGAGAGAGAGAGGATACTTTTTAAAGAAATATTACAAATGCTGTATGACACGGAATGCATATACTGTATATACTGTACAGTAACCTTGCTTTACCTTAACTCATGCATATACAATAACTTACTCTGTATTCAGCAGCATGCCTGGCATAGATTCAAGACTCAAGGGCCCCCATGTACGGTCCTGTCAGTGGGGTGCGATCAAAGTGGAGGCCTTCATCTGTAACCCCCGCCATGGAGCCCATGTAGAACAATTGAGTACCCACATCCATACCCACACATGCAGTCAGAGCTGGCACTAGCCCTCTGGGGGCCCAAACTAAAAAGTTTGCCATCCCCAGTTGCCTTTCCCTATCTTAGGCCATCCACAATAGACTGTCCAACTCACCCTCTATTTAAAGAGTGCACATGGCATGGCCCATGAGCTAGGAGAGCTAGTAGAACCTGCACAGTATTGTATGCAGAGCATGCTCTCCATTCTCAAACCAAAGACATTTGTACCTTCATTCTCTCAAAGGGATACACTGACAGAGAAAAAAAGGTTTAATCAGAAAATGGAAAGGAAAGCCTTGCAGGGTGAAAATCAAAAGCCACTGGATCTACATAATTCATTTCCAGGCTACTTCATGAAGCTCGGCTGGCAGAAGGGGGTTTTCTACATGTTTTTAGTGCAGCTTCCAGAATGTAAACAATCCTGATAGTGTGGGCACTAGCTAAAGGGGGAAACCATCCTTATTAATAGGACCTTCACAGGCAGTATGGTTTGCAGTGTTGCCTGCCAAAAGAAACAGGCACCTGATTAATCATTAATCCGCACACCAGAGAAAAATAAAAAATGTCTGTGTTTTGCTGTCATCGAGGAGAAACAGTATGATGTGAATTCACAGCAAAGTATCACAATATCTGTCTTCTAGTATAGCTAAATACATCTAGTATGACTATTGTGTGTCACTGAATCAGATGAAATCCAATCAAAATTATTTTCCTTGAATGAGCCAGGAAATGAGAATGAGTTAAATAAACATCACTTTATAATTGTATTGTTCATGTATCCAGTACGTTGTGTAAAGGAAAACTATATCAAGGCTGAATCTCAGGGTGTGGTAGAAACCATGCAGAGATTATAAATAGAGCTGAGATCTTCATCCTTACAAGAGCAGCACACCCCCCTCTGCTGGTTCAAGACAGCAAGCAAACTCACACAGCTTTGTTGGCAGATTCCACAGTTTATTATGCCCAAGAAAAGTGATCCAAAGCCATCGTTTTGGCCAAACTAACAGTCTACTCTAAACCATGCCATCTAGTCCACTGTACCACAAGCACATATCAGTGTGTGTGTGTGTGTGTGTGTGTGTGTGTGTGTGTGTGTGTGTGTGTGTGTGTGTGTGTGTGATCACAAAGGAGACTACGGATCGCTTACTGGGGTTATCAGCAGCACATCAGCACACTAATGATAATACCAATAATGGCCCTTTTTCACAATCAATGAGTCAGGTTAGAGAAATACATTGATGAGCAGATCTGGTCTGTGTTCTACGTTTTCAAACAGACAAGAAGCTTCTCTCAATATCTTATCTCAAAGTCCATAGGATCATTGCACAGAACCTCAGTGGAGAGTCCTTGTCTGCTTTAGCGCGTGTTAATGAACATGCAGTCTGCTGGTCAACTTGATTCTGATGGATGCTGACATTTACTGTAGGAGCCTTGACACAATCCCCTGACCAAGAGACAGATAAGACCTTTATGGTGCGTTTATCAATACGCTCCTCTCTGCTCATCACTCCTCCTACTGAGGCGTCTGGTATCAGTCAAAATCAATACTTTTAGGTCTGGGAGGAGGTGGGGAGGGCTTTTTAAATGATGACTGCCACTGCCAATACAATACAGTTCTTGTCATGGCTGCAAATATTATACATTTTCCTAACCTTGAACGTATTAAGTGTTCAAATAGTTGTTGTAATTTGAGGAGAGATACTTTACACAAGTTACATGACTGTAGCAGGTCAGGGGTTGTGGGTTGGTCATAGTGTACTCTAATATACTCTACTATATACTGTACTTTACTCTACTGGACTGTACTGTGTACTGTACTGTACTCTATGTCTATGCGGCGACACAAATGTGACATTGTAGTGAAGACAAAAACAAGTATACCTCAGAGATTGTCCACATGAAACTACTGTACATAAAAACGTATGAACCTATTAAACTTATTTTGAAATAATGACTGCCACTATACTCTACTGTGCTCTACCGTATACTGTACTGTACTGTACTGTACTATACTGTAGCTTATACTGTACTCTACTGCACTGTACTGTAGTACTCTACTGTACTGTAGTCTACTTTACTCTACTATATTTTACTGTCCTCTACTGTACTCTACTGTATACTGTACTGTACTCTACTGTAGCTTATACTCTACTGTACTGTACTGTACTTTACTCTACTCTACTTTACTGTACTCTACTCTACTCTACTGTACTCTACTATACTGTACTCTACTATACTTTACTATATTTTACTCTACTGTACTCTACTTTACTCTACAGTACTCTACTGTACTCTATGTCTACGCAGTGACACAAATGTGACATTGTAGTGAAGACATAACCTCTGAAAAAAATTAGTATCTCTCAGAGATTGTCCACGTGAAACTACTTTACATAAAAACATATTTTCAGAGGATTCAAGCTGTGGTTTCACTTATCAAGCCAGAGTTAACCTGTTGCCCAATCATTTTTACAAGTTCAGTATTAATTAATCTGTGACAGAACCGCTGGCCCTGGCTCAGGATCTAATATCACCTTACATAATCCTGCTCTAACTTATTACTGACTCAGCTACGGCATAACTCTTAGCTGTAAATTACCTCCGCTGGCCCAGCCGTCCTCCGATTGATTATGATAAATTGGGATGAGCAACAGTTTAATGAATAACACTGTCAAAAGTAAATCCAACATTTTACATCTGAGTGGTCTGACACAGTATATATTTCTGGGGTATTGACATCTACACCAGACACATTAGAAATAGGGGTGTTTGCATCTTCAATGTCACCTGGGGTCACAGCCCTCAGCTTGCTCCACTGAGTGGTTTGTATCTGTAACAACATCACAGCTCAGGGCGGTAAAATTAGAATTATGGATAAGTGTATCCTGTGGAGCTGAAGCACCCTGGAAATAGGCCTGCAGCAGAGATGACGCAAACCTAAATATGTAGCTAGCTACAGTATAGTGCTTCAAGTCCTTGTTTTTCATACAGGATATTTAGAATCATTTAGTTAATTATCAAAACTGTTTTATCTGCTCAGTTCTTTAATGATATACATTAATTCTGAATCGCCATCATGTTTCTGCAAATTCTAATGGCCTACCCTTACGCCAAATCCTGACTCTGTTATCAGCATGACGCAACAGGAAGTGGGATTCCACTCTTCAATTGTCCAGTGTTTGCGATCGCGTTCCCCCTGAAACTGCTTCTTCTTGTTTTTAGCTGATAAGAGTGGAACCCGGTGTGGTCGTCTGCTGTAATAGCCCATCTGTGACAAGGACCGATGCCTTGTGCCTTCTGAGATGCCGTTCTGCACACCACTGTTGTACTGCGCTGTTATTTGTCTCTTTTTGGGCCGCCTGTAAGCTTTCACGATTCTTGCCATTCTCCTTCGACCTCTCTCATCAACTTAACTTTTGTTCGCTCACAGGACTACCACTGACTTGAATGTTTTTTGTTTGTTGCAACATTCTCGATAAACTCTAGACCACACCGGCCTCCTGGGCATGAAAGACCAGGAGGCCGGGCATTTCTGAGGTACTGGAGCCACACTCAAAATTGCTCAGGTCACTCGTTTTGCCCCTTCTAACGTTCAATCGAACAGTAACTGAATGCCTCGATGCCTGTCTGCCTGCTTTATATAGCAAGTCACGTCCACTGCTGACTGGCCACTGAGTGTATATTTAAGCAATAAGGCACGGGGGGTGGGGGGGGGGGGTAATATACCACAAACCCCTAAGGTGCCTTATTGCTATTATAAACTTGCTATCAACGTAATTAGAGCAATAAAAATAACATGTTTTTGTCATACCCGTGGTATACGGTTTGATATATCACGGCTGTCATCCAAGCAGCATTCAGGGCTCAAACCACCCAGTTTAGAATAATGCAATTTGTGTGATATTGCTCCAGTCTGTGAAGTACTGTACATAGGGCCAACCACAACAACTGAATCTACTGCTTTCTCTGTATTACAAGGCTTCTCCTGAACCATCCAAATATGCTGCTGCACTCTTATGAAGATGAATGTATCTATGTAGCGGCTCATTTGAGATTTCCAGTGAGGGCACACCACACAGTGCTACTAGCGGTGCAGGAGTCAGGTCCTGATCAATAGATGTGGGGGCAGACATGGCAGAGCCGGGTAGAGTGTGGGCTAACCAATCCCCTGGCTGAGTGCTCCAGTGCTCTGCAGTCTGGAGAAGAGAGGCGATAGTGAGGGCTGAGGGCATGTGCAGGCTGGGGAAGAATTAGATACACCTGACTGACTCACAATATTGGGTGGACAACCTCTAGCTAGGGTATCATCACTAGCTGCTATGTCAGGGGAGTAGAAGGATGAATTCAATTAAGTTTAATTAACTGAATTTCATGTGACGACGTTAGAGTGAAAATGTATATTTCCTGTGTCAACTGTAATATAATTGTTTTTGTTAGTCTTCTTGGGCTGGTTTCCCAGACCCAGAGTACATGTAGTCCAGGACTAAGATGTTTTTTCAATGAAAAGTCTGCATTGAGAATGAATGTTAGTCCGGGACTAGTCTTATTCTTGGGAAGTCTGAGAAAACAAAATGTATTTATTTTTTTGTAGTGGCCTCTAAAAGAATGAAAAGTAGCAACAGTTGATGTGGCGATTGGTATCTGGTTCAGATAGTGCACCTTGCTTAGGAGTAGGCAGTCTGGTCTGCTTTAGATGGCTTAATTTGGCTCAGAAGGATTCATGTTTGTGTCAGGGCCATAGGATGATCTGTCTCTCTGGCTGAGAGGGAGAAGTTTAAAGTGATGAGTTGTGACTTCACTTGTCCTCCAGCCATATATTTAGCTCCAATATCTGCCGGGGTCGGCAAGGTGCGAGGCAACCAATTTTCTATAGTTCCAGATCAGGACACACAGTGAAAATGAACATTAAATATTGATTTCAGGTTATATCACTTACTGAAATACCCTTCGAGTTATGTATCTTTGGTCACTTATACTTTAGTTGACTTCAGATAGAAGTCAGAGTTGTTAAAAGTTAAGACACTACTTCTTAAGACTACTGTCTATTGTACTTTTTGACTACAATGGGGGTCTGGTTGTACCATAACATTGGCCATTGAGAGAAGTTAGGCCTATGCAGTCAGAAATGAACAGGGTGTTCGTTATTGCTGTTTCCTACAAAGTCTGGTGTTTGAAGTCAGGAAAGATAGTTTGATGAGAGATTCTTCCATTGAAGAGGTGGAATGGTGCAGTTCACTGCCTTCATCAGACCTAATGATGATGACTGTTAATACTAATACACAATTTCCACTGAGGGTGGATTGAAATTAGTGGATTAAATCTTTAGGTTTTCAATCTATTTCCCATCTTATTTCATACACTGATGCACATCGTAATAATGTAACATTGTATAATTGCCTAAAATTAACCGTGGAGATTATGATTCAAATCCTCCCAACAGAACATCAAAATTCAAATTCTGAAGCATGCAGCAGTGTTTCCAATGATGTTAAAAATCCCTCAAGATCCAAACATAATTCATTATCCATGGCAGAAATAACTGCAAAAGTTAAGTAGGCATGTGTAGCAAATAGTTAATAACAGACTTCATACCACAAAACAACAACACACAATAGGGTCTCATCAAAATATGTGGAAATACCACAGTGAATGAGAAACAGCTGAAAGACTCTGGGTTGAGTGGAATTTTAAAATCCCAGTGTAGTTTAGGATTTTTAGCGGGACAGAGGATTATTATTATGTTTTTTTTATTTTTTTACCAAAGACAAAGACTGTACAGCCTAAAACCGGAACTATGTCTTGATTTGAAATACATTATCAACACTTTAGAAATAATTCCAACTGAAATTGAATGTTTAAACGTCAGTATCAAAGGAGTCCTGGAGACATTTCAAAGCCAAGGCAGCAGAGAGCCCCCCCCTCCCCCCACCCCCCACCCCCATCTATCTGTAACTGCTAGTGGACTACTAGGCTCATCTCTGGTGGGTGTGTATCTGTGTGGAGGCGGCTGGTGGAGCAACACGTGTTTGGTGCCAAGGGGAAGACTTTCATACCGCACTGCAGCAGCCGCCAGTGCTGCTTCTCCCTGCCTGCTACAGATCTGGGTGTTGCATCTGCAGAATATCACCTTATATCACATTCCCTCTGATCAGGGGAAACTAACCCCCTGGGGAGGGATGGTGTGGGATTTAAAGGGGTGCACAGAGTTTACATAACAGAGCTATTGAGAGTTTAGAAAGTGTTAATCAGTTTAACTGTGTTTGATTTGTTTTTGTAAGCCTAATATGTGGTATATAAATGCAGTAGGGGAGAGTGGGGTAAGTTGAGCCATTTTTACATTCAGCATCCCTCCGTAATGGGAAATATAGTATTCTTTCTAACAAAGATATCTACATATATTTCAGGATGTTGTGTATCCTTGGTGATAATCAGAATTCATGTAAACATTACAGTTTTGAAAACATAGCTTGTCCAAAAAAAGTGGACAGAGTAAGTTAAGCCGCCTATACATTTCTATACTGAATTAAATATTACCACTACCTTTTAAAACCTTATTTCCCAAACACAATTTCAACACAATCACAATATTTTTTTGTCTTTTGATAATTTGAAGCACTTTTTATTTTTATTTTATTTCACTTTTATTTAACCAGGTAGGCTAGTTGAGAACAAGTTCTCATTTACAACTGTGACCTGGCAAAGATAAGGCATAGCAGTGTGAACAGACAACAACACAGAGTTACACATGGAGTAAACAATAAACAAGCCAATAACACAGTGGGAAAAAAAGGAAAAAAAAGAGTCTATATACATTGTGTGCAAAAGGCATGAGGAGGTAGGCGAATAATTACAATTTAGCAGATGAACACTGGAGTGATAAATGATCAGATGGTCATGTGCAGGTAGAGGTACTGGTGTGCAAAAGAGCAGAAAAGTAAATAAATAAAATAAATATTTCAACCAGGCCCCCAGTGTTCGGTCTGGAGCGTGAAGTGACTAGCTCTGCTGGGCAGTTCCTGCGTAGCAACATAGCGGTGCCAAAAGCCCTTGTCTGCTCTAGAAAGCCTATGTAAATTATGATCGCCAGACCAGCCAAACAAAACATTTTAGACTGACGTTTTGGGCTCTAAAATAGTTTATTATGATCAAGTTCGATTTAGTTATTTTAATGTTCGCTACAAATCGAGATATTTAATTAAATAGTGATACATTCTGACTACTATATTTGTCATCACACAGGACCATGTGCTGACACAGACCAATCACAGGCTGGCAGGCTATAAGGGGGCCTCTGTTTGACTCTCTCAGGCAGGATGAAAATGACTACATTGACCATGATTCAGACTTCATGCTCCGTTGGGAGTTTTGTATAGGAATAGGTGAATGACATCAGCACTATCAGTATTTACTGGTTTTAATATCTATGATTTTAACACAGGCTTAACACCTCACAAACACTTTGTACCTTTTGAAACGTTTAACATAGGTCAGTCCCTAGTGTTACCTCATATCCCAGCAATAATGCCTTGGATTACACCTGGGAAGAAAACACTTTACTGTGCTCAACTTGCCATTAGCTCCACCATTGGCTCAATTTACCTCAAGGCAAACATTTAGACTATATTACCCAAGACAGTTATAAGGATGCACTTTCATGCTATGTTTAGGACCTCATATTTGAGCTTACCCAACTGACTTATAGAACAAACTTAAAATGATCTACTTTGGTTTAGATACAAGTATGATGAAACCTCTAACACAATAAACTAATTTGACTTGGTGAAAAATCTGTTTTTTTGGACCTAACTTTCTTACCACTTTTTCCATGTGGGTTCTTTCTTCAGAGACTCAATGAAAGACTCCAGACTCAAATTATGCATTTTGTGTAGGGTTTCCTAGAAGCAAGAGTCGCTCAACTTACCCCTTTGGCTCAATTTACTCCTCTGACTCTTAGTCCATGTGAATACATCCAGTCCTCTCTCCACCTCTATTAGTTTTTTTCCAGCATGCCACATCAGAAAGTACTATGAAAGATGCATTGAATGAAGCTCTCCCTATAGTACCTGTGTTATGCTATGGTCAGGTTTTCATACCAACTAGCTTTCACAGTCTTACTTCAGAATTAGACATTCATCCATGTTTTTTGAACGTCAAATTCTGAAGTTGTTAAGGTTAAGTTTAGGCATTAACTACACAATCTTAAGGTTAGGCACTAACTCCGAATGGTTAAGGGTTACGGTTTGGGAAAGGCTTAAAACAAAAATCTCAAAAACAACTTTCTGCCGCTGGATTTGAACTTGCAACCTTTGGCCCTTTGGAATCAGAGGCAGAAGCTTACGAACATCCAACATCCTCATCCAGAACACCCGGTTCAGCAAAAATGAAACCTACTTGAAGGTAACAACGCTCACTGTTTCCCCTAGTGGTCGGTTTCCACTTCATCTCCTGACATCCTCAGACATGGATGAACGTCAAATACTGACTTGTTTCACGGGTGACCTGCATTTTTATACAGTACTACTGTATATGGACTTGCTGTGTGTGGTATTGGTCTGGGGTTAGTGAGGGTTATACTGGGGCGTCAGAGAAAGAACATCCGATCCATGATGATGAAAAAGCCCACAGAATCCACGGAGGCACCACGTGAAGTGATGTAAAAAGGACCACTGGGCTGCTTTAAAGCACTCAGGCCTGTTCCTTTCTCTTTCTAAGAGCACAATTTCAATGGCTGTCTAATGCACTCTGGGGCTCAAGCTGATGTCTGGAGCAAGCCACCACCAACACCATTGTGCCAGTGGAGGCTGCTGAGGGGAGGATGGCTCATAATAATGGCTGGAACAGAGCAAATGGAATGGCATCAAACACATGGAAACCATGTGTTTATGTATTTGATACCATTCCACATATTCCACTCCAGCAGTTACCACGAGCCTGTCCTCCCTAATTAAGATGCCACCAACCTCATGTGCACTGTATCTTTTCCAGGGATCCCACAGTGCCTCACAACAAGACGTCCATCCATCTGGAGCTCATGATTCATCACTACTGAACTATAAGGAATCTGCAATATCATTTGGAGTATACAGTGCCTTGCGAAAGTATTCGGCCCCCTTGAACTTTGCAACCTTTTGCCACATTTCAGGGTTCAAACATAAAGATGTAAAACTGTATTTTTTTGTGAAGAATGGAGTGGAACGACATTTATTGGATATTTCAAACTTTTTTAACAAATCAAAAACTGAAAAATTGGGCGCGCAAATAGCGCCACCTTTTGCTGCGATTACAGCTGTAAGTCGCTTGGGGTATGTCTCTATCAGTTTTGCACATCGAGAGACTGACATTTTTTCCCATTCCTCCTTGCAAAACAGCTCGAGCTCAGTGAGGTTGGATGGAGAGCATTTGTGAACAGCAGTTTTCAGTTCTTTCCACAGATTCTCGATTGGATTCAGGTCTGGACTTTGACTTGGCCATTCTAACACCTGGATATGTTTATTTTTGAACCATTCCATTGTAGATTTTGCTTTATGTTTTGGATCATTGTCTTGTTGGAAGACAAATCTCCGTCCCAGTCTCAGGTCTTTTGCAGACTCCATCAGGTTTTCTTCCAGAATGGTCCTGTATTTGGCTCCATCCATCTTCCCATCAATTTTAACCATCTTCCCTGTCCCTGCTGAAGAAAAGCAGGCCCAAACCATGATGCTGCCACAACCATGTTTGACAGTGGGGTTGGTGTGTTCAGCTGTGTTGCTTTTACGCCAAACATAACGTTTTGCATTGTTGCCAAAAAGTTCCATTTTGGTTTCATCTGACCAGAGCACCTTCTTCCACATGTTTGGTGTGTCTCCCAGGTGGCTTGTGGCAAACTTTAAACAACACTTTTTATGGATATCTTTAAGAAATGGCTTTCTTCTTGCCACTCTTCCATAAAGGCCAGATTTGTGCAATATACGACTGATTGTTGTCCTATGGACAGAGTCTCCCACCTCAGCTGTAGATCTCTGCAGTTCATCCAGAGTGATCATGGGCCTCTTGGCTGCATCTCTGATCAGTCTTCTCCTTGTATGAGCTGAAAGTTTAGAGGGTCTTGGTAGATTTGCAGTGGTCTGATACTCCTTCCATTTCAATATTATCGCTTGCACAGTGCTCCTTGGGATGTTTAAAGCTTGGGAAATCTTTTTGTATCCAAATCCGGCTTTAAACTTCTTCACAACAGTATCTCGGACCTGCCTGGTGTGTTCCTTGTTCTTCATGATGCTCTCTGCGCTTTTAACGGACCTCTGAGACTATCACAGTGCAGGTGCATTTATACGGAGACTTGATTACACACAGGTGGATTGTATTTATCATCATTAGTCATTTAGGTCAACATTGGATCATTCAGAGATCCTCACTGAACTTCTGGAGAGAGTTTGCTGCACTGAAAGTAAAGGGGCTGAATAATTTTGCACGCCCAATTTTTCAGTTTTTGATTTGTTAAAAAAGTTTGAAATATCCAATAAATGTCGTTCCACTTCATGATTGTGTCCCACTTGTTGTTGATTCTTCACAAAAAAATACAGTTTTAGATCTTTATGTTTGAAGCCTGAAATGTGGCAAAAGGTCGCAAAGTTCAAGGGGGCCGAATACTTTCGCAAGGCACTGTATCTCTCTATTGTGCGAGGGAATACTTTTGAACAAATATCAAAAATTAAAATCACTTGGAGCTGATTTTCTGGGTTTTTTAAAGTATTATATGTCCAAAAATAAAAATAATAAAATAAAATACAACTTTGTACATTTTTTATGTTCAGAAAACTGGGGGCCAAATAAAATCACTCAGTTGGGGAACCCTGCCTTATTAGGCAACTATTTCTCTGTCGCAATATTTAGCAGGCTGAAAGTGTTATCCGTGACATTGTGTGCCTCTAAATGTGCATAACTTGAACATGGATGGGAAAGAAATTGGCACCACTTTTTTGGGATTGTTTCCTGCAGATGCTGAAACTACTAACAAACTATCGACTACCACAAAATTAGGGTTAAAACAAAACAAAAATAACTCAAATACAGATACAATTCACAGACTTACTCCTGCCAAAAAGACATCTTGTGAAAACTGCTATCCTACTCAAGACTGTGGACGTGTGGAGTTGGCATAAACATGTGAGTTTAAAGATTACAGTATACTGACCTGACGGTTATTTCCAGAGCCATATTGACAATCCATACAATGGCTAAGCAAATATATGTTTGATCCCTATGAATTTTTTCTACAGATATAATAAAACTTGTGTTCAGTATCACAACTTAAATGTGTAATTGAGCTGTGGTGTAGCTACAGTATTAGTATAGTGTACAGTTATGGCTTATTCATTTATATGGCAAAGAGGTTTAATCAGGTAATTAACTCGGCCAACCAACATTGAAGATGAAGGTTGCATAAATCTACTGTTAAGTGCAACTAAATGGCTTAATGTGCACTTAAAACCATGTTCATACATTTAATTCCTATTTACACCATTTCCCTGATCCATTCAATGCACTGGTGATAACTATTCTGCTAATCTCATTTCTAAATGTTGACCAGCAGGCCCTCTATACCCTGCAACTAACCAAGCTCCTCATACAGAGGACTTGACTTAGAGGACTTGCCTTCTTGACTTATTCCACATTTAGTTGTATTACAGCCTGAATTTAAAATGGAATACATTTTGATTCTTTGGCTCTGGCCTACACACAATACCCAATAATGTCAAAGTGGAAATATGTTTTTTAAATGTTCTTTTACAAATGAATAAAAAATAAAAAGCTGAATTGTCTTTAGTCAATAAGTATTCAAACACTTTGTTATGGAAAGTCACATAATAAATTGCATGAACTTTGTGTGCAATAATAGTGTTTAACATGATTGTTGAATGACTACCTTACACATCTGTAAGGTCTGAAAGATGTCTTTTTGGCAGGAGTAAGTCTGTGAATTGTATCTGTATTTGAGTTATTTTTGTTTTGTTTTAACCCTAATTTTGTGGTAGTCGATAGTTTGTTAGTAGTTTCAGCATCTGCAGGAAACAATCCCAAAAAAGTGGTGCCAATTTCTTTCCCATCCATGTCCAAGTTATGCACATTTAGAGGCACACAATGTCACGGATAACACTTTCAGCCTACTAAATATTGGGACAGAGAAATAGTTGCCTAATAAAGCAGGGTTCCCCAACTGAGTGATTTTATTTGGCCCCCAGTTTTTTTGAACATAAAAAATGTACAAAGTTGTATTTTATTTTATAATTTTTATTGTTGGACATATAATACTTTTAAAAACCCAGAAAATCAGCTCCAAGTGATTTTAATTTTTGATATTTGTTCAAAAGTATTCCCTCGCACAATAGAGAGATACAGTGCCTTGCGAAAGTATTCGGCCCCCTTGAACTTTGCGACCTTTTGCCACATTTCAGGCTTCAAACATAAAGATATAAAACTGTATTTTTTTGTGAAGAATCAACAACAAGTGGGACACAATCATGAAGTGGAACGACATTTATTGGATATTTCAAACTTTTTTAACAATTCAAAAACTGTTCACAAATGCTCTCCATCCAACCTCAATGAGCTCGAGCTGTTTTGCAAGGAGGAATGGGAAAAAATGTCAGTCTCTCGATGTGCAAAACTGATAGAGACATACCCCAAGTGACTTACCTCTGTAATCGCAGCAAAAGGTGGCGCTACAAAGTATTAACTTAAGGGGGCTGAATAATTTTGCATGCCCAATTTTTCAGTTTTTGATTTGTTAAAAAAGTTTGAAATATCCAATAAATGTTGTTCCACTTCATGATTGTGTCCCACTTGTTGTTGATTCTACACAAAAAAAATACAGTTTTATATCTTTATGTTTGAAGCCTGAAATGTGGCAAAAGGTCGCAAAGTTCAAGGGGGCCGAATACTTTCGCAAGGCACTGTATATAGCCCTCTCTCTCGGTGTGAGCTATAACCTGTTTTCATGAACTGCACGGGGACCTGCACAGATATGATATCTTCCATAATGTCTCATAGTTCTAGACTGCCAAGGGGTCAGAAACCCCATTTGGTCTACATGGAACTCCACCGAGACATCCTTCCCGATCTCCATTCTCACTTTCTGTTTACCCAGATCAAGTGATCTCTTATGCTTGGTTAATACAAAATCCTCCTCGTCTATACTATGGGTCAAGTTACCACCTTCTGCATTCTCGGATGGGTCATGGTGTATTAGGAATAT
Organism: Oncorhynchus mykiss; assembly: GCF_057628025.1. NCBI lineage: Eukaryota > Metazoa > Chordata > Actinopteri > Salmoniformes > Salmonidae > Oncorhynchus > Oncorhynchus mykiss. Next base: position 74,781,174 of record NC_143027.1, on the reverse strand, counting down.
GGCTCCCACAATAAGACAGCTCAGACCGATCAGCACTCCTGTAAAGCCCCACCCTTTCCCGGAGAACATATCATCATGTGTTCTGGTAGTATATCTTCAACTTCTATGTCTACATTATTTAAATTATTGCTATATTTGCTATATTCATCTATTACAATTTTTTTGGTGTGTTTATTATCCAATAGGCCACAAAGTGTCCTAACCTACCCCCTCTTGATACATGGCTCTGCCCATGTATCAATATTGCCGCATAACAATGACTTAAGTAAGATTAGTAAATTATCCTTATGTCAAAAGTTTCTAGGCCATGGTTCAGTGTCTAACATCTTAGCTCCCGAAACCATCTAAGCTTTCATTCCCCTGTTATCTACCCATTCGGTGTCACTTCTATCTTCTCTCTGCAAGGTCTCAGCAGCGCAGGGAGGGCTTCTCCGTCTGCCCTTCCTTCTATCTGTTTGTCGCTCTTTCTCATAGCAGTCAGTATCAAATATGAGTTGTTTCCAAATATCGACTAAGTGTCTCACTGTCTCCCTGTCTGAACTCATGGATTTTTATAAAAATCACCTGTCTATGGTGGCAATCTCTAAGGTTATTACATAGTTTGATGAAGGTTATCTCGATGCTTTCAATAATCTTGAATCACCACAGATGTCATATATCCCTGTCCTGTTGGCTTGGATTAGGTTCTAAATACTTAACATAAGTCTACCATTAATCCAAGGCTATGCCCTTTCTTTCTTCTCATTGGTTCAAATTACAACTATGTCAAAGAACTATAAACTCGTTCATAATTACCAATTACTCAATTTACCTTAAAATCAGCATCACAAATGACCTCCCATGAGGCTGATCAGACCGCAATGGAAAGCCATGATAGAGGTCAAAGGTCATAACACCCTTTTACAGTCGTGTTTCGTACTATATTATACAAATTAAAGAAAAACCATCAAAAATGTTCTACATGTTGTATCCCAGGTTCCCAGAACATTCCCTTATCAAAATAATTCCCATGTTTAATTAAAACTCGAATAAAACTTCTAATATTCCATATATGAGTGTACCCCTTTAAGATATCGTGTCTCTGGGAAACATGGAAATCTCCTCAAACCCAAACATTTCCTACAAACAAAACCTAATACTAATGATAATTCCATTGTACTCCCTACAATCCTTAATTTTAAATTTCCTCAATGGTTCATTATACTTAATTGAACGTGCGCTCCAAGCTTGCTTTGTAACATTAAATCCCATACAGTCTGTCCGCAAAAAGTCTCTGAAAATGCTTGATAGGATAACCCTGCCATTAGACACACACAACTATGATTAATGTGCACTGTCCCTTTAAAATAAAATGAACCCAACCTGCAATCCCCTTTACCGACCTGACATCGTTCCACGTAATGGAAACAGATTATAATGTTAGAATACTTGAACTTTCTGTTCCAATTCACTGGTGTTACCTAAACAATCAAACCAAAAATCAATAACCAGAAACTATCAAAAAACTTTTACAATTCAGCTATTCAGACCTGAATCGCTTACAACCAAATATAGCCCAGTGGGCGCACAACCAACCGGTGACGCCCACCTAGCAATTTTGTTGCTAGATTTAGCAACTTTTCAGACTACCCTGACAAATTTAGCTACTTTTAAAAATGTATTTGGAACTTTTAGCACCTTTTGAAAAGTGACTCAAAGCTATAATGCACGCATTTTCCCTCTAAATGACACAAAGATTTTCTCTGTCACAACACCATTGCCTGGCTGCAAAAGTGCATTGTGAGTGACATCAGCAACAGGGGATCAGCTCGTGCCCAGGCAGCAGCAATTTCAGCGAATTGCAAATCATTGTTGGCTGACTGCAGCAGCAGTAGTACGGGTTCGACAAGCAAAGCCCAATGAATATAGTTGGTCACGAATGTTTGATCTTGAACAGAACTTTCAACATCTCTCAATCAAAATTGTACTGCCAGAAGTACAGAAAAGAGTGGGAGTCTACCCGTCAAAGTATGTAACTGTCAAATCAATTTGAGTAATGTTATTGTGTATTCTACGTAATGACGCAGTTTGACGTTATCACACAATGATATCACAACGTCATTTAGCAACAAATCAACCTGCCTCTAGCAACTGACCCTGAAAATTAGTTGGCAACACTGCAACCAACTCTCCTATTCCTACCTCTAGGCAAAAATATAACCCCTACTCAAACTTCTGCTTTAATAATAGTTCTGCTTTAATTCTACCGTAAGAGTAAAACCAAACTTTCCAACTTTCTCTTCCCTTTCGACTTCACCCTGATGAAATGTCCAAAATGTAAAAGTAATCTGTAAATCGCCAAAATGTATTCCCTACAGTCAATCCATAAGAATAAAAACATTTTGGTGGGCACCACTCTATTGCCATTATCTCTCCACTATTATTTAGAATTCATTAGATTTAGGTAACTGTCTCTTCTATGATTCAGTAATTTAAATTCGACTCCATTCTCAATACGTTATTCCAGCAGACCATTCAGGCAAGACAACGTGTTACATCGAAGTCGCCTCGCCATTATTAAGAATGAATTAGTCTTTCAATTTAACCTAAACAAGCTATTAAAATGTTCAGTTTGTAACTTAAACAAACACTAACAACCGTAACTCTCCAGGCAAAACCAATCAATAGTTTAATTACAATCAGAATTAATTTTTGTCTATTGGTGCCCAGGCTGAGATGAAAAACAGAGTCTCCTGCATTGTAGGCAAGAGTCCTACCACTCGACCACCAATGCGATTGAAATGATTGAGACGCAAATAACCCTATTATTACAATTGTCAGTAGTCGTAAACTCCGGCACGCACTACCGAGACAATTCCTAGAAAATAGCCCTAATTTAAAGGTCCAAGCGTTTCCCCGGCGAGGATTCTTCTTACTCTCTCTCTCTTTGTATGTCCCCTTATCTTATAACTTTCTCGCACCCTTTCACTACGCTTGTCTTCTTACCTTCTGTTAGGAATTTTATGAATAAATGACTAAACAATATCCCCATTTTAAATAGAACTGTAACTAAGTAAACTTATACTCTGTTTTATTATATCTGATTAACAATATGAGTTCATAAGTCAGGGATTGTGGAGCCTGAAACAGGGGGTAATTACATTTAAATAAATACCATTCCAGCCAGGTTGGAGGAGATTAGGAGTGGGGATTTTCAAGTAAGCAGAAAAGGTCTTTAACCTATGGTTGAACCGACAAAACTTAGCTCTGGGGTGTTTTAGATAAGGCAGTGAGTGCATTCCCAGGTTTTCTGTTAACTAGAACTGTCAGCTAAGTGGTGATCGATAATGGTGAGGAGTCAAGAGTTAATTCAGTTATGTTGTGTGTCCTGTGTGTCCGTTAGTGGGTCGGAATTAACTTTTAAACTTGCTCTGTCTTGGTCGAGAGGATTCATTCACCAATGACGTCATATTTTGTATATAAACTGTTGTTCGTGGTTACATGGCAGCGCGCTCCGAGAATAAATACTATTATCTAATTTTGATAAGACTGGTCTCCGTCTATTTTATGCAAATAAGAATCTTACAAATTATCATAAAATAGACTAAGTGAATTAAATTAATGAAAACATATTGGAAATATTGAAATTACAGTAACACATTATTTTCCGGGATTCAGACAGCCAGGTATTTAACCCTTGACCTGCTAATTCCCTTGACTATCTACATCTTTCTTCTGACTGTCTCTACCCACTTTTCTCGACTTTCTCCCTTTCTCTACCTCTATCCACTTTCTCAATAAGTTTGCTAAATCCTGTCCTAGTTTGGTTAAATCTTTCCTGACTTTCCCTAGGGCAGCTAGCCCTACCCTTTCCTCCTCCTGCTCTATCCCTCCCTCGGCTCCAGGAGGTTCCCCATATGGGGGTGGTGGTGTTGGGACGGGAAGCACTGGCTGCCGTAACACCACTGTTTCATTATCAGGATTCTCTCTCCACGCCCGGTCTATCCAGGTGGGATATAATTTAGGCTTATGAGGGACCTCCAGAGGAGCCGTGGGAGTTATTGTTCCTAGTTGCTGGCTACTTACATCTTCCTTATTTTTTATTTCCTTTTTCTTTTATCTTTTAAATGCATATCCGATCATCTCCGGTTAATTCCGGAACCTCCTTTGAGGATTTACTACCCATGTTTAGTAAAACCTTTTAGTTTCTAAGCTTATTCTCACAATCTATGTGTATGTATTTCTATGATCTAGGTGTGTGCTTTTTACCGTTATCCAATCACTATAGTTGTTATCACAATCTATGTGTGTGTCTCCTTAATTCCTTACTCAATTGCTATCATCCTAATCTAATGTGTATATCTCCTTTCAGTTAGTTTACATAGGTAGTGGCCACAGATAGTTTGGTATTATCTTCTGATACCTCGTGTCATTTACGGACCCTCTAATATATTCTTGATCAGGTCTCAGTTAGATCTCAAAATTCTTTAGTTTATTTTGGTACTGCAGATACCCGGTGTCATTACGGACCCCCTTCTACTGCTGCCTAGGTGGCTCTACACCCAATTCCTACCTTGCATTTGCATAGAATACTTCATTGCCTTTAACCCTTTCATGTGTGAGTTCCAAATATCTCTAACGGTCACCCCAGCGTGAGTTTTTTTATGCACGTGAATGTTCTCTCCATTCCAGAATGTGATTGATACGTAACAGTACATTTTATCCGCGCTGCCCTCAAACTTAAGCACGCAGCCTGTTTATATTTATTTATATTTAGTGTTTTAGTGTTTTTAGTGTTTTAGTGTTTAGTGTTTTTAGTGTTTTTTTTTTGTGTTTTCTAAAAACAGTTTGAATTTATTCCTCATTCATTCACATAAAAATAGTCATTTTTACTTTTGCGGACAATTACATTTTTGGGACATTTCTGACACGGACAAAATTCCCCAAGCACTTCCCAATTGTTTGTGCAGTTCACGTCTGCAGACATTTGCTCCTGTCCCGTCAGAACAGGATCTGCACACGTGTTCACATTTTCCATTCCACATTTCTATTGTAGCGTACTGTATGTATGGGGCATAATATATTTGTGTATATTCTTTATCACCGCGGACACGTGAGGTAACATTACTCATTTTATAACCTTTATGGTGTTATAGTCAATCGTGCTTATGTAGCCACATTCTTCTATTAGCTCTGTAAAACAATGCTAATTGCGTCAGAGAAGTATTATCTTGTGTTGTATTTTGAAGCTACATGGCCTTATGACTCCCACGTGGTGCAGCAGTCAAAGGCACAGCACATCAGTGCTAGAGGCGTCACTACAGACACCCTGGTTCAAATCCAGGCTGGAGCACAACTGGCTGTGATTGGGAGTCCTGTAGTGCAGTGCACAATTGGCCCAGCCTTGTCTGAGTTTGGCCGGTGTAGACCATCATTGTAAATAATAATTTGTTCTTAAATTACTTGCCTAGTTAAATAAATAAAAAATATGACCATGGTTTGTTTATTTGGTCTATTCAGCATAGCTCTGTTCTGCCCTGCCTTGCCCCCTTGTGGAGCTCAAAAGTTAGTTTCTTACTGTTATAACTCAAATCTGTGATTTTGTCAATGCAATAAACTATTTTTTATAGCAGTGTTTTATTATGTTACTTCTTTGTAGTATTGTTTTATTGGTATATCCTTATATTGTATTCTAATGAATAATTCCTCTTTATTCTGTACTTTCAGAAACCACAAACATTATTTGCCAATATAATAACTGGAGCTGGACATCTTTGGAGCTGAACAATGAGGACAGCTTTTGTATGCTAACGTACACTCCTTAACAGTTTTACTGGATGAAAACACAGCAAGAAAACACATATGCCAATATGTAATAGTCATCTATTTTATTGCAGTATTGGTAGTTGGTTCAACAACTTGTTTTACTAGAGGACAAAAAACTGAATATGCATAACCCATATTTAATATCCATGCAGTGACTGAACAACAACTGCATTTCCACCCCCATCTCTAAAGGCATAGTATCATGGCTGGTCACCTGTCAAGTCACCTGTCAGGTCAGTCAGTCACTTATTGCTGCAGATGTGCTCAATAATGCTTGAGCATGTGATACTCCTCAAAGCATGGTGAAATACATAGAGGTGTATCACAAGCTAAACACATGTATTTTGTCATCTTCCTCTGCTTACTTCTCCTGGCGCCAGACAGGCAGACTTTGCAGTGCCTCCGTGTGTGACTACCTTGAGAAGCAGTTTGAGGGACTTTGCAGGGAAAATGCCGTGCAGTGAGGCGTAGGGGATTGTCTACAGCAGGACGACCCCCAGTGGATAGGCGCCTAGGGGTGTGGTGCTCCTCCAGCAGCTCTCTCATGAGGTTCTCTCTGTATTTTTGGTAGGTAATTACTTTACCTATGAAGGAGTGGGGAGGATGAGGAAAGTTAGAGGATGATGAGGCAGTGGGTAGGTGGGTGAGATATTGTCACTATAATTGCATAATGGATTTGTATGTGAACTGTACATCCAATTACAAAAATACCTTGTTCAGTAATCATCTCACCTGTTAGTTGGCGGTGAACTATGCTGCCGTTGAGGACAGCAGTGTCGATCAGATGGAAAAATATCTTCTGTTTATCATGTCCGCCTTATCCACGGCCCCCATTTTGAGGTTATAATCAAGCACACAATCTGGTTTGATCAATCTCTCTCCCGTCAGGTGGTCCACCATCCCTGTGGCCGACATGGTTGCTGTATGGACAGTGGAGAGGACATTGACGTCTCGCTTGTCATGCAACTTTACTGCCAGCTGTTGACCTTTCTCCTGGAACTCCACCTCCCCTCTCTGCATCTTCCTGCATCCGAATGTCGGCATCCCCTTCCTGTTCGACCTGACTGTGCCACAGGCCCCCGTGCTGTTGGAGAGCAGATGCTGGAAGAGTGTGGGACTGCTGAACCAATTGTCCACATACAAAGTGTGTCCCTTGCCGAGATGAGGAGCCAGCATGGTCATCACCACGGACCCTGACACCCCAAGCCCCTCATAATGTTTGAAGTCAGTGGTGGACCCTGTGTAAACTATAATATCCTGGACAAATCCTGTCTTCACGCCGCACGTGACAAAGAACTTGACTCCAAACCTGTGCCTTTTGGAGGGAATATATTGACGGAACGCCAGCCTACCTTTCCATAACATCAGGGACTCATCAATGCATAGGTCCTTGTCTGGCACAAAGACCCGACCAAATGCTGATGTCAGGCTGGTAAGAACATTTCTTATTTTGTATAACGGGTCACTTAGGATAGCATTGTTGACGAAATGCAAGCATTGCAGCAGAACTAGGAAGCGGTCTTGGGAAAAGAGGGTGGCAAAGAAGGGAGTTGCAAACATAGGATCTGTGCTCCAGTATTCTCTTAGGGAGTTCTTCTTTACTATTCCCATGAGAAGGACTGTCACCAGGAAGGTATACATTTCACTAATTGTGGTTGTCACCCATTTAGCGAGTTTCCACCTCACTCCTGGCTCTCTCTTTTCCTGTAGCTCTAAGGCATAGCGATTGGTCTCCTCAACTATGTCTCCCACCAGCTCCTCTGTCAGAAACAACTTGAAGCACTCTGCCTCAGTTGGAAATGGCAAGGGGCGTTGCACTCCAGACTGGGACTCGTCAAAGCAAACAGCAGGGCCAGGAGGGGTGAAATGACTGGTGGCCTTCCAGCTACCACAGAACTCCTGTACTTCATCCACTGTCAGTCTGCCTCCATCACCACCAGCGTCTTCAAAGGGACCTGGTACTTCGTCAGTGGACAAGGGAAATTCAGATTCAGGGTTCTCAATGGCTACAAGGTTGGGGGGCAGCTCCTCGCTGTCACTGTCAGAATCTGATTCCTGACTTTCATACTCAGACTCATTGTCAGAATTTTAAAAAATCTCCAGAATTTCCACATTTGTGAGTTGTCTCCTTTTGAAAGACATTGTTAATGCTACAGCTTAGCTCACTAGCTACATACATAAACAACAACACTGAATGGCGCAGAGTGGGAGGTTACGTGGTTGACTGCCGGCACGCGCCACTTGTATCAATAAATCACTATCAGAAAATGTGTTGTGTGGCAATTATTTGTGTATTTACGGTTTTATTCACGTTTTCAATTATAGGTAACAAATCATGCATTCCGATTCTTGCACAGATTGTAATGGGCACATATTATGTGTGTAAAATACTTTTTTGAAGGTTGTACTAATTATGATGAGCTAAGCTAATTCCAGCTGTGTAGCCATGTTTGTTGACATACAATGCATTCTGGGTTTCACGTCTGTTTGACCAAAGATGTTATAACAAAATAAGGTGAGTAAGAGTTCACACATTTTTTGAGGACTTCCGCAAATTAATGGTGGGATGTGAAACTCATCTCGTCTTCTCTTATTATCTTCGGTTTCTGTGAGGAAAAAATGCATGGCTGTTTTACCTAGTTATTTCGATCAATGGTGAGCTCACCCGTGATGTGATTAATTATATATAGTAATTGCTATTAGCTAATTCATATTGTAGTTTATGTCAGCCGAGAGTTAGAAAATATGACTGCTTGTGTTGGGTCAATCTTTCCTCAGCGCTAGGACAAATGTAGCCTACATTTTTCCGGTTAGGATGATTGTGTTATGCTTTATTTACTTCTGTGAATATCTGAACATTGCATCCAAAAATAAACTACTGACATTCTGGACATAACTTTGTAAGGACTGTGTTTGTGTAAATAGTTTCTGAAAAAAGTGTGGCCAGCTCAAACGCTGATTGTTGCGTCATTCGAAACTGCCGTTCTAAACGAGCATTCTAAATGAGTGTTCTAATCACACAGGTGTGATTGTATGCTTCAGGGACCACTGTAGAACGATCACACCCGTGTGATGGTACTTGTGAAAGGGTTAAAACTTTTCTCTACACAAAATTCTAAAGATAGATCACCGGGTCAGAGTGCCTTATGAGAATTTTAAAATCAACACCTAAACTACACAAAAACAATCAAACATATTCTGAATGTAGCCCGAGTGTCAATTCCCCAGAATTCGTGAATAAAGATTTACTGACCTTCTCGTAGACTGGGAAAAGCAATGTAGGTTAGATCTCGTCACCACCTCTGTCGTGTACCAGTTCACCGCTGGCCGGAAATGAACCCTCAATTCAGAGGTCAGGTCTTTGTCTTACGGATCCTGGATCTGCCCATGCACAGTTTTCAGCAGTTCCTTGGGGCAACCGATGCAGGTATTGAGATCCGGCTCGAAGGACCAAATTGATACGAGAATTATGTTCTCAATGTTCATAAACCCAATTCAATTCACTACTCAGCCTGAAACCCAGAATGTGTAAGAAACTGGTTGAAATGAATCAGACGGAGGCCCAGCTACGATAGTCAGAAAATGTATTCCCGAGAGCTTTGGTCTGTTGTACAAAACAATTCATTTTATACTGGCTTCTCACGCACACACATTCACACAAACATACGCACACACATTCACACTAACATTAGCACAACTTCTCACGCACACACATTCACACAAACATACGCACACACATTCACACTAACATTAGCACAACATGTCCTGCTACCCAGCCGACAAAGATTAGGGGAATCCGTGAGACTCCCTCCCTCAAGATAGGGAGACCGAGACCCTAGGAAGTACTCTCAGGGGCCCCAGCCAAGGTCGGCACCGAATCTTGCCCAGACAGTCTGTTGTTAAGATACTATTATAGACATATTGTGCAGACTATGGTTACACATAATTCTAATCAATTTCATACAATTATATGGCTTCAGGGTGGAATATTCTAGTCATTCATATAAATTCCATCAACAGTACCCTAACATTTGAACTACGGTTTACACTTATGATAATCCAGCCAATCTCAATTGATTGGATATCATCATCTCATTCAATTTAACATGTTAAATTGACGAACATACCTTTTCAGGTTGTTCCAAGTAAATTAGACATTTTAAACGCTCCCATATTAACCTAGATGAACCAACTTCTCAGGTTAATTAAAGTTTAATTCTCAGTTTAACCTCTTGAACCTCTGGGGGCAGTATTTCATTTTTGGATGAAAAACTTCCTGTTTTAAACAAGATATTTTGTCACGAAAAGATGCTCGACTATGCATATAATTGACAGCTTTGGAAAGAAAACACTCTGACGTTTCCAAAACTGCAAAGATATTGTCTGTGAGTGCCACAGAACTAATGCTACAGGCGAAACCAAGATTACATTTCATACAGGAAGTGAGCCAGATTTCAAATGCGCTGTGTTCCAATGTCTCCTTATATGGCTGTGAATGCGCAAGGAATGAGCCTACACTTTCTGTCGTTTCCCCAAGGTGTTTGCAGCATTGTGACGTATTTGTAGGCATATCATTGGAAAATTGACCATAAGAGACTACATTTACCAGGTGTCCGCTCGGTGTCCTCCGTCAAAACTATTGCGGAATCTCCAGGTGCGTGCATTTTTCCATTTTGAACAGAGGAGAAACAAAACTGCCACGAGTGATTTATCATCGAATAGATATGTGACAAACACCTTGAGAATTGATTCTAAACAACGTTTGCCATGTTTCTGTCGATATATGGAGTTAATTTGGAAAAAAGTTTGCGTTGTAATGACTGAATTTTCGGGGTTTTTTCTTAGCCAAACATGATGAACAAAATGGAGCGATTTCTCCTACACAAATAATCTTTTTGGAAAAACTGAACATTTGCTATCTAACTGAGAGTCTCCTCATTGAAAACATCCGAAGTTCTTCAAAGGTAAATTATTTTATTTGAATGCTTTTCTTGTTTTTGTGAAAATGTTGCCTGCTGAATGCTAGGCTTAATGCTATGCTAGCTATCAATACTCTTACACAAATGCTTGTGTAGCTATGGTTGAAAAGCATTTTTTGAAAATCTGAGATGACAGTGTTGTTAACAAAAGGCTAAGCTTGTGAGCCAATATATTTATTTCATTTCATTTGCGATTTTCATGAATAGTTAACGTTGCAATATGGTAATGAGCTTGAGGCTATAATTACACTCCCGGATACGGGTTTTTTTCTTAGCCAGACGTGATGAACAAAACGGAGCGATTTCTCCTACACAAATAATATTTTTGGAAAAACTGAACATTTGCTATCTAACTCAGAGTCTCCTCATTGAAAACATCCGAAGTTCTTCAAAGGTAAATTATTTTATTTTAATGCTTTTCTTGTTTTTGTGAAAATGTTGCCTGCTGAATGCTAGGCTTAATGCTCTGCTAGCTATCAATACTCTTACACAAATGCTTGTGTAGCTATGGTTGAAAAGCATTTAAAAAAAAATCTGAGATGACAGTGTTGTTAACAAAAGGCTAAGCTTGTTAGCCAATATATTTATTTCATTTCATTTGTGATTTTCATGAATAGTTAACGTTGCGTAATGGTAATGACCTTGAGGCTATAATTACGCTCCCGGATACGGGATTGCTCGTCGCAACAGGTTAATATCCATGTAGGATTAATCATTATCATTGATTAATATATTTGCTTTTGCAAAATTAATTCACGTCCAACTCCGACATTACTGATGCAGTACTTATGGTTCATTGACGTCTATAAATAGATTAAAATCATCTTTGCAGGTTCTAACGAATTCCAACACCAAACTTTTTTTTGTGTGATTTTTTCTCTCTACATTTTTCAAATAATGTGCAAGCTATCAGAGGAAGATGGTCACCACTCCTCCGCTAATTAGTGAACCTCCACCCATAAAAGGATTGATTGCCTATCTTACAACTCAGAGAGCTTGCAAGCACAGCTATTGGGGCATCAAAAGCCCGCAACGCTAAGAGCCCTGACCACTCGGTTTTGAAGTTTGACCAGGAGCACTCACTCCAGTTAGAGGGTGCATTATCAGGTATTGGAGCGTTGAGAGATGACGTACAACAACAGTTTCTACCATGAAATCACAAATCCAATAACCACGCGATCGAACTGATCGTAACTGTAAAGTACGTTGCCATCGAAACAACTACCGCTACAATCAACCTGTTCGCTACGTTCCTGCACCCAACCCACACAAAGTGTCAGAGCACAAGGGTAACAAAGGGTTAAAGGACAATCAAAACATAAACCAATGTTCTCTACAAGTTCCACTACTTGAAGAACTAAAGCGAGAAAAATTTGACAAAAGGGTCAAATATAACTCACAAGGACTAGACTGGGAATTGCCGGACACCAGGTCCTCATGAATTAATACCCTTAGCAAGTACGTTAAAAATTTAATTTCTCCCACTCTCACTCGAGACCCTATCCCGGGCCCGCTTGATCAATATGCCAGACCACTCACTCAAAGAGCTCTTATGAGCCCCTCCTTTAGAGTTGAATCCTCAAAACAGGTTCTAAATACTGTTGACATCTAGTGGAAGCCTTGGGAAGAGAAACATGACTAATATCACCCTGTATCTTCAATGGGGTTGAAAAACTACAAACCTCAGATTTCCCACTTCCTGGTGGATTTTTTCATCAGGTTTTTGCCTGCCTTATGAGTTCTGTTATACTCACAGACATCATTCAAACAGTTTTAGAAACTTCAGAGTGTTTTCTATCTGTGTTGCCCAGCAACAGCCCCAAAACATCACTGCTCTAGAGGAGATCTGCATGGAGGAATGGGCCAAAATACCAGCAACAGTGTGTGAAAACCTTGTTGAGACTTACAGCAAACGTTTGACCTCTGTCATTGCCAACAAAGGGTATATAACAAAGTATTGAGATAAACTTTTAGTATTGACCAAATACTTATTTTCCACCATAATTTGCAAATAAATTCATAAAAAATCCTACAATGTGATTTTCTGGATTTATTTTCTCAATTTGTCTGTCATAGGTGAAGTGTACCTATGATGAAAATTACTGGCCTCTCTCATCTTTTTAAGTGGGAGAACTTGCACAATTGGTGGCTGACTAAATACTTTTTTTTCCCCCACTGTAATTCTGTGTGATTATTTCAGTATTTAGTTAATAAATAATTAAGCTAATTTGTGTATTGCTGATTCAACTTGTTAGCCAGGGTTAATGCAGATAACCAAGTACTTTACGACCATCAGAATGAGACTGAATAAGGTGATGATTAATAATTGAATTCCTATTGATATTAAAGATCTTCAGATCTTTAAGAGAGTGCATTCGGGAGATAACCGCTCTACAGTGGCAAGAAAAAGTATGTGAACCATTTGGAGTTACCTGGATTTCTGCATAAATTGGTCATAAAATTTGATCTGATTTTCTTCTAAGTCACAGCCACAGACAAACAAAGTGTGCTTAAACTAATAACACACAAATGATTGTATTTTTCTTGTGTATATTTAATACATAATTTAACTTGTTATGGCTGCAATCCCCCTATCGGGATAAGTGTCGTCAACAACCGCTGAATAGCATAGCACTACATGCAATAAATATTACTATAAATATTTATATTCATGAAATTATCCTTTACAGCGAAAGCAATCCAAGCGTTTGTGTAAGTTTATCGATCGCACAATAAAACATTAAGTACACTTAGCATCAGGTAGATCAGTCACGAAAATCAGAAAAGCAATTAAATTAATTGTTTATCTTTGATGATCTTCGGATGTTTTCACTCACGAGACTCCCAGTTACACAACAAATGTTCCGTTTGTTCCATAAAGATGATTTTTATATCCAAAATACCTCAGTTTGTTTTGGCGCGTTATGTTCAGAAATCCACAGGAAAGAGCGGTCACGACAACGCAGACAAAATTCCAAATAGTTTCCATAATGTCCACAGAAACATGTCAAATGTTTTTTATAATCAATCCTCAGGTTGTTTTTAAAATATATAATCGATAATATAATCAAATGTCTTTCACAGTAGGAGAGGGGAAAACAATGGCTGTCCAAATTCTGTTGCGCAAGCAAAACTCATGTAACCACTTGACGCAATGTTATCGTTCTGGCTCATTTTTCAAAATAAAAGCCTGAAACTATGTCTGAAGATTGTTGACACCTTGAGGAAGCGATAGGAAAAGGAATCTGGTTCATATCCCTTTAAATCCAGCAAAGGGAGGCTATGGAACATGGATTTTTGAAAATAGAAGCCACTTCCTGTTTTGATTTTCCTCAGGGTTTTGCCTGCAATATCAGTTCTGTTATACTCACAGACAATATTTTGACAGTTTTGGTGTTTTCTATCCAATACTAATAATAATATGCATATATTAGCAACTGAGACTGAGGAGCTGGCCGTTTACAATGGGCACCTTTTCATCCAAGCTACTCAATACTGCCCCTGCAGCCATATGAAGTTAAACTTTCACAGTGTAGGTTGGAAAATGTATGTGAACCACTAGGCTAATGACTTCTCAAAAAGCTAATTGGAGTCAGGAGTCTGCTAACCTCGAGTCCAATCAATGAGAAAGGTTTGGGGAAGTTGGTTAGAGCTGCCCTGCCCTATAAAAAAGCACTCACAAAATTTGAGTTTGCTATTCACAAGAAGCATTGCCTGGTGTGAACCATGCCTTGAACAAAAGAGATCTCAAAAGACCTAAGATTAAGAATTGTTGACTTGCATAAAGCTGGAAATGGTTACCAGAGTATCTCTAAAAGCGTTGATGTTCATCAGTCCACTGGAGAAAGTTCAGCACTGTTACTCTAGGAGTGGCCATCCTGCAAAGATGACTGCAAGAGCACAGCGCAGAATGCTCAATCAGGTTAAGAAGAATCCTAGAGTGTCAGCTAAAGACTTACAGAAATCTCTGGAACATGCTAACATCTCTGTTGACGAGTCTACGATACGTAAAACACTAAACAAGAATGGTGTTCATGGGAGGACACCACAGAGAAGCCAATGCTATCCATAAAAACATTACTGTAAGTCTGAAGTTCGCAAAAGAGCACCTGGATGTTTTGCTACTGGCAAAATATTCTGTGGACAGATGAAATTAAAGTTTAGTTGTTTGGAAGGAGCACACAAAACTATGTGTGGAGAAAAAAAGGCACAGCACAACAACATCAAAACCTCATCCCCACTGTAATGTATAGGAGAATCATGGTTTGGGGCTGCTTTTCTGACTCAGGTTGCTATCATCGACGGAAAAATGAATTCCCAAGTTTATCAAGACATTTTGCACGGAGAATGTAAGGCTATCTCTCCGCCAATTGAAACTCAACAGAAGTTGGGTGATGTAACAGGACAACAACAAAAAACACAGAAGTAAATCAACAACAGAATGGCTTCAACAGATGAAAATACACCTTCTGGAGTGGCCCAGACAGAGTCATGACCTCAACCCGATTGAGATGCTGTGGCATGACCTCAAGAGAGCGGTTCATACCAGACATCCCAAGAATATTGCTGAACTGATATAGTTTTGTAAAGGGGAATGGTCCAAAATTCCTCCTGGCCATTGTGCAGGTCTGATCCCTGACTACAGAAAATGTTTGGTTGAGGTGATTGCTGCAAAAAGGAGGGTAAACCAGTTATTCAAATTTAAATCAAATGTATTTATGTAGCCCTTCATACATCAACTGATATCTCAAAGTGCTGTACAGAAACCCAGCCTAAAACCCCAAACAGCAAGCAATGCAGGTGTAGAAGCACGGTGGCTAGGAAAAACTCCCTAGAAAGGCCAAAACCTAGGAAGAAACCTAGAGAGGAACCAGGCTATGTGGGGTGGCCAGTCCTCTTCTGGCTGTGCCGGGTGGAGATTATAACAGAACATGGCCAAGATGTTCAAATATTCATAAATGACCAGCATGGTCCCATAATAATAAGGCAGAACAGTTGAAACTGGAGCAGCAGCACGGCCAGGTGGACTGGGGACAGCAAGGAGTCATCATGTCAGGTAGTCCAACCCAGACAGGATGATCACATCAGTGACTCAACCCACTCAGGTGCAGCACCCCTCCCAGGGACGGTATGAGAGAGCCCCAGTAAGCCAGTGACTCAGCCCCTGTAATAGGGTTAGAGGCAGAGAATCCCAGTTGAAAGAGGGGAACCAGCCAGGCAGAGACAGCAAGGGCGGTTCGTTGCTCCAGAGCCTTTCCGTTCACCTTCCCACTGCTGGGAATTATTAAATCCAAGGGTTCACATATTTTTCCCACCCTGCACTGTGAATGTTTACACGGTGTGTTCAATAAAGACATGAAAACGTAGAATTGTTTGTGTGTTTTTGTGGCTTAGATGAAGAGCAGATCAAATGTTATGACAAATTTATGCAGAAATCTAGGTAATTCTAAAGGGTTCACCTACTTTTTCTTGCCACTTTATATAAATGAATGCTTCCATGGTGCCCCAGGTTATTAATGGTTTAATTGTTGCAGGGTTTAATTCAATCACATAATCAATTAAACGTTAGGTAATCGATTTGATAAAATAGCATGTCATATCATTTAATCATAGTCAGAGACACGACGGTGATGTGGACACGAGGAACCCCCTCCACTACAGCCCCGTCGATGTGAAGGGTGGCGTGCTCTGCCCTCCGTTTCCTGTAGTCCAGGATCAGCTCCTTTATCTTTCTGGCGTTGAGGGAGAGGTTGTTGTCTTTGATTTCCTCCCTGTAGGCTTTCTCATCGTCATCGGTGATCAAGCCTGCAGCATCGTGTCGTCTGCAAAATTAATAATGGTGTTGGAGTTGTTCGCAGCCACACTGTCGTGGGTGAACAGGAAGTACAGGAGGGGCCTAAACTCTTAGAAAAACGATTCCAAAAGGATTATTCGGCTGTCCCCATAGGATAACCCTTTTTGGTTACCGGTAGAATTTCTTTTGGTTCCAGGTAGAACTCTTTTGGGTTCCATGTAGAACCCGCTTGTACCTGGAACCAAAAAGCGTTCTTCAAAGGGTTCTCCTATGGGGACAGCCAAAGAACCATTTTAGGTTCTAGATACTGTAGCACCTTTTTTCTAAGCGTATAATCACACACACCTGAGGGACCCCCGTGTTGAGGAGGTGTTGTTGCCTACTCTCAACACCTGAGGGCGGCCTGTCAGGAAGTTCAGGATCCAGTTGCTGAGGGAGTTGTTTGATCCCAGGGTCCTTAGCTTAGTGATGAGCTTTGAGGGCACCATGGTGTTGAACGCTGAGCTGTAGTCAATGAACAGCATTCTCACATAGGTGTTCCTTTTGTCCAGGTGGGAAAGATCAGTGTGGAATGCAATAGAGAGTGCCTCGTCTGTGGATCTGTTGGGGAGGAATGCGAATTGAAGTGGGTCCAGGGTGTTTGGGATGATAATGTTGATGTGAGCCATGACCAGCCTTTCAAAGCATTTCATGGTTACAGATGTGAATGCTACAGGGTGATAATCATTTAGACAGGTTACCTTGGTGTTCTTGGGCACAGGGACTATGGTGATCTGCTTGAAACATGTAGGTATTACAGACTGGGTCAGGGAGAGGTTGAAAATGTCAGTAAAGACACTGAAGTATGAAGTATGCATCCTGGTAATCCTTCTTTATCAAATTTCCAAATGGCCGTAATCCTTTGAACGTGTTGGTTGGGGGCGAGGAAACAATGGAGCCCCATTCGATAAAGGGACACGAAGTGGGTGGAGAGGCGATTTGCACGTGGAGCTTGGCAAAGGGGGCCATGATTTGTTGACATAATTGTAATCCAAACCCAAACTTAATTTACTTGTTGTGACGCACTGAGGTTCCAAACTCCATTTTAGAGGAGACAGACTTTATTACATAAAAATTATCCTATTTTGACAATAGAAGAATTTTCTGAATCATATCAATGCCAAATAGGCCTTTTTCAAAGGCATTCAAAGGCGTTTCCCAAACTTGGTCCTCAGGACCCCAAAAGGTGCACGTTTTGGCCCCAACCGTACACAGCTGATTAAAATAATCAACAAACTTCGATTCTATTTTTAATTTACAAGGCAAGACAGTTAAGAATGAACTTATTTACAATGACAGCTTATGCTCCTTGTTCAGGAGCAGAACAACAGACTTTTACCTTGTCAGCTCGGGGATTCCATCCAGCAGCCTTTCAGTTACTGGCCCAACACTCTAACCACTAGGCTACCTGCCGCCCCTGAATCGGTTGTGTGGTACTTAAGCGAAAAACTAAACGTGCACGTCTTGGGCTCCTCAGGACTGAGTTTGGGAAGTGCTGGATGAGTTGTTTTTTAGGGGCAGTCGCTCTTTAATAAGGATCGGTGGTCTGTGAAGGCCTAGCCACAGAAAACAGACCCTCTCATTGAAAGAGTTACCGCACTCATGTCATGTTGTCTTTTTTGTCGCTTCAATCTTAGAAAATGCTGTTTACACATTTTAGTAGTATCATACTTTTATTGATCAAACTGTTTGTGTGTGTTTGCAGTTTCATTTTTACCACCCATTTATTCCTACACCCATGTTGAGAGAGATTGTGGTTTGCATAATTCCATATTGCTTCAATGCATCATTGAGAGGCTCTTACTGTCCCATACTGCACCTGGGAAATGGCTCCAGAATGTGCATTTCAGTTCAGAGGCTGAACATGAAAAGTCAATTACAGAGATGGATGGAGATGTGACTGAGGACCCTGACTGACTCTTTTTACTCATGTGGTTCTGTTCTGTAGGAGTCCTTTTTCCATTGGGCTTTTGGAGTGACAGAATCTGACTGCTAGGAGCCATCGATGTCGACACAGGAAAATTCATCCTCTTTGTCCCCAAGCTGCCTGAGAGCTATGCAACCTGGATGGGAGACTGAGTCACTGGCAACGCCTTTCAGCTGTCACAGGAGAGAGAGGGATAGAGGGAGAGAGCGAAGAGGAGAGAGAGGGTTTATTTTTAAATGAGCTCATTTTCAGAATGAATGTGTATGGCTGCCTGTTATTGCATATCTAGCCCTTTGGTTTCTCGAAAGAAGATATTATTTTGAAATGGATTCCATAGACTTCAAACCTTTATCTTTTCTCTCAAGCACAGCAGACGGAGTCAGGAGTATTGCTGCCTTTGCTTTAATCAGCAAATTGAGTGGACGCATCCAGCTTATCTTAAAAGGCCCTCTTCGCAGACAATAGTGCTTCTGCAGACTGTTTCAGTTTGAAGTCTCTGAAACACAAAGGATGGAATATTAGATTACCATAGTTCTTTATTGTTGTTTTACATGTATATATATTTATTCAGCTCCTAGTTTATTCAGCTTCTAGCCCTGCCTCAGTTAGACTAATTATTCTACTGCTGCCTCATCTCTCTCTCTCTCTCTCTCTATTGTAGTGATTTTGGAGGGTTGCATGCTGGGAGTTATGCTATTTCCCAGCTATTAAGCTCTGTCTGTATTTTTCCTTAGATGTCACAGCCGCTAGAACTGTATTGTGCTAAACTGCCTAAGAAAAACACTTTATTTGTTCTTGAATCGAGTGTTTACAACATTGCCATTAACACACTGTGGCTGATATTTTGACAGTGGAAAAATATGTGGACTTAACAAAAAAACTACTTGCACCATACTGTACTTCATTCTTAATCATGTGCCATGTGTAGACGTTTTAGACAGTTATGAAACCAGGGGTGGCTGATGGGTGAACACCTGCCATCTAACTCAACCAACATTTGTCAGAACCTGATAGATTATTTGTTGTATTTATGCAGTGATGCGTCTGACTCATTAGGGTGACATTGGCACCATTGTCACTGTGACTCAGATTGTATGTGAATATGATCAGCCTCAGGAGACAGCCCACCACTTTCAGACTTTCAGCAATATGGACTCCACACGCACTGTGTGTGTGTGTGTGTGTGTGTGTGTGTGTGTGTGTGTGTGTGTGTGTGTGTGTGTGTGTGTGTGTGTGTGTGTGTGTGTGTTATCCTGCTACTTCAGGCCTACTCATTATAACATAATGTGTTTGTGTCTTTTGACAGGATTCATCCCTGGGAATACTTCAAGGAGAAATATGTTGTCCATGAGGTGCAATACACCTGTGATGCAAGTTAGTGTGTACGTGCACGTGTTCTTTTTAAGTCTGTTTTTTGAGTAACAATCCAGAAGATGTGTCTTACGTTATTTAGGTTGAAAGCCTGGTCAGGGTGCAGAGCTTAATACTGGAAATTGAACCAGTGGGCAGAGGTAAAGAAAAAACAATGATGGTTTCATTCATTCATAGTGTGCATAAAACATAATAATTTGTGGGTGCTCATATTTGTCCTATTTCAATTGTGTCAATTCGAAATATGTTTTTTGCATATCTGATAAGAGAATTTTGTTCTCCAGGTACATAACCAAATTTAATTGTATTACTCAGTCTGCAAACCAGAATTTGTAAGATCCTGGTCGAATGTAACAGAAGGAGGCCCAGCTACAATAGATAGTCAAAAAGGTTTATTCACAGGAACGTCCTCAAGTCAGGAATACAAAACAATTCATTTTATACTGACTTCTCACGCCCACACATTCACACAACCATACGCGCGCACGCGCACACACACACACACACACACACACACACATACACACACACACACACACACACACACACACACACACACATGCATAAAAACAGACGCACACGCACACACACACATGCATACAAACAGACGCACACACATGTCCTGCTACCCAGCCGCCAGAGATTAGTGACCTTGTCCTTGAGACATACTCCCTGTTCTTCTCCCAAATCTTTAGTCAGATCGGCACCAAGCGCAGACAGTCTGTGTTTATAATACCATAAATACATATTGTCTTTACCCTAATTCTGACTAGACTACACATTTATTGATTATGATTTTATGCATTCTAATCACTTCCATACAATTATATGTTTCAGGGCGGAATATTCTAATCATTCAATTAACCGATAATTCTCACCTAACAATATCCTTCTCTCCCTGAGACATCCTCTGGGAGTGGGGTCATGGCCAGGGCCTGCCATTATCAACAGTGACCCTGGAGCAATTAGGATTAATTGCGTCACTCAAGGTCATATCAACAGATTTCTTACCTTGTCGGCTTGGCGATTCAAACGGGCAACCTTTGGGTTACTTCCCCACACGCCTACCGCTAGGCTACTAATAACCCATGCTATAGCAGGCCATTGGAACCTTCTATGTGTGCCCTGTCATTAACTGCCATGCCCTTTGAACGACTTGACTTAACTTATTTCCTTTAGATCCTAGTGGAGCAAATGTCCTCTGCATGTAGAGGCCATGATTTTTGTTATGATAAGTAACTGTAATGTCTCCCACAAGGGATCATTCTTCAAAGCGTTACACACTATTGCTTCTCTCGTCATACAAAACAGCTAGCCTATATGAGCAGATGGTAAAGCTCAGGATGATTTGAGCTCACACTGTGGAAACACTCTTTATTCCTGCAGACCAGCATGGTCATTAGCATGATGCTATCTGTCACTGAGTCATATGGCACATTAAGATTAAGTATGCATGCAGTGGTTCTGACGTTTACCCAATGGTCTTTTAAGATGCACACACCTGTTTGTTTAGCAGGTATAAGCAAAGGAGGACAGAGGGACGGGGTAAGAAAGGGGAGTGTTTAATTTCAATCTACCCTTTCAACCTTGGCATACTTATTTTATTTAACTAGGTAAGTAAGTTAAGAACAAATTATTATTTACAATGACGGCCAAGACCTAACAACACTTGGCCAATTGTGCGCTGCCCTTGGGACTCCCAATCACGGCCAGTTGTAATACACCCTGGAATCAAACCAGGTCTGTAGTGACACCTCTAACCCTTAGATACAGTGCCTTCGACTGCTGCACCACTCAAGAGCCCTAAAACAAGTTGTGAGTTAATCTATATTTAGTAGTCAATCATTTATCAGCCTTGAACCAAAATACAGTGCCTTTCCTTTTCACTTGAGATTGTGGGATAAACATTTGACATTTTAAGGAGCATTTAGCACTGCTCTGCAGTTATATATTTTTATTTTATTATGTTCGCTTTTATGTGGTGTTCCTTGGGGGATGGAGAGTGCACCGTGTGCTCTGCACCGGTTCCCTTCCCTTCCCTCCACACAGATCCTGGCAGGGTCTAATATCTCCCCCTCCACAGCTTTTGATCCTGCCAGGTAAGCAGGTAAGTAAGGCGGATGAGGGCCTGCTCATCTGCTCTCATCTGCTGAATGCAGAAACACAGAGTAGAGCAGACCAGTGGTGTTTGTGAAAGTCAGTCTGGGTGCCACTGCCAGGCTTATTCTCCCTGGTGCCTCTGTGTTAATGATAGAGAACGTGCAAGACCTTTGAATGATGCATAGAGCTCATGCACATCTCTTGGCATTCAGACAGAATAAGCTCCACCTACAGTACTTTGAAGAATGAATCCCATATGTCATGGTGTACTTCCGTGCACATCTTTGAAGATGTAATTTGAATGTGTTTCATAGACTACTACCATGTTAATCACCTCACAACGTTGTACAAATTATTTTATTCTGAAACCATTATTCCTTGTAGTGGCTCTTCTCTTGTTTAGAGGATTGAGGCAAATGCATGCTGATCCTGTGCGGTTCATCATGTGTGAGGGTGACATACTGTCAGACTGAGTGTCAGGATTATGGATGAGAGTGCTGCTGGCAGTGAAGGTGACTGACCAGCCCTGCCCAAGTGTAAACCCATCTCACTGTGTACTGTACCCTTGGACATCTGACGTACAGTAGAGTTGAGTAAGGGGTATTGGAAATTTGAATACAGAGTAGGCTGGTTGAGAACATAGAACTTTGAGGTAGCCTTAGTTTGTTAATATGCTTTTTTGATGTCTTTTAAAATCTACATTTAAATTAGAAATCGTATTTGAAATGCATGCCATTTTAATTTTAATCTCAATCATGATTCTTTTTCCAAAGGTCCTTCACCATAGATGCTGTTTGACATCATGTCTCTAAGTATGTAGACTCAGTGCTTCATGGCTACCCACTGGGTGAAAACTGGTTGAATCAACATTGTTTCGACATCATTTAAACCCCAAAAAATCAATGTGATGCTGTTGAATCAACTTGAAAAGGGCATTTCATATTTTTTTCCCGCAACTGAAATGTTTTGTTGATGTCACACTGAATTCACGTTAGTTGACAACTCAACCAAATGTACATCAAAACTAGACGTTGAACTGACGTCTGTGCCCAGTGGGTACTGTCGTCCCTAAGGTGCAAAGTCCAATAAACAAAAACATTTGTGGGTGGCCCATCATGTCTAGGCACCAATAACAACATTTCAATGAGATTGAGGTGAGGTAGGATCACTTGCCTCAATTCAAGCTTCCAGGAAGTGCAAACCCATGTCTCTGGAAGCAGCTTTTAGCACTACTCAAAGAAATCATTTGAAGGAGCAAATAGTGAAGAAAAACATCAACAAGCTTGAGATGGGTAATCTTAAGAAACAACAGAAAGTGGAGAGTAAACACTGAAATGTAATTCATTTTGCCAACAAGTTGCTGTGATGTGGATTTTCCCCCTGCCCTCCAATGTCAATAAAGCCCTGATAATTGTAGGTTCCAATCTCAGGCACCTCTCTCTCCCGCTCTCTCTCACTCTCACTCTCTTGCTCTCTCTCTCTCTGCTTTTAGAAAGTAGTTGCCAGTAGTCAAGGGGTAGTGCTGCGGTGCAAAGGGAATAACTGTCATTACATAAACAGCAACAACCACAACAAACAGAAACACAGAATAGTCTGGTGGAACAGTTTGTTGGTAGACTGCAGTGCAGATTGGATGTGACTGAGACCTTATCTGGAGAGAGGGATTCCTGACTGTTTGGTGCCCGTCTATCCCAATGTAATGCCACAGTGTGTATTCCTCAGGCAGCTCCTTACATCCCATACCCATGATCTGTCATTAAGGGGCCTTGTTTGAGTTTCTCCACATCCATTACATATACAGTGCATTCGGAAGTATTCAGACCCCTTGACTTTTTCCACATTTTGTTACGTTACAGCCTTATTCTAAAATGGATTAAATAAAAACATTTTCTGAACAATCCACACAAAATACCCCATAAAGACAAAGCTAAAACAGTTTTTCAGAAATGTTTGCTAATTTATTAACAATAAAACAGAAATACCTTGTTTACGTAAGTATTCAGACCCTTTGCTGTGAGACTCGAAACTGTGCTCAGGTGCATCCGGTTTCCATTGCTCATCCTTGATGTTTCTACAATGTCATTGGCGTCTACCTGTGGTAAATTCAATTGATTGGACATAATTTGGAAAGGCACACACCTGTCTATATAAGGTCCAACAGTTAACAGTGCAAGTCAGAGCAAAAACCAAGCTATGAGGTCGAAGAAATTGCCCATAGGGACAGGATTGTGTCGAGGCACAGACAAGGGTACCAAAAAAGTTTGCAGCATTGAAGTCAAGGCGTCTGAACACTAGCACTAAGTGACATCGGCTGACGTAAAAAGGGCTTTATAAAATATTTGATAGAATTTGATTGAAGGTCCCAAGAACACAGGGGCCTCCATCATTCTTAAATGGAAGATGTTTGGAACCATTGTCATGACGTTGCCCTGTTGGTGAGGTTTATGACCCCCGCATAAATACCTTTTCCCCTTTTCTCTCTCTACTCTACAGAATGGACACTTGGAAAGCCCTTTGTTAACATAGAGAGAGTATGGTAACATCAAAAGGTTGGGAACGGAACAATATTTCGGTAATCCAACTAGTTGAAAGTGTCAGTTGGTACTTAAAGAATATGATGTCAGATCAGTTGTCGTCTGAGACATTATTACTGATGATAGGACGACATACATTGTATCTTGGAAAGTCGACACGTTCAGATTCACATGGAATTGTTGTGCAATTTAAATATTTAAATATGAAACTATTCGTGAAAAGATCATTTTTGCTACTAAATGAGAGAATTGTTTTCATGAAGTAAACTATGACCACTCAGTGGCCATGCCCAAGTGAACAGACATTGGTTGAGAAATATGAAACACGCCCTCCTCTCCCCCACTACTAAAGCCTGTTGACGAAAGTCAACCTTGTGTTCCCGATGACATGAGGACTGATGTCCATACGTTTATAAGGGCTAATATCAACGTGGAGGTGACGATCGCCACTCTGGAAGGATGAATTTTGACTACACCAGACAGAATATAGCACGAGCTGAGTATGGCAACTTGATATGAACTTGGAAATCTTATTCACTAAAGAGTGATACATCCTAGACATTGAGTTATCAGCAGCAGCTGTAAGGGTGTGTGTCCTAGGAATGGACAGACAATCTCTTCAGAACGACAGGGTACTCCAACGTATCCGTTCTACCACACAACGACAGACTACAACGTATCCGCCCAGAAATATTCTTCAAAGGACAAGGGAGATCTCTGCTGGGCAACCCAGCCTTCCATCTTCGACCAATCTATCGAAGCGCAGCTCAGAGTAAATGTATTTATTGCATTTTCCTTTTACGAATGGGTGGTTACTTAGAATGCATAAGATTCTGTATTTACAATAGCATAGCTTCATAAGGTCCGATAGAGACCCAATCCTTTTGTTCCTCAGTCTTCCTGCGCTTTCATTCAAACCCAACCCCCTTTCTTTGTGCAACCAGCCATCATATCGGTTTCGTCCGCTAGGGACGTTTTCTTTTATGACATGATTAGTAATCGATGTATGATCCATCCTGTGTGTATGTAATTCTGTGTAATTTTTTTGGTATTTAGTAAATAAATAACTAAACTAAATTTTGTATTGCTGATTCAATTTGTTAGCCAGGGTTCGTGAAGATAACCAAGAATTTTACAAGGTTCAGATGAGACTGAATAAGGTGATGATTAATAATTGACTGATATTGATATAAAAGATTACCAGATCTTTAAGAGTTTATTCGGGAGACAACAGCTCTATAAACCTTCTTCTGTGGTTCCGCGGTGCTTCCTAGTTAATTACATTTACATGAGTAGTTTAATCAGGTAATATTAATTACAGAGAATAGATTTGATAAAATAGCATGTCATATAACATTTAATCCATAGTAAAGACACGACACCATCAAGACTCTTCCTAGAGCTGGCCATACTGAGCAATCAGGGGAGAAGGGCTTTAGTCAGCGAGGTGACCAAGAATCCGACGGTCACTCTGACAGGGCTTTAGAGTTCCTCTGAAGAGATGGGAGAACCTTCCAGAAGGACAACCGTCTGTGCAGCATTCCACCAATCAGGCTTTTATGGTAGAAGGGCCAGACGGAAGCCATTCCTCAGTAAAAGGTACATGACAGCCCGCTAGGAGTTTGCCAAAAGGCACCTAAAGGACTCTCAGACCATAAGAAACTAGATTCAACAAGAATCTCTGGTCTGATGAACCCAAAATTGAAATATTTTGCCTGAATGCCAAGCATCACGTCTGTGATAAACCTGGCACCATCACTACGGTAAAGCATGGTGATGGCAGCATCACTCCGTGTGGATGTTTTTCAGCGGCAGTTACTGGGAGACTAGTCAGGATCGAGGGAAAGATGATCGAAGCAAAGTGCAGAGAGATCCTTGATGAAAACCTGCTCCAGAGCGCTCAGGACCTCAGACTGGGGCGAAGGTTCACCTTCAAACAGGACCACGACCCTAAGCACACAGCCAAGACCACGCAGGAGTGGCTTCAGGACAAGTCTCTGAATGTCCTTGAGTGGCCTAGCCAGAGCCCGGACTTGAACCCGATCAAACATCTCTGGAGAGACCTGAAAATAGCTGTGCAGCGACGCTCCCCATCCAACCTGACAGAGCTTGAGGGGATCTACTGTGAAGAATGTGAGAAAATCCCCAAATACAGGTGTGCCAAGCTTGCAGTGTCATACCCAAGAAGACTCAAGGCTGTAATTTCCGCCAAAGGTGCTTCAACAAAGTACTGAGTAAAGGGTCTGAATACTTGTGTAAATGTGATATGTCCGTTTTTTTCTTTGTTAGAAATTTTCTAAAATTAAACAGTTTTTGCTTTGTCATTATGGGTTATTGTGTGTAGGAGGATTGAGAAGGAAAAAACAATTTAATTAATTTTAGAATAAGGCTGTAAACAAACAAAATGTGGAAAAAGTAAATGGGTCTGAATACTTTCCGACTGCACTGTAAGCGTGCTCAATGCTTTGTAATTACAGATTACAGACTCGTCACTAAATGGTTCTGAATTTTGAATTCACACCATATGAACAGTATGTGGTGTGTTCTTGTCATTGAAAATCTACTTACTGTAAATTGAGCCAGGAAAAAATCAAACAAGACAAAGCCATATTCATCTGGGATGCAGTTCACAAAATATTTTGTTTGGAGAATTATACTGTGTGGAAAACACTGGGTTTGTATACTCATATTAAACAATTGAACAAAATGTACAATTTGAAAAGTCCCATTCCAGATGCACAGCGCTTCTTTCGTGCTGGATATGAGTGTGGTCATGATGAGATGATGGGTTATGCTGGGCTCCCTCTGGGTTGTTTAATATTAATTAAATTACCATCAGTGCCCTCATACATCAGTTTAATAACACAGATTTTCTCAGCCTGTCGTCCAACCCCCCCAACCAATCTCTCTCTCTCTCTCTATCTCTCTATCTCTGTCTCTCTCTCACTTTGTCTTTGTCTCTCTCTCTCTCGCTCTGTCTCTCTCTCTCTTTGTCTTTGTCTCTCTCTCTCTCTCTTGCTCTCTCTCTCTCGCTCTCTCTCTCTCTCTCTCTCTCTCTTGCTCTCTCACTTTCTGCCACTGCTTTTAGAAAGTAGTTGCCAGTAGTCAAGGGGTAGTGCTGCGGTGCAAAGGGAATAGCTGTCATTACATAAACAGCAACAACCACAACAAACAGAAACACAGAATAGTCTGGTGGAACAGTTTGTTGGTAGACTGCAGTGCAGATTGGATGTGACTGAGACCTTATTTGGAGAGAGGGATCCTTGACTGTTTGGTGCCCCACTATCCCAATGTAATGCCACAGTGTGAATTCATTAAGCAGACCCTTACATCCCATCCCCTTGGTCTGTAATTAAGGGGGCTAGTTTGAGTTCCTTCACATCCATTGCATATATAATGGCACCCTATTTCCTATATAGTTCACTACCATATGGTCTGATCAAAAGTAGTGCACTACATAGGGAATAGGATGCCATTTGATAAATCACTCTGGAAAGGCCCCTGTGCCCAACTCGGTAATCAAATTGTATTGGTCACATACAAATCTTTTGCAGGTGTTATTGCCAGTGTAGTGAAATGCTTGTAATTAAAGCTGCTTGACTTCCCCGCAATATGCAAACAAGCCAATCTTGATCACCATAATGATCATAATTCCCCACTTACCTAAAATGGTAATTTGCTTCTCAATGTTCTGGATCCAATCACAAATTATAGATTACAGACTCTTCGCTAAATAGTGTGTTCTTGTCATTGAAAATCTACTTACTGTAAATTGAGCCAGGAAAAAATCAAATAAGACAAAGCCATATTCATCTGGGATGTTTGACATAGTAAACTCTCCATTCAACTCTGCAGTAAACATATCTTGTTTGGAGAATTATACTGTTTGGAAAAAACACTGGGGTTGTATTCTCACATTAAACAATTGAACAAAATGTACAATTTGAAAAGTGCCATTCTGGCTGCACAGCACTTCTTTTGTGCTGGATATGAGAGTGGTCATAATGAGATGATGGGTTATGCTGGGCTCCCTCTGGGTTGCTTAAGATTAATTAAATTACCATCAGTGCCCTCATACATCAGCTTAATAACATAATTTTTCAGCTAGTTGCTCAACATATTCACTCAACATAGTCTCTCAGCTTCGTATTTGCTCAATTGTCATGTTTACACCTTTATCATTGCCAGTGAAATATTACACAGATTACTTTTGTCTCAACAAACTTGCACTGAGGTGCAATGGTCTTGTCAGTGTCTGTATTCATTATAGTATCGCAGTTGTTGACATGAAACCGTGCGTGACCATAATATGTGGAAGCTTTCCCAACTACTCATCATGTGAATGTTAGCAGCAACATACTGCTCTGACACATTCTGTTTCGGTCCTCGGCCCTCAGTCTCAGTCTCCACTCTCCTAATGGGGCTGTTTTGAACAAGATCCTATCTATCTTGACCTCTTAGGCTCACCATGACACTGTCTCTCTCTGTACATTGGGAGAGATAGAGACTTGTTTTCATCTCCTATATCTTGTCAGATTGCCTGATAACAGTGATTGATCTTGATCCAGTGTGCATTCTGCTCAACCTTTTGCTTGTATATGTAACCTCAGAGAGCTTCCCATTCCTCAGCCTGTTTCATAGCCATGCTGCAGCATGTATCACATCCAAGACCTGTTTTTACTCAAAACCTGACTTTACTCTCTAGTGGTTTGCCACTGGGCACACACTGATTGAATCAATATTGTTTCAAACATATTTTGTCAACAGGTTGTTACGTCAATGTAGTTTCAACATAATGATCACAACTATGTGTACATTGAAATTCCACATAGAAATGTACACAATCTTTCCATGACATAAACTGACCAGGTGAATTCAGGTGAAAGCTATGATCCCTTATTGATATCATGTCACGATCGTCATAATAACACTCGGATCAAAGCACAGCGTGAAATCGGTTTGACATTTTTATTACACGTGTCCCGCACAAAAAATAATAACGAACAATAAGTGAAGCTATGGAGTGCTCACAGGCAACTACACATAAACAAGATCCCACAAAACACAGTGGGGAAATGGCTGCCTAAATATGATCCCCAATCAGAGACAACGCTAAACCCTCTGATTGGGAACCATATCAGGCCAACACAGAAAAAAAACAACCTAAATTACCCACCCTAGTCACACCCCGACCTAACCAAAATAGAGAATAAAAAGGCTTTCTATGGTCAGGGTGTGACAGTACTCCCCCCCCCCCCCCTATAGGGGAGGGTCCGGGTGGGCATCTACCGTCGGTGGCGGCTCCGGTGCGGGTAATTCGGGACTGGACGCCGTGCCTGGCCTGAACTGGACATCGGCGCAGAGGAAGACTCCTGCCATGGAGCGGGACTGGACGCCGTGCCTGGACCGGGCACCGGCGCAGAGGGAGGCTCCAGCCTTGGAGCGGGATTGGACGTCGTGCCTGGACTGGGCACCGGTGCAGGGGAAGGCTCCGGCCTTGGAGCTGGACTGGACACCGTGCCTGGACTTGGCACCGGCGCAGAGGGAGGCTCATGCCATGGAGCTGGACTGGACGCCGTGCCTGGCCTGGCCCCGGTGGAGAAGAAGGCTCTGGCCATGGAGCAGGACTGGACGCCGTGCCTGGACTGGACATTGGCACAGAGGAAGGCTCCTGCCATGGAGCGGGACTGGATGCCGTGCCTGGACTGGGCATCGGCACAGAGGAAGGCTCCTGCCATGGAGCTCGACTGGACACCGTACCTGAACTGGGTACCGGCGCAGGGGGAGGCTCCTGCCGTGGAGCAGGACTGGTTCCAGACTGTGGACCGTCGTAGGAGGTTCCGGACTGTGGACCATCGCAGGAGGTTCCGGACTGTGAACCGTCTTTGGAAGCTCTGGACTGTGAATCATCGGCGGAAGCTCTGGACTGGGAAGCGTCGGGAAGCTCTGGACTGGTGACACGCACTTCAGGGCGTGTGCGAGGAGCAGGCACAAGACGTACCGGACTGGGGAGGCGCACTGGAGGCCTAGTGCATGGAGCCGGCACAGGTCGTACCGGACTGGTGACACACACTTCAGGGCAAGTGCGAGGAGCAGGCACAGAACGTACTGGACTGGGAAAGCGCACTGGAGGCCTGGTGTGTGGAGCCGGCACAGGTGGTACCGGACTGGGGACACGCACTTCAGGGCGAGTGCGAGGAGCAGGCACAGGACGTACTGGACTGGGGAGGCGTACTGGAGGCATAGTGCGTGGACCCGGCACAGGTGGTACCGGACTGGTGACACGCACTTCAGAGCAAGTGCGAGGAGGAGACACAGGACATACCGGGCTGTGGAGGCTCACTGGAGGCCTAGTGCGTGGAGCCGGCACAGGTGGTACCGGACTGGTGACACACACTTCAGGGCAAGTGCGAGGAGGAGACACAGGACGTACCGGGCTGTGGAGGCTCACTGGAGACCTCGAGTGTAGAGCCAGCATAAATTGTACTGGAACGATGACACACATCGCACGATGAGTGCAGGGAACTGGCACAGGACGTACTGGGCTGTGAAGGCGTACTGGAGACTTGGTGCGTAGAGCCGGTGCACATGGTACCGGACAGATGACACGCTCCTCAAGGTGAGTGCGGAGAGCTGGCACAGGACGTACTGGGCTGTGGAGGCGTACTGGAGACCTGGTGCGTGGAGCCGGCACAGTTTTTACCAGACTGCTAGCACGCTCCTCAGGACGAGTACGGAGAGCTGACTCAGGTGGCAGCAAACTGATGACACGCTCTTTAGGGTGAATGAGTGCATCATACACCAACACAACAACTCTCTCATTTCTCTCTCCTCCAATTTCTCCATCAACTCACTGAAGGTCTCTGACTCTCTCTGTTCACTCTCCTCCAATTCGTCCATCTTCTCCCAGATTGGCTCTGGTTCACTCCTCGGCTCCGCCGACCACGCCGTGTGCCACCCCCCAAAGCTGTTCTTTGGGCTTTCATTTTGGCCGCGAACCCCGGAGTTGTAGCTGTCCTCCCTTCTCTCCTTGCATCTGCTTCCAAGGAAGGCTTTCGTGTCCTCCCATTATTTCCTCCCAAGTCCAGGATATATTCTCCTCCTTGACCTCCTCCCAAGCCCAGGATACCTTCTCCTCCTGGGAATGCAGCTTGGTCCTGGTTGGGTGCGATCTTCTGTCACGATGGTCATAATAACACTCGGACCAAAGTGCAGCGTGAAATCGGATTCCTTTAGGATCTTATTGTGGAGTAACTACAAGGTTGTTGATCCATCCTCAGTTTTTCTCCAATCACAGCCAATGAACTCTATAACTGTTTTAATGTTTTAAAGTCACCATTGACCTGAAGGTGAAATCCCTGAGCGGTTTCCTTCCTCTCCGGCAACTGGGTTAGGAAGGATGCCTGCATCTTTGTAGCAACTGTGTATTTGATTCTTCAAATAGCCACCCTTTGCATTGATGACAGCTTTGCACACACTTGGCATTCTCTCAACCATCTTCACCTGGAATGCTTTTCCAACAGTCTTAAAGGAGTTCCCACATATGCTGAGCACTTGCTGGTTGCTTTTCCTTCACTCTGCGGTTCGACTCATCCCAAACCATCTCAATTTGGTTGACGTCGGGGGATTGTGGAGGCCAGGTCATCTGATGCAGCACTCCAACACTCTCCTTCTCGGTAAAATAGCCCTTACACAGCCTGGAGGTGTGTTGGGTCATTGTCCTGTGATAGTGATAGTTCCACTAAGCCCAAACTAGATGGGATGGTGTATCGCTGCAGAATGCTGTGGTATTCATGCTGGTTAAGTGTGCCTGGAATTCTAAATAAATCACAGACAGTGACACCAGCAAAGCACCCCCACACAATAACACCCCCTCCTCCATGCTTTGCGGTGAGAAATACACATGCAAAGACCATTCGTTCACCCACACTCCGTCTTACAAAGAAATGGCGGTTGGAACCAAAAATCTCCAATTTTGTTAAGGTGCGTGAATGAGGACCCAAAAGCGAACTAACGTAAACAGGGCTTCTTTAATAACAAAACATACGTAGGCTCAGATGGACAGGCAGATTCCGACAGGACAGGACAAGGTTGCAGCAAACATGACGATAGTCTGGTTCAGGCATGAATAACACAAACAAGAATCCGACAAAGACAGAAACAAAAACAGAGAGAGATATAGAGGACTAATCAGAGGGAAAAAGGGAACAGGTGGGAAAAGGGGTGACGAGGTAGTTAGGAGGAGACAAGGAACAGCTGGGGGAAAGAGGGGGAGAAAAGGTAACCTAATAACGACCAGCAGAGGGAGACAGGGTGAAGGGAAAGGACAGAAACAAGACACAACATGACAATACATGACAGTACCCCCCCACTCACCGAGCGCCTCCTGGCGCACTCGAGGAGGAAACCTGGCGGCAACGGAGGAAATCATCGATCAGCGCACGGTCCAGCACGTCCCGAGAGGGAACCCAACTCCTCTCCTCAGGACCGTACCCCTCCCAATCTACTAGGTACTGATGACCACGGCCCCGAGGACGCATGTCCAAAATCCTACGGACCCTGTAGATGGGTGCGCCCTTGACAAGGATGGGGGGGGGGGGGGGGGAGACGAGCGGGGGCGCGAAGAACGGGCTTGACACAGGAGACATGGAAGACCGGGTGGATGCGACGAAGATATCGCGGAAGAAGAAGTCGAACTGCGACAGGATTAATGATCTGAGCAATACGGAACGGACCAATGAACCGCGGGGTCAACTTGCGAGAAGCGGTCTTAAGGGGAAGGTTCTGAGTGGAGAGCCAAACTCTCTGACCGCGACAATATCTAGGACTCTTAGTTCTGCGCTTATTAGCAGCCCTCACAGTCTGCGCCCTATAACGGCAAAGTGCAGACCTGACCCTCTTCCAGGTGCGCTCGCAACGTTGGACAAAAGCCTGAGCGGAGGGGACGCTGGACTCGGCGAACTGAGATGAGAACAGCGGAGGCTGGTACCCGAGGCTACTCTGAAAAGGAGATAGCCCGGTCGCAGACGAAGGAAGCGAGTTGTGGGCGTATTCTGCCCAGGGGAGCTGTTCTGACCAAGACGCAGGGTTGCGAAAAGAAAGACTGCGTAAGATGCGACCAATAGTCTGATTGGCCCGTTCTGCTTGACCGTTAGACTGGGGGTGAAAGCCGGAAGAGAGACTGACGGAAGCCCCAATCAAACGGCAAAACTCCCTCCAAAATTGAGACGTGAATTGCGGACCTCTGTCCAAAACGTCGTCTGACGGAAGGCCATGAATTCTGAAAACATTCTCGATGATGATTTGTGCCGTCTCTTTAGCAGAAGGAAGCTTAGCAAGGGGAATAAAATGAGCCGCCTTAGAGAACCTGTCGACAACCGTAAGAATAACAGTCTTCCCTGCTGACGAAGGCAGTCCGGTGACAAAATCTAAGGCGATGTGAGACCACGGTCGAGAGGGAATGGGAAGCGGCCTGAGACGGCCGGCAGGAGGGGAGTTACCGGACTTAGTCTGCGCGCAGACCGAACAAGCAGCCACGAAGCGACGCGTGTCATGCTCCCGGGTGGGCCACCAAAAACGCTGGCGAATGGAAGCAAGCGTACCCCGAACGCCAGGATGGCCGGCTAACTTGGCAGAGTGAGCCCACTGAAGAACGGCCAGACGAGTAGGAACGGGAACGAAAAGAAGGTTCCTAGGACAAGCGCGCGGCGACGGAGTTTGAGTGAGTGCTTGCTTTACCTGCCTCTCAATTCCCCAGACAGTCAACCCGACAACACGCCCCTCAGGGAGAATCCCCTCGGGGTCAGTGGAGGCTACTGAAGAACTGAAGAGACGAGATAAAGCATCAGGCTTGGTGTTCTTAGAGCCCGGACGATAAGAAATCACGAACTCGAAACGAGCGAAAAACAGCGCCCAGCGCGCCTGACGCGCATTAAGTCGTTTGGCAGAACGGATGTACTCAAGGTTCCTATGGTCAGTCCAAACGACAAAAGGAACGGTCGCCCCCTCCAACCACTGTCGCCATTCGCCTAGGGCTAAGCGGATGGCGAGCAGTTCGCGGTTTCCCACATCATAGTTACGTTCCGACGGCGACAGGCGATGAGAAAAATACGCGCAAGGGTGGACCTTGTCGTCAGAGAGGGAGCGCTGAGAAAGAATGGCTCCCACGCCCACCTCTGACGCGTCAACCTCGACAACGAACTGTCTAGTGACGTCAGGTGTAACAAGGATAGGTGCGGATGTAAAACGATTCTTGAGGAGATCAAAAGCTCCCTGGGCGGAAACGGACCACTTAAAGCACGTCTTGACAGAAGTAAGGGCTGTGAGAGGAGCTGCCACCTGACCGAAATTACGGATGAAACGACGATAGAAGTTCGCGAAGCCGAGAAAGCGCTGCAGCTCGACGCGTGACTTAGGGACGGGCCAATCAATGACAGCTTGGACCTTAGCGGGATCCATCTTAATGCCTTCAGCGGAAATAACAGAACCGAGAAATGTGACGGAGGAGGCATGAAAAGAGCACTTCTCAGCCTTCACAAAAAGACAATTCTCTAAAAGGCGCTGGAGGACACGTCGAACGTGCTGAACATGAATCTGGAGTGACGGTGAAAAAATCTGGATATCGTCAAGGTAAAGGAAAACAAAGATGTTCAGCATGTCTCTCAGGACATCATTGACTAATGCCTGAAAGACAGCTGGAGCGTTAGCGAGGCCGAAAGGAAGAACCCGGTATTCAAAGTGCCCTAACGGAGTGTTGAACGCCGTCTTCCACTCGTCCCCCTCCCTGATGCGCACGAGATGGTAAGCGTTACGAAGGTCCAACTTAGTGAAAAACCTGGCTCCCTGCAGGATCTCGAAGGCTGAAGACATAAGAGGAAGCGGATAACGATTCTTCACTGTTATGTCATTCAGCCCTCGATAATCTATGCAGGGGCGCAGGGACCCGTCCTTCTTCTTAACAAAAAAAAACCCCGCTCCGGCGGGAGAGGAGGAGGGGACTATGGTACCGGCGGCAAGAGCTACAGACAAATAATCTTCGAGAGCCTTACGTTCGGGAGCCGACAGAGAGTATAGTCTACCCCGGGGGGGAGTGGTTCCCGGAAGGAGATCAATACTACAATCATACGACCGGTGTGGAGGAAGAGAGGTGGCCCTGGACCGACTGAACACCGTGCGCAGATCGTGATATTCCTCCGGCACCCCTGTCAAATCACCAGGCTCCTCCTGTGAAGAAGAGACAGAGGAAACAGGAGGGATAGCAGACATTAAACATTTCACATGACAAGAGACGTTCCAGGAGAGGATAGAATTACTAGACCAATTAATGGAAGGATTATGACAAACTAGCCAGGGATGGCCCAAAACAACAGGTGTAAAAGGTGAACGAAAAATTAAAAAAGAAATGGTTTCGCTATGATTACCAGAAACAGTGAGGGTTAAAGGTAGCGTCTCACGCTGAATCCTGGGGAGAGGACTACCATCCAGGGCGAACAAGGCCGTGGACTCCCTTAACTGTCTGAGAGGAATGTCATGTTCCCGAGCCCAGGTCTCGTCCATAAAACAGCCCTCCGCCCCAGAGTCTATTAAGGCACTGCAGGAAGCTGACGAACCGGTCCAGCGTAGATGGACCGACAAGGTAGTGCAGGATCTTGAAGGAGAGACAGGAGTAGTAGCGCTCACCAGTAGCCCTCCGCTTACTGATGAGCTCTGGCTTTTACTGGACATGAAGTGACAAAATGACCAGCAGAACCGCAATAGAGACAGAGGCGGTTGGTGATTCTCCGTTCCCTCTCCTTAGTCGAGATGCGGATACCTCCCAGCTGCATAGGCTCAGCACCCGAGCCGGCAGAGGAAGATGGTAGTGATGCGGAGAGGGGGGCAACGGAGAACGCGAGCTCCTTTCCACGAGCTCGGTGACGAAGATCAACCCGTCGCTCAATGCGAATAGCGAGTTCAATCAAGGAATCCACGCTGGAAGGAACCTCCCGGGAGAGAATCTCATCCTTTACCTCTGCGCGGAGACCCTCCAGAAAACGAGCGAGCAAAGCCGGCTCGTTCCAGCCACTGGAGGCAGCAAGAGTGCGAAACTCAATAGAGTAGTC
This sequence comes from Oncorhynchus mykiss, assembly GCF_057628025.1. NCBI lineage: Eukaryota > Metazoa > Chordata > Actinopteri > Salmoniformes > Salmonidae > Oncorhynchus > Oncorhynchus mykiss. The sequence continues at coordinate 74,744,524 of NC_143027.1, read as the reverse complement.
TGTTATGGATCGATTACCTTGACATAGGGAAGACAGGACCCTGGAAGCCTCCTCCCCAAAAACAGATCGATCAAAAACCCGTATCATCTCCTCCTTAAAGTCCTGATACTGGTTAGTACACTCAGCCCTTGCCTCCCAGATTGCCGTGCCCCACTCACGAGCCCGTCCAGTAAGGAGAGATATGACGTAGGCGACACGAGCAGTGCTCCTGGAGTAAGTGTTGGGCTGGAGAGAAAACACAATATCACACTGGGTGAGGAACGAGCGGCATTCAGTGGGCTCCCCAGAGTAACACGGCGGGTTATTGATTCTGGGCTCCGGAGATTCGAAAGCCCTGGAAGTGGCCGGTGGATCGAGGCGGAGATGGTGAACCTGTTCTGTGAGGTTGGAGACTTGGGTGGCCAGGGTCTCAACGGCATGTCGAGCAGCAGACAATTCCTGCTCGTGTCTGCCTAGCATCGCTCCCTGGATCTCGACGGCTGAGTGGAGAGGATCCGAAGTCGCTGGGTCCATTCTTGGTCGGATTCTTCTGTTAAGGGGGGCAACGGAGACCCAAAAGCGAACTAACGTAAACAGGGCTTCTTTAATAACAAAACATACGTAGGCTCAGATGGACCGGCAGATTCCGACAGGACAGGACAAGGTTGCAGCAAACATGACGATAGTCTGGTTCAGGCATGAATAACACAAACAAGAATCCGACAAAGACAGAAACAAAAACAGAGAGAGATATAGAGGACTAATCAGAGGGAAAAAGGGAACAGGTGGGAAAAGGGGTGACGAGGTAGTTAGGAGGAGACAAGGAACAGCTGGGGGAAAGAGGGGGAGAAAAGGTAACCTAATAACGACCAGCAGAGGGAGACAGGGTGAAGGGAAAGGACAGAAACAAGACACAACATGACAATACATGACAAATTTGTACTCCAGACCAAAGGACACATTTCCACCGGTCTAATGTCCACTGCTAGTGTTTCTTGGCACAAGCAAGTCTCTTCTTATTATTGGTGTCCTTTAGTAGTGGTTTCTTTTCAGCGATTTGACCATGAAGGCCTGATTCACACAGTCTCCTCTGAACAGTTGTTGAGATGTGTCTGTTATTTTAACTCTGTGAAGCATTTATTTGGGCTGCAATTTCTGAGGCTGGAAACTCTAATGAACTTATCCTCTGCAGCAGAGGTAACTTTGGATCTTCCTTTCCTGTGGCGGTCCTCATGAGAGCTAGTTTCATCAGAGCGCTAAATGGTCTTTGCGACTGCACTTGAAGAAACTTTAAAAGTTCTTGAACTTTTTTCCTTATTGACTGACCTTCATAATACAACTTTCTTTTGTATATTTTTTGCACCATCATCTTTGAAAGGCAAGAGAAAGGCCATAATGTATTATTCCAGGCCAGCTAGAATTTCGATTTTGGCCAATAGATGGCAGCAGTGTATGATCCAATGAACCATTGCATTTCCGTTAAACATTTTATATCAAGACTGCCCAAATGTGCCTTATTTGTTTATTAATAACTTTTCATGTTCAAAACCATCGGTCACCTCCCTGACCAATGTCCTTCTCCCTGGATTGCTCAATTTGGCTGGGCAGCCAGCTCTAGAAAGAGTCTTGGTGGTTCCAAACTTCTTCCATTTAAGAATGATGGAGGCCACTGTGTTCTTGGGGACCTTCAACGCTACAGACATTATTGATACCATTCCCCAGATCTGTGCCTTGACAGTCCTACGGAGCTCTACTGACCATTTCTTTGACCTCGTGGCTTGGTTTTTTCTCTGACATGCACTGGCCACTGTGGGACCTTATATAGACAGGCGTGTGCCTTTCCAAATCATGTCCAATCAATTGAATTTACCACAGGTGGACTCCAATCAAGTTATAGAAACTTCTCAATGTATATATTGTTTTCATGATTAGGTTGAAATTAGACTGATGTAACAACCTGTTAGTCAGTTTAAGTCAATGTATGTAAGTTGAAGTTTTACCCTAATTTCAATGCTGATGAGATGAAAACAGTACTGGTTGATAACCTTTTTGAAATCTGATGTTTTTTCCATATTGATTCCATTTCACAATACGTTGAGAAATTATGTACAAACAACGCAGATTCAACCAGTGTGTGCCGAGTGGGTTGTAGCTTTTTACCGTTTTTTTTTTAGCACAGCAGGTGTATTTCAACAGGATCTTGGGTCTCTGGTCATCTCTGACTCGGAATGAAGTATGACATTGGTACCCTGTTGGTCATGCCAGGCTTCTGCTATTTTTACTGGCAAACAAGGACAGTGCTTTAGTATGGTTTCAACATGGTGTGAATGCTGTCTCTGTCTGTCTTGGTACCCAGGGAATCATTGCTGTTTGGAATAACAGTGCACTCAGGGAGTTTGAGTCAACATGGTCTCATTAGACTTGATCAAAATACTGACACATGGACATCAGTTTGAGTAGGGGTCAGGGTGAAATGTTGTCCCATCGTGAGCCTTGCAAAAATTAAAGTAGTTATCTCTAATCCATCATCCTGTAAAATTAAGGTTAAAGTTGTATAGTTTTTATATTGCTCACAGCATGTTTATAATTTGTTGGATACGGAACATCATCCTCTGATTTTGTGTCATTAATCAGAGTCTTCTTTCTGGGCTCATTAATTCCAAATATAAAGTCACACTACATGTTTTTCTGCTAAATCTGCTACGGGTGTGAAGAATGATGAAGTAGATCCTTCAACTAAACTCAATAAACACTTCCCTCACTTACTGCTTGATTTCAGCTGTCACATCACTCAGGTCGCAGTTGTAAATGAGAACATGTTCTCAACTTGCCTACCTGGGAAATAATAAAAAAAGGGGAAATAATAAAAATACACTGCTCAAAAAAATAAAGGGAACACTAAAATAACAGATCCTAGATCTGAATGAATGAAATATTCTTATTAAATACTTTTTTCTTTACATAGTTGAATGTGCTGACAACAAAATCACACAAAAAATATCAATGGAAATCAAATTTATCAACCCATGGAGGTCTGGATTTGGAGTCACACTCAAAATTAAAGTGGAAAACCACACTACAGGCTGATCCAACTTTGATGTAATGTCCTTAAAACAAGTCAAAATGTGGCTCAGTAGTGTGTGTGGCCTCCACGTGCCTGTATGACCTCCCTACAACGCCTGGGCATGCTCCTGATGAGGTGGCGGATGGTCTCCTGAGGGATCTCCTCCCAGACCTGGACTAAAGCATCCGCCAACTCCTGGACAGTCTGTGGTGGTGGATGGAGCGAGACATGATGTCCCAGATGTGCTCAATTGGATTCAGGTCTGGGGAACGGGCGGGCCAGTCCATAGCATCAATGCCTTCCTCTTGCAGGAACTGCTGACACACTCCAGCCACATGAGGTCTAGCATTAGGAGGAACCCAGGGCCAACCGCACCAGCATATGGTCTCACAAGGGGTCTGAGGATCTCATCTCGGTACCTAATGGCAGTCAGGCTACCTCTGGCGAGCACATGGAGGGCTGTGCGGCCCCCCAAAGAAATGCCACCCCACACCATGACTGACCCACCGCCAAACCGGTCATGCTGGAGGATGTTGCAGGCAGCAGAACGTTCTCCACGGCGTTTCCAGACTGCCACGTCTGTCACATGTGCTCAGTGTGAACCTGCTTTCATCTGTGAAGAGCACAGGGCGCCAGTGGCGAATTTGCCAATCTTGGTGTTCTCTGGCAAATGCCAAACGTCCTGCACGGTGTTGGACTGTAAGCACAACTCCCACCTGTGGACGTCGGGCCCTCATACCACCCTCATGGAGTCTGTTTCTGACCGTTTGAGCAGACACATACACATTTGTGGTGGGTTGTTGCCCTCCTACGGCCTCCTCCACGTCTCCTAGTGTACTGGCCTGTCTCCTGGTAGTGCCTCCATGCTCTGGACACTACGCTGACAGACACAGCAAACCTTCTTGCCACAGCTCGCATTGATGTGCCATTCTGGATGAGCTGCACTACCTGAGCCACTTGTGTGGGTTGTAGACTCCATCTCATGCTACCACTAGAGTGAAAGCACCGCCAGCATTCAAAAGTGACCAAAACATCAGCCAGGAAGCATAGGAACTGAGAAGTGGTCTGTGGTCACCACCTGCAGAACCCCTCCTTTATTGGGAGTGTCTTGCTAATTGCCTATAATTCCCACCTGTTGTCTATTCCATTTGCACAACAGCATGTGAAATTTATTGTCAATCAGTGTTGCTTCCTAAGTGGACAGTTTGATTTCACAGAAGTGTGATTGACTTGGAGTTACATTGTGTTGTTTAAGTGTTCCCTTTATTTTTTTTAGCAGTGTATTCAGTGTATTCAGTATGCATATCTGGATCTTTCCTAAAAAAAGCTTTTATAATATTTCGTGGGGTGGTAGATAAAAAATACTCACTTACCCAGCTGGTAGCTTTGTTAAATGTTTTACTTTATCACTTTACTTTATCACAGTATAGTGTCAGAGACATTACTGATGTTAAAACTAATAGTTCTCCAACTCAGTGGCTGCTTGTTGTGTTTTCTTATGCTGTTGTGTATCCTCTGTGAAAATCAATGATAGTTCTCTAACATTGATCAATGTTCTCTATAAACATTATCAAGTCAGGGCCATGTTGCCTGACATTTAAGCTGTTTGCAGAGGAGTAATAAACTGTGTTAAGCTCGTTTGAGCTTTGCCATTTAATGTGTTTAGTACCAGGGAAGCCATAGTACCACATCACTGCTTATAAGAGAGACCTTCCTGTCAGCAGTTCAGGATAATAAGAAAACATGAGCTTTTGTTTCTCCTAATTAGATGGTTGATCATCATGGTGATCTTTTATCAATGCTCCTCATCCTTTCTACTCTCATATAGATTGCTGATAATATGTGCCATTTAGATGGATTTTATCCTAAGTGACTTACAATAATGCACGCTTATATATATATATTATTTACGTATGGGTGGTACCAGGAATCAAACCCGCTATACAGACATTGTGAGAGCCCTGCACTACCAACTTTTTTATTTTATTTATTTCACCTTTATTTAACCAGGTAGGCCAGTTGAGAACAAGTTCTTTTTTAAAACTGTCCCCTGGCCAAGATAAAGCAAAGCAGTGCGACACAAACAACAACACAGAGTTACACATGGAATAAACAAACGTACAGTCAATAACACAATAGAAATGTCTATATAGAGTGTGTGCAAATGAGGTAAGATTAGTGAGGTAAGGCAATAAATTGGCCATAGTGGCAAAATAATTACAATTTAGCAATTAAACACTGGAGTGATCGATGTGCAGAAGATGAACACACAAGTAGAGATATTGGGGTGCAAAGGAGCAAAAAAAACAAAAAAACAATATGGGAATGAGGTAGTTGGGAGGGCTATTTACAGATGGGCTATGTACAGGTGCAATGATCTGTAAGCTGCTCTGACAGCTGATGCTTAAAGTTAGTGAGGGAGATATGAGTCTCCAGCTTCAGTGATTTTTGCAATTCGTTCCAGTCATTGGCAGCAGAGAACTGGAAGGAAAGGCGGCCAAAGGAGGAATTGGCTTTGGGGGTGACTAGTGAGATATACCTGCTGGAGCGCGTGCTACGGGTGGGTGCTGCTATGGTGACCAGTGAGCTGAGATAAGGCTGGGCTCTACCTAGCAAATACTTATAGATGACCTGGAGCCAGTGGGTTTGGCGACGAATATGAAGCCAGGGCCAGCTGACAAGAAAATCCAGGTTGCAGTGGTGGGTAGTATATGGGACTTTGGTGACAAAACAGAATTTTATCGCCGAAGTCGAGGATCGGTAGGATAATCAGTTTTACTAGGGTATGTTTGGCTGCATGAGTGAAGGACGCTTTGTTGTGAAATAGGAAGCTCATTCTAGATTTAATTTTAGATTGGAGATGCTTAATGTGAGTCTGGAAAGAGAGTTTACAGTCAAACCAGGCACCTAGGTATTTGTAGTTGTCCACATATTCTAAGTTAGAACCGTCCAGAGTAGTGATGCTAGACGTGCGGGCAGGTGCAGGCAGGGATCGGTTGAAGAACATGCATTTAGTTTTACTTGCATTTAAGAGCAGTTGGAGGCCACGGAAGGAGAGCTGTATGGCATTGAAGCGCATATGGAGGTTTGTTAACACAGTGTCCAAAGAAGGACCAGAAGTATACAGAATGATGTCGTCTGCGTAGAGGTGGATCAGAGAATTGAGAATTGAGAATTGAGAATTGATGTATACCGAGAAGAGAGTCGGCCAGAGAATTGAACCCTGTGGCACCCCCATAGAGACTGCCAGAGGTCCGGACAAAATACCCTCCGATTTGACACACTGAACTCTGTCTGATAAGTATTTGGTGAACCAGGCGAGGCAGTCATTTGAGAAACCAAGGCTGATGAGTCTGCCAATAAGAATGTGGTGATTGACAAGAGTCGAAAGCCTTGGCCAGGTCGATGAATATGGCTGCACAGTATTGTTTCTTATCGATTGCGGTTATGATATTATTTAGAACCTTGAGCATGGCTGAGGAGCACCCATGACCAGCTCGGAAATCAGATTGCATAGCGGAGAAGGTACGGTGGGATTCGAAATGGTCGGTGATCTGTTTGTTCACTTGGCTTTTGAAGACCTTGGAAAGACAGGGTAGGATAGATATAGGTCTGTAACCGTTTGGGTCTAGACTGTCTCCCCCTTTGAAGAGGAGGATGACCGTGGCAGCTTTCCAATCTTTGGTGATCTCAGACGATATGAAGGAGTGGTTGAACAGGCTAGTAATAGGGGTTGCAACAATTGCGGCGGATAATTTTAGAAAAAGAGGGTCCAGATTGTCTAGCCCAGCTGATTTGTAAGGGTCCAGATTTTGCAGCTCTTTCAGATCATCAGCTATCTGGATTTGGGTGAAGGAGAAATGGGGAGGCTTGGGCAAGTTGCTGCAGGGGGTGCAGAGCTGTTGACCGGGGTAGGGGTAGCCAGGTGGAAAGCATGGTCAGCCGTAGAAAAATGCTTCTTGAAATGATAGATTATCGTGGATTTAACGGAGGTGACAGTGTTTCCTAGCCTCAGTGCAGTGGGCAGCTGGGAGGAGGTGTTCTTATTCTCCATGGACTTTACAGTGTCCCAGAACTTTTTGGAGTTTGTGGTACAGGATGCAACTTTCTGTTTGAAAAAGCTAGCCTTTGCTTTCCTAACTGCCTGTGTATATTGGTTCCTAACTTCCCTGAAAAGTTGCATATCACGGGGGCTGTTCGATGCTAATGCAGAACGCCATAGGATGTTTTTGTGTTGGTCAAGGGCAGTCTGTTCTTAGTTCTACATTTTTTGAATGGTGCATGCTTATTTAAGATGGTGAGAAAAGCACTTAAAAAATAACCAGGCATCCTCTACTGACGGAATGAGGTCAATATCCTTCCAGGATACCCGGGCCAGGTCAATTAGAAAGGCCTGCTCACTGAAGTGTTTTAGGGAGCGTTTGACAGTGATGAGGGGTGGTCGTTTTACTGCGGACCCATTACGGATGCAGGAAATGAGGCAGTGATCGCTGAGATCCTGGTTGAAGACAACAGAGGTGTATTTAGAGGGCAGGTTGGTCAGGATAATATCTATGAGGGTGCCCGTGTTTACGGATATAGGGTTGTACCTGGTAGGTTCCATGATAAATTGTGTGAGATTGAGGGCATCTAGCATAGACTGTAGGACGGCCAGGGTGTTAAGCATATCCCAGTTTAGGTCGCCTAACAGTACAAACTCTGAAGATAAATGGGGGGCGATTAATTTACATATGGTGTCCAGGGCACAGCTGGGGGCTTTGAGGGGTCTATAACAAGCGGCAACAGTGAGAGACTTATTTCTGGAAAGGTGGATTTTGTAAAGTAGAAGCTCAAACTGTTTGGGCACAGACCTGGATAGCATGACAGAACTCTGCAGGCTGTCTCTGCAGTAGATTGCAACTCCACCCCCTTTGGCAGTTCTATCTTGGCGGAAAATGTTGTAGTTGGGGATGGAAATTTCAGAATTTTTGGTGGCCTTCCTAAACCAGGATTCAGACACGGCTAGGACTGCAGGGTTGGAGGAGTGTGCTAAAGCAGTGAGAGAAAAAAAACTTAGGGAGGAGGCTTCTGATGTTAACATGCATGAAACCAAGGCTTTTACGGTTACAGAAGTCAACAAATGATCGCGCCTGGGGAATAGGAGTGGAACTGGGGCCTACAGAGCCTGGGTTAACCTCTACATCACCAGAGGAACAGAGGAGGAGTAGAGCTACAGAGGACCTATGATGCCGTTTCCAACATAAAGCTGGGAGTTCTACCAACTTTGGTAACACTCAATGCAACACTTGATACTTCACAACATAATGGCATGCCTTGGTATGCCTCTACCATCAACTAATCCCATTTTATTGTAACATGTAGATGCTGTCAATTCAATCAATGTGGGTCTGTTAGATCAGAAATGACCACAGAGTTTACTGTCATCATGCTGTATCTCTTACCAACATGCTGCACACTTTTCAATATACTGGGTGTGTCATTCAGTATTAACATACAAATTGCTTTGTCTTAATGAACTGCAGGTCCAACACGTACGACCATTATTTTGTTGTTTAAACAGTCGTTCTCTACAATCTGCTTCAATGTTATTCTATTGGCGTTTCTCTCTAAGCTTGTTGTCATAATTTGGGATGAGTTCATTTTCCTTTTAGACCCAGATAGACAGTAATCGATTACACAGTGTTCTACTCCTGCAGTAGACTGAGACATGTTTTTTCCAGCGTGGACAGATCACAGATAGTGGGAGTACCTGCCGCGAAGCCTCCTTTGAAAGAATCAGCCAGTTCGTTTAATTGGCATCAATTATTCATTAGTGTAATTGTACATTGTTCAGCGAGGTCGACAGAGTTTTATTACCGACATGCAGTGAATGCTCCTGCATACAGATTGGTTGGTGATTAATTTAATTCTGGAACTAATTCGGTTGACACTGAGATCTTGCTCCTTGCTTGTGAGTTATTAATTCATGGCAGCAACATTATTTTCTGTTCTATTGGCCTTCATTTTTTTCTTCTGTTCTTTTCATATTTGCAAAATGTCCTGTCTGTATATGCGCACACACTTTTATTCACAACATAACCAAGACACTCTTGACATCTTCATTAATGGAAGCCAAATAGAAGTGTGGTGCTTGAGTCAACTGTTCATGCTGTCAGCACAGTGGTGATAATATCTGCAAGTTTGGATAGAACTCTCATTTTATTTGTCTACATCCAAGAGAATTTTAAATAGTCAAACTTTTACCCTTAAACTATGCGTTTTTAGGATAATCTATATAATGCACAGTGAGCTATGTGAGCTTGGAAGCACATTCCTGTACATCTCGAAATGTGTCTTAAATACTTCAAAGGCATTTCTGTGGTATTTCTAATTGTAGTATCTTGGTTGTGTACCTTGATCAACAACACAACCTTTTATGTCTGATATTTCAGACTCCAAGTGAACAACATTGTTCTGCTTCCAGTCATTGTGGGATGGTAAGTTGCAACTAGTTTCTGTTTGCTGCACTTTCACTCTCTGAGATTCTGCAGTGTTAACTGTGATAATTTGAAGATTGAAACACTTCTAAAATGACAGACATGCTCATTATCTCTGATTAATCAATTAATGTCTGATTGTTTGACAGAAGTTGAATTTTAAAAATGGTGCATAAAACTCGAAACTGAGAAAAATCCAAATATTGCTTTGATAAAATACTGAAATGCTGCTTTGATAAAATATTAAATGAACAATAATGAATCCTTTTTAATTGAAACTTCATAGAGAAATGTAATCTCTTTGGACCCTCTGTGTAATTCTGGAAAGAGTGGGAGGTTATGTAGTCTGATGTAATAAAGTATAACAGAGTAACTGCATCATTCAACTCTCTTTCAGCTTTCATGTTACCTTTCTTTTGTTTTTGACATAATGATGTTTTGTAGGAGGTAGTTTTTCATCAGAACATATCCATCCTGTTATAGATCATTTTTTATATTGGCTACCACTATTTAAGAAGTTTTCTTTGAAAAAAGTATTTGTGAAGGACATTCAAGACCTATTTCTGAACTGTTGGGGGTCAATTGAAAAGCTTTCATCTCTTAGACTTCCATCTTCCAGACCATCAGGAGGACTAGCTGCATCTTGGAGACGTTTAGATTTTTTTGCTGAATTTGACCTGTAATGTAGTTTGAATCTGCAGGCGCTAGTACCCTTTTATGATTATGTTCATGGCGTGTTAGATACAGTAGGTTGTGTGTGATCAAAGGCCAGGCAAATTATAAGGAATAGTTAATGGTCAAGCTATGAAACATCTCCATCCTCAAATTTCCTCTTTAAGCCTCACTGCCATTTCAAATGACTTTCTACATCTCATTTGGTGCATATTGTTTTATTCCATATACTGTAGAAAGATCTGTCCATACGCCTCTTGATTGCACCCCTTGAACTATAAAAACAGGTTCATCAGGTCATTTGTGTTGGTGCTCCTTCTATGAATTTAGATGGCCCAAAACTGAAGCTCTGATTTTAAAGTGTCAAACTTCCTCCCCAGTCCCTCTTAAACATGATACTTTGTTACAAATGCTAAGATATCTATGCATAGTCACTTTACCTACATGTACAAATTCATTAGATTACAAATGACCTCAACTAACCTGTACATTGACTCGGTACCGGTACCCCCTGTATATAGCCTCGTTATTGTTATGCAATTGTATTGTGTTACTTTTTATTTTATTTTTTACTTTATTTTATTTAGTAAATATTTTCGTAACTCTATTTCTTGAACTGCTTAGTTGGTTAAGAGCTTGTAAGTAAGCATTTCACGGTAAGGTCTATCTATACATGTTGTATTCGGCGCATGTGACAAATAACATTTGATTTGATTCTGCAGTTTTACCAAAATGTCTCTCTGTTGTAATTTTATTAACCAAAATGAAATTTAAATGTCACCTTTTGTATAACCACTATAGTTTAAGTCAATAAAAACATAGTGTTAGTTCTAGAGCATCTTTACTCTCAGACCCACCAGTGAGACAGCAGCCATCGCAGCATCAGCCTCCTGAGGTAATTGTGTTTATGCTGTCAGAAGCAGTGCTTTTCCCTGGGCTGTTTTTGGCCTCCCAGGCAGAGCCCTAAGCCAGCCTTCTCAGCTGTAATGGTCTTCGTGCTTGTCTGGCTGCCCCTGGCATTAGGCTCAGACCTTTACCTCTATAGGAAGACGGTTCATTATGGCTACACTCCTCTCTGCTGCAAACTTTCCATTTCTTTCTCTCCTTGCTCATTACCAAAGAGAGTTCAAGGGCCTTACCGTCCTGATGAACTGACATTTTCTCAAATGAGCTAAATCACCATTCAGGCACGTCTCCTAGGGGAAATGATAGAAATCATATTTTTATGCATGAGAGTTTTTGTGTAACCTAGGCCTTTTTGAAGTAATACATATTTACCAGTATGATGTGTGTTAGTTTGAGGGGTTCATTAAGGACATGAAATGTAACACCCCATTAGAATAGTTCTGTCACAGTGCTCTGTAGAATATCCACCCGTAACCATTGGTTACTGCTTATTTTCTTATGTGGAACTATTTTTGTAAAGTCTTATTAGTCTACTGTGGCCGTTTCACTCTGAGTCATCTGAGGTGGTGACTACATCTCTAACATGAAGAGAATCATTAAGACATAAATGGTGGTAGAAACCATGACCAAGAATAGAATCAGAAAAACACCTCACTAACAAGATGGTAAGAAGCTGATTTCCCTGTGAGCATGTGTGTGTGTGTGTGTGTGTGTGTGTGTGTGTGTGTGTGTGTGTGTGTGTGTGTGTGTGTGTGTGTGTGTGTGTGTGTATCAGCAGTGAGGAAAGGATGAGTAATGTGAGTGTTAGCTGAATTCATTATACACCTGTTTATTGAAGTTTCACCTCAACATCAACATGCTGTGAACAGATGAGCTTTCGTATCACTTTTTCTATCTCAGCCCCCACTCTAACACACACACACACACACACACACACACACACACACACACACACACACACACACACACACACATACACACACACACACAGCTTTGGCTTTCTTGGTGGTACTGTTGCCTCTGGCTGGGTGCTATACTGCAGACCTAGATAATGTATGTTTGTGCATGATAAAATATAGTAATCTACACCTGGCATGCTAACGTTAAGCAGTTGATCTAATCTAATGAACATAGAGAAGAGGCCCTTGACTCCTTGTTCCTTCTCTTCCTGCAGCCGGCTGACTAAGACTGACATGGAGCTGGAGGTTCTGCGATACACTAACCGGATTTCCAGTGAAGCCCATAAAGAGGTAAAATCCTGCAGGACAGACAGACATACCTGCCACAGGGGGAGAAGGAGCTCCAGATTCTGGCTCATCTCATTTTCAAAGGGAGGTGATCTGTGCATTTTGGATATGGGATGTCAGGATATTCTGAGGTACAGCATTCAGCCTATGAAGATGTTCTAAATTCAGAAGAAAGTTTACAGCCTGCTAGCAGTAAACAGACGTGAACGCACTATAGAGTCTTTATTTTGTATTTTTTTATTTCACCTTTATTTAACCAGGTAGGCTAGTTGAGAACAAGTTCTCATTTACAATTGCGACCTGGCCAAGATGAAGCAAAGCAGTTCGACACATACAACAACACAGAGTTACACATGGAGTAAAACAAACATACAGTCAATAATACAGTAGAAAAATCGGTAGGATGGTCAGTTTTACGAGGGTATGTTTGGCAGCATAAGTGAAGGATGCTTGGTTGCGGAATAGGAAGCCAATCCTAGATTTAACTTTGGATTGGAGATGTTTGATGTGAGTCTGGAAGGAGAGTTTACAGTCTAACCAGACACCTAGGTATTTGTAGTTGTCCACATATTCTAAGTCAGAACCGTCCAGAGTAGTGATGCTGGATGGCCGGGCAGGTGCAGGCAGCGATCGGTTGAAGAGCATGCATTTAGTTTTACTTGTATTTAAGAGCAGTTGGAGGCCACGGAAGGAGAGTTGTATGGCATTGAAGCTCGTCTGGAGGGTTGTTAAGCATGTTCCAGTTTAGGTCACCTAGCAGCATGAGCTCTGAAGATAGATGGGGGGGCAATCAGTTCACATATGGTGTCCAGAGCACAGCTGGGGGCAGAGGCTGGTCTATAGCAGGCGGCAACGGCGAGAGACTTGTTTTTAGAGAGTTGGATTTTTAAAACTAGAAGTTCAAATTGTTTGGGTACAGACCTGGATAGTAGGACAGAACTCTGCAGGCTATCTCTGCAGAAGATTGTAACACCGCCCCCTTTGGCCGTTCTATCTTGTCTGAAAATTTTGTAGTTAGGGATGGAGATTTCAGAGTTTTTGGGGTCTTCCTAAGCCAGGATTCAGACAAGGCTAGGACATCCGGGTTGGCAGAGTATGCTAAAGCAGTGAAAAAAACAAACTTAGGGAGGAGGCTTCTAATATTAACATGCATGAAACCATGGCTATTATGGTTACAGAAGTCATCAAAAGAGAGCGCCTGGGGAATAGGAGTGGAGCTAGGCACTGCAGGGCCTATATTCACCTCTACATCACCAGAGGAACAGAGGAGGAGTAGGATAAAGGTATGGCTAAAAGCTATGATAACTGGTTGTCTAGAAGGTCCGGAACAGAGAGTAAAGGAGGTTTCTGGGGGCGATAAAATAGCTTCAAGGTATAATGTACAGACAAAGGTATGGTAGGATGTGAATACAGTGGAGGTAAACTTAGGCATTGAGTGATGATAAGAGAGATATTGTCTCTAGAAACATCATTGAAACCAGGTGATGTCATCGCATGTGTGGGTGGTGGAACTGAAAGGTTGGATAAGGTATATTGATTGAGCAGGGCTAGAGGCTCTACAGTGAAATAAGCCAATAAACACTAACCAGAACAGCAATGGACAAGGCATATTGACATTAAGGAGAGGCATGCTTATCCGAGTGATCATAAGGGTCTAGTGAGTAGTGAGGTTGGGATGGGACCAATCCAATTGGCAAAATAGATGTAGTTATAGTGACCCAAGAAAATTGTCTTGATGCTACTCTATACAGATTACATTGGTTGTATGTACTAGGACTGTAAACATAAAGTACTGTAAACTACAAAGATAGCCTACATAGCTACATACAGTATCTCAGGCACCAATTCCCACCTTGCAACTACTGGGAACATCAACCACCAGGCACTCTAGTGTGAACCTAAAAGGCTTAGCCATCCCATATCCATGCAACATGGCAGGATCATGGTATTATCTCCCATTCTACACAGGCTTGTAGTAATAAAAGCAAACACTACAATGAGGACGATTCATACAGTCCCTCCTAACAGTCAAGCTGGGTAAACCCTGGTCCCATTAAGAAAAAGGTGTCTAGAATGGTTGGGGTTCAAATCTCTACCCTCCATACACTCTCTCGTGTTATCCAGGAGAGAGTGTATTCTCAGTTTTCTCAGAGAAGTGCAGTGCAGTCAAGGAGCAGAAGTGAAATGTGCCTTTGGAAGCTTTAGAGTAATTGATTCATCCAGATTGATGGTCACATACTGTAATGGAAAGAAAATAATTGCTAGCAGTGAATTCAAATATGAAAGGAGTTTATTCTAGGAAATGCAATATTAATGCACTTGTTGGCTTTTTATTGGCAAAATAAATTAAGAATGTGATGACAAATAGATATTGAGTTGGGTTGTCATCTTGGCTCCAAAATAACAAATACAAATTGAGCCTGACGACTCCTCTTGATCAATGGAAAACAATTTGATGTTGAAATCTCTAGGTAGTATTTCCCACAATGGATGAAATACTGGAAGAATATTTCATTAATTATCTCAATTCTATCAGAATACAATACCCATAGTATATTCTAAAAGTAATAACAAGGGGAAAAGATTCCATATTTAGACAGTTAAAGTTCAAGTTAAATGTTCTTCCAGTCTCCTTTTCCTAATACATGCTGGATATACCCCAAATGTATTCCACTGCTCTGCAGGAAATGTGTCCACTGCCCCATCACGTGTAGGGGTGTCCTTGACAGACAAGGCCAATCGCTGCTCCACCTTGAGCAGCCTGAGGCGCTGAATCTGCTTTGTGGTGCCATTTTCTGCAATAAAGCCATTGATGTATATTCACTGACATTGGTCTTCATAAGTGGCAGTAAGGACTTATAAAGACAAATACCTCTGCTTTCCTGCCGGCCGCTATTCTCTCCTTTATTGCTGCATACCCTCTGAGAGGTACAGGACTCTGGAGGCAACAATGAAGGTAAAGCAAATGGATACTGAATGCAGAAATTCATTTAAAAATCCAATAGTGTTATGGTTTCAATACAGGGGCATGGCTTACCGAGTGCCGGTGCTGTTGGATTCATATGGTTTCAATACAGGGGCATGGCTTACCGAGTGCCGGTGCTGTTGGATTCATATGGTTTCAATACAGGGGCATGGCTTACCGAGTGCCGGTGCTGTTGGATTCATATGGGTTCAATACAGGGGCATGGCTTACCGAGTGCCGGTGCTGTTGGATTCATATGGTTTCAATACAGGGGCATGGCTTACCGAGTGCCGGTGCTGTTGGGTTCATATGGTTTCAATACAGGGGCATGGCTTACCGAGTGCCGGTGCTGTTGGGTTCATATGGTTTCAATACAGGGGCATGGCTTACCGAGTGCCGGTGCTGTTGGGTTCATATGGTTTCAATACAGGGGCATGGCTTACCGAGTGCCGGTGCTGTTGTATTCATATGGTTTCAACAGAACTGGTCAAACTGCTCTAGAGAATTAGCACTCAGTCCAACAGGGGAAATCTGAGTGGAACTAAAAACCTGACAGAGCTTTGTTAAGATGCAGCATGTCAATGGGTAAAGGCCAGGTCTTAGGCAGTGTCATTAATTCATGCAGTCATATTAAGTCATTAACATCATACCTAATGGTCTCTCTCGTTGCATCTTACTTAATTAAATAACCATATTAGAAATGTGTAATATTTCCACGTAATTACTTAGTTAGCCTAAATCCGCCTGTCTGTTTAATTGAACATTAAGTTTCGCAGAGAACAAACGCTATTGGGCATTCTGGGTAAACAACTAAATATAACTAACCGGAAGCAGTTAATCAGCTCCCTTGCCCCTATACTGTAATATTAATTATACTGTTATAGTCTTGGAATGCGATGTGAATTATTGTATATTACTCTTCCAGTCATGAATGTTAAAACAATGTGTAACAGAGCAATATTATTTTTTTAAAGAAGGAAAGGCACAGGTCTTATTTTACTATTCACATGACATACAGCATTTGGACATTCAGTGTGTCTACCATGCAGGTGATGCAGGTGAAACCAATATACCACTGTTGAAATTGATTTTAACTGAGTTAATTGAACAGTGTAACAAAATGCACTGATGTTGCATCTATTGGCCAACAGGGAGGATGTTTTACTCTGGAGCCCCTATATTCTGTCTCCAGCTGAGGGATGATGTGTGCTCTGTCCCAAGGCCTCCTCAGTCTTATCAATCTGACTAGAGGAGGGCTGTGCAGCCGTTTGGTCCTTGGTCCTGCTTGATGAGAGGGCGGTGTGCAGAAAGATGTTAAAGGCTCTGGGCTGAGGAATACTGACACTATTAACGATGTAGTGTATTATAACAGGATCCAGATGTGACGTTGTCCCACTTCCACTTGGAGCTCTTGCACTAAGTCCATATTGGATGGAGCTAGGAGGATTCGGTGACACGTTTGGCTGCAGTGTCCTTCACTGTTGTTTTCCCATTCCACTGCTCGCTCTGATGATGTAATTTGTCATAATAGAAGAAGCTACTACAGCTCAATGGTAAGAGCACCGCCGCATTTCAACATCATTCTTAAAAATAATGTTATAGTTTTCTTTGTATAATCTTTCCTGTCATTTATCCTTTTGGACATCTGAAGGCAGCCAAACTTTTTTGTGTATAATTTAATAATAATTAAGCAATAAACTTCCTTTCTTCACTGGCATAACTGTTTAATGAGGCAAATTATTTCCTGGGATGAAAATGTCAAAGTGTGAGTAGGGTGGAAGAAAACCCATTTACATGTACTAGTATGCTTCTCTGCTCTGCCTGCTCTGCCTGCTCTGCCAAGGTGACTGGCTTCAGTTGGACTTGACAGGGTCAGCCTTCCTGAGCACTGTCTTCCTCCTGGGACGTCATTAAATTTCTGTTCCCAGCACCTGAGCCTCTTTGACGCCTCTGGTCACGTCCCTCCCTGACTCCCTGCTCTATGATGTGATGTCCTCGTTCCGTGACCCCGGCTCAAATTGAAATCAAGAGTTTCTCCAGAGGCTAGTCCTTCAGTGTTGTGGAGTCTATGGAGAGATCTTGCTGGCTGTGTCAGATGGCCAAATAAAACAGGCCTTTTCCAGATCATTGCAACGCTTGCCCTAGATTATTATAGTACCATATCACAGATAGGTTGTGTTCAGTAGGCACGAAATGGAAGAAAACAGAGTAAAGCAGGGAGGTAAATCTGAAAATGTCCAGTAAGAAACATATTGTAATGACCTGGCTAGATCGTAAAGGAACAATTGTCCAAACAGAGGATTGAGTTTACGAATTCACGGTTTATTAACCCAACTCCACATAGGCTACTGTTTGGCCGTAGCCCATGGCAAATAAATGAAGGATACCCCTATAAAACAACCGTGACATTCTCTTGTGAAGACCAGACGTAAGAGAGAGAACTATGGCTAAACATGGCATTCCTGTGGTTGGCAGATAGCAGGTTGACTGGCATGTCGGACCCCGCTAACACTGGGTACTGGTAAGTACAAAACAACCAACAAACAGCATAACACATAACACACAACTGTCTACAGTTGTGTGTTATGTGTTATGCTGTCTGTTGGTTGTGTTGTCGCTACATTGTGTTATAGTTTTCTTAAGCATGGCCCTGAGTACGTTGACTGCAGATTTGTTCTCTTGTTCTGTGCATGTGCATGGCTAGTGTTTCCTTCTGCTACCCGGCTGAAGCATTTAGTGAAACATGTTTCTATTGACCTGTAACACTGTAACCTTTTAGCTGTGTTACACTGCAGACTATGTCAGAGGGGACAACACAACATTTCCAACTTTCAAATGAAACAACACAATTGAGCTGATATTGAATTTCGTGTCTAGTGAGACTACAAATACACATCAGTAATTTGTGTTTGTCTTCGTTCCTCATGATGTCTTGAGGGCTTGAGTTAGAGTGGCACACATAGTATTGGTCTTGACAGTCTCTACGGTATAGGCCTGTAGCATTTTGTCTAGTCCCTGGCAAATAGAGTACCGGTATATGGAGGCACATTTAGTTCTCCCATTTGGAAGGTAAAACGCCTGAGAACTAACTATACCAGATGTACAGCAGTACACATTGCACTGCCACATCATACCAAGTGTTATCTTGACCCACACTTCCTATTATAACTTGCTATTATCTTGGCTAAGACGCTTAATCCATGAGTTTGAATAAGTGGCTCTTAACTGTTCAAATCGCCTGCAATTGTGAATAATCTCCCTTGTCCCTGAAGCATAATTTTCCTTTCTGTCAGACAGTGAGTTTTTGGGGACTTGAGTAGATGACACTTATCTTATCACATGGACTCAATAGCATGTAATTTGCAGGCTATTGCACCTCATTTTTCAATCCAGAATGAAACACTCCCACAACCGCCCTCACCTCTCACAGTGTAGGATGGATGAATTACAACAGTGAATAGAAAATGTGCACGATTAGCCTTTAGCCACAACAGCAATTCCTTTAAAGAGAACAACAAGTAGTTCTCTACAATTTTTCACAAACACAGACAAAATAAAGTGATGATGTCATTTCTCTTCAGATAATGAAGCATGTGAGACATGGACAGAAAGAATATGAAATGGAGAGGTGAGAATACATGTTGTCTGTATATGTCACTGTGTGTACAGTAACATGTACTGTAAAATACAATTCTTTAAACACATCTTAGTGTGACAATACACTGTTAAGAAAATCTATTGTTTGGCCAGAGGGTTTGGCCTTCGCACTGTACTGTCTGCCCTTAAAGGTGATGGTAAACCAGTATGTTCCTGATCTATCAAGGTGTGTTCCTCTGGCTGAATTACATTCACAGCACTGCTGATAAGACGTCCTACTTCCCTCCCTACTGCCCATCCCTACACCAGTTCACTGAAATCTATTTGGCCCCTAAAAACAAACTGAGATAAGCCGTGGTGCTTTGTGTTCCATCTTGATGGGATTCTTCAGACTCTGGACACTGTCAACGGAAAAGAGATAGAAAGGCCAGGTCTGTGTCGGAAATGGCACCCTATTCCCCATATAGTGCTATGGACCCTTGTCAAAAGTAGTACACTATATAAGGAACAATGTACCATTTTGGACGCAACCCTGGACTGAGTTTGAGCTGCTGCAGAACACAAATGGGAGTTTATAGTACATAGTTGTATAGGTGTCCTGTCTGACTGCACTGCTGA